>NC_041381.1:511990212-512062448 GCF_002162155.2 Triticum dicoccoides | reverse complement strand
CTAAGCCCCCGAGTGAGAGGGTTACTCCTCACTCGGTAGGATTTTTATAACTTAGGCGAGTGCTTGGACTGCAGCTAAGCCCCCGAGTGAGAGGGTTGCTCTTCACTCGGTAGGATTTTTATAACTTAGGCGAGCACAGGGCTGCAGCTAAGCCCCCGAGTGAAAGTCTGGCTTACCACTCGGTAAGATTTTGATAACTTAGGCGAAACAGATTCGCAGCTAAGCCTCCGAGTGAGAGTCTGGCTCACCACTCGGTAGGATTTTTACAAACTTAGGCGAAACGGATTCGCGGCTAAGTCACCCACTGAGGGGGAATTTTATGTGGACAAAAATAAAAAGTGACAGAAATTATGGAGGAACTATGACACTATTATGTTGAGGTCCATGAACTACAGAAGTACTTTATTGCAACTCATCCGAGTGATAAAACTTAAGTGTAAAATGGGCGGAGTAGCTCCGCGTTCCAAGCTCGGGGCTCGTCGAAATTATGCTCGACGTTGTAAAGACGGTACGCCCTGTTGTGGAGAACCTTGGTGACGATGAAGGGGCCTTCCCAAGAAGGAGCAAGCTTGTGTGGTTTGTGCTGATCCACTCGGAGAACTAAATCCCCTTCCTGGAAGGCTCGACCTCTCACATTTCTGGCGTGGAAACAACGCAAATCTTGTTGGTAGATGGTCGACCGGATCAGAGCCATCTCCCTTTCTTCCTCTAAAAGGTCGACTGCGTCCTGCCGCGCTTGTTCAGCCTCTGCTTCGTTGTAGATTTCAACTCGAGGAGCATTGTGGAGAAGATCACTCGGCAAGACTGCTTCAGCTCCGTAGACCAAGAAGAATGGAGTTCTTCCAGTCGACCGATTAGGTGTGGTCCGCAGCCCCCAAAGCACTGAGGGAAGTTCATCTACCCAAGCTCCAGCCGCGTGTTTGAGATCACGCATCAGTCGAGGCTTCAATCCCTTAAGAATCAGTCCATTAGCTCGCTCTGCTTGTCCATTCGACTGCGGATGGGCGACTGAAGCGTAGTCGACCCGTGTGCCTTGGGAGTTGCAGAAATCTCTGAATTCCTCTGAGTCAAAGTTCGACCCATTATCCGTAACGATGCTGTGCGGGACTCCATATCTGAATATTAGTTCCCTGATGAAGCTAACAACAGTACCGGTGTCAAGGCTCTTGATTGGTTTAGCATCGATCCACTTGGTGAACTTGTCGACTGCCACCAGTACATGCGTGAAGCCACTTCGTCCTGTTCTCAAAGGACTGACCATGTCCAGTCCCCATACTGCGAAAGGCCAGACGAGTGGGATGGTCTTCAGGGCCGACGCAGGCTTGTGCGACATATTCGAGTAGAACTGACATCCCTCGCACTTATCCACTATCTCTTTTGCCATCTCATTCGCCTTGGGCCAGTAAAATCCGGCTCGGTATGCTTTGGCCACGATGGTCCGAGAGGATGCATGATGACCACAGGTTCCCGAGTGAATATCATTGAGGATGAGTCGACCTTCTTCTGGTGTTATGCACTTCTGACCAACTCCAATCGCGCTTTCTCTGTATAATTGTCCTTTGATTACGGTAAAGGCCTTAGATCGACGGACGATCTGTTGAGCCTCTTCCTCATCCTCCGGAAGCTCTTTTCTCAGGATATATGCGACATACGGAACCGTCCAGTCGGGAATGACCACCAAAACCTCCATGATCAAGTCGACCACCGCTGGGACTTGAACTTCAGTCGGATCTGTGGCACTCTTGGGCTGTGGAGTTTCTTCGGTGAAAGGATCTTCTTTGACTGACGGAGTGTGTATATGCTCCAAGAACACACCACTCGGAATGGCTTCTCTCTTGGAACCTATCTTTGCTAGATCATCAGCTGCTTGATTTTTCAGTCGGGGTATATGATGGAGCTCCAACCCCTCGAACTTCTTTTCCAACTTCCTCACTGCACTGCAGTATCCAGTCATGGCTGGGCTTCTCACGTCCCACTCTTTCATCACCTGGTTGACCACTAAATCCGAGTCGCCATAGACCATCAGGCGACGGACGTCGAGTGAAATGGCCATGCGCAACCCATATAAGAGGGCCTCATATTCTGCCTCATTGTTGGAGGAATCAAAGTGAATCTGGAGCACATATCTGAGCTTATCTCCTCTGGGGGAAACCAGGACAACCCCAGCACCGGAACCATTCAACATCTTAGAGCCATCAAAGAACATGGTCCAATGCTTCGAGTGAACTTCAGTTGGTTGCTGCTGTTCAATCCACTCGGCGAGGAAATCTGCTATTGCCTGGGACTTAATGGCTTTCTTTGCCTCAAACTTGATATCAAGGGGAAGAAGTTCAATCGCCCATTTGGCCACTCGACCAGTTGCATCTCTGTTGTGCAAAATCTCTGATAGTGGAGCGTCGCTGACGACTGTGATGGAATGATCAGAAAAATAATGAGCAACCTTCTTTGTGGTCATGTATATTCCATACACAAGCTTCTGATAATGAGGATATCTCTGCTTGGATGGAGTCAAGACTTCAGACAAATAATACACTGGGCGCTGAACTTTGAGAGCTTTTCCTTCTTCTTCCCGCTCGACCGTAAGCACAGTACTGACAACTTGTCCTGTGGCTGCGATATAGAGCAACAGAGGCTCTTTGCTGACTGGATCAGCAAGCACCGGCTGGGTGGAGAGCAGAGCTTTTAGCTCGGCAAACGCTGCATCAGCTTCTGGAGTCCACTCGAACTTGTCTGTCTTCTTCATCAGTCGGTAAAGAGGCAATGCCTTTTCACCGAGTCGTGAGATGAATCGACTTAATGCGGCCAAGCATCCAGTAAGCTTCTGGACATCGTGCACTCGCACAGGGCGTTTCATTCGGAGAATAGTGCCAATCTTCTCTGGGTTAGCGTCGATTCCCCGTTCGGAAACGAGAAAACCGAGTAACTTGCCACCAGGAACTCCAAATGTACACTTTGATGGATTGAGCTTGATATCATATCTTCTGAGGTTGGCAAATGTTTCGGCGAGATCAGCGAGCAGGTCGGAACCTTTTCGTGACTTGACAACGATATCATCCATATATGCTTCCACATTCCGACTGATTTGAGTGAGTAGACACTTCTGAATCATTCGCATAAATGTGGCTCTGGCATTCTTGAGGCCGAATGGCATGGTGATATAGCAGAAGCACCCGAATGGAGTGATGAAAGCTGTTTTTACCTCGTCGGGTCCGTACAGACGGATCTGGTGGTACCCGGAGTAGGCATCTAAAGAAGATAGTCTCTCGCATCCCGCGGTCGAGTCAACAATTTGATCTATGCGAGGGAGAGGAAAATGATCTTTCGGGCAGGCCCGGTTGATGTGCTTGAAATCAATGCACATTCGGAGCGACTTGTCCTTCTTAGGAACCATGACGACATTAGCGAGCCACTCGGAGTGGTATATCTCTCGGATAAATCTGGCCGCCAACAGTCGAGTCACTTCTTCACCAATGGCTTTTCTCTTCTGGACGGCGGACCGCCGAAGATGCTCTTTGACTGGTTTTGCAGATGAGTCGACTCTTAGGCGATGCTCAGCCAGTCCCCTGGGAACACCTGGCATGTCAGCGGGCTTCCATGCAAAAATGTCCCAGTTCTCACGGAGGAACTGGATGAGCGCTTCTTCCTATTTTGGGTCGAGTGTTGTGGAGATGCGGGTCGGAGCTGCATCGGGGTCGGTCGGGTGAATGTGAACAGGCTTCGTCTCACCGGACGACTGGAATGCAGACTCTGTGGCGGGTTTCTTTGATCGCAGCAAGTCACTCGGATCTGCGTTTTGCTTGTATTCTTCGAACTCGACCGCTGTCACCTGGGAATCGGCAATCTTGGAGCCCTTCTGAAAGCACTCTTCTGCCTTTTTCCGATCACCGGTGACAGTGATCACTCCTTTGGGGCCGGGCATCTTCAATTTGAGGTACACGTAGCATGGTCGAGCCATGAACCGTGCATAAGCTGGTCTCCCCAAAATGGCATGATATGCACTCTGAAAATCCACGACCTCAAACGTCAACTTTTCTTTGCGAAAATGCTTCGAATCACCAAACACCACGTCCAAAGCTATTTGGCCGAGTGACTCGGCCTTCTTCCCTGGTATAACTCCATGAAAGCTCATGTTACTAGTGCTCAGTCGGGACATCGGAATGCCCATTCCTTTCAGTGTGTCTGCATACAACAAATTCAGCCCGCTTCCACCATCCATCAGCACCTTTGTCAGTCGAGTGCCTTCGACAACTGGATCGACCACCAAAGCTTGCCTCCCAGGGGTGGCAATATGAGTCGGGTGATCAGATTGGTCGAATGTGATGGGTGTTTGAGACCATTTCAGATAATTTGCTTTTGCTGGGGCAACCATGTTCACCTCTCGGTTAATGACTTTCAGTCGACTCCTGCTTTCCACATCTGCAAAGATCATCAGAGTAGAGTTGATATGTGGATATCCTTCCTCACTGTCCTCCTTGTCTTCGGCCTTGTCTGACTCCTTCTCCTTGTCCTTAGACTGTTTTCCCTGAAACTGCTGGATCAGGAGTCGACATTGGCGAGTGGTGTGCTTCGGGTAGATGATATTCCCCTCTTCGTCTTTCTTCGTATGGATGTGACATGGCATATCCATTACGTCGTTCCCTTCTTTATCCTTTACCTTCTTGGGGTTCCAGGATCCTTTTGGTTTCCCCTTAAACTTTCCTTGAGTCACGGCCAGAGCCTCTCCAGGAGCTGCCGGTTCAGCCTTCCGCTTCTGTTTCCGACTGGTGTTTCCTTTTTCCGACTGACTCGGCTTGTGCTTGCCGCTTCGAAGTCGGTCTTCTTCTTCGCCGTTGGCGTACTTGGTAGCAATCTCCATCATCCGACTCAAGGTCATGTCACCGGTTCGACCAAACTTCAAACTCAGTTCTCTGTTCTTGACGCCATCTTTGAAGGCGCAGACTGCCTGATGATCAGACACATTCTCCACAGTGTGGTGCAAAGTGATCCACCTCTGAATATACTCTCTGAGAGTCTCATTAGCCTTCTGCACGCAGACTTGCAACTCTGTCAACCCAGCTGGTCGCTTGCAAGTTCCTTCAAACGTTCTGATGAACACTCGGGACAGATCTTCCCAAGTGTAAATGCTGCTAGGAGGTAATTGAGTCAACCATGCCCTTGCAGAACCTTCCAGCATGAGGGGCAAGTGCTTCATGGCCACCTCGTCGTTCCCACCACCAATCTGAACTGCCACTCGGTAGTCTTCAAGCCAAGTTTCAGGCTTAGACTCACCAGTGAACTTGCTGACTCCTGTTGCCAACCTGAAATTGGGAGGGATAACTGCAGCTCTGATAGCTCTGCTGAAACATTCAGGACCAGAAACATGCACTCGACTGCTTGTGGGCGCATCTCTGTCGAGTCCGCCCCGATGGGCTCTGTTCCGGTCGACCAAACCTTGCACGATAATGGATCGCGCGTCGAAGCCTGGTTCTCTAGGGTCGACTGGAACCCTTCGCCCTGTACTGTACTGACGCCTGTCATCTGGCTGCCGAGGAGCGTAAGACCCACCCCTCGGAGGGGAATTGGGCACTCGACGCCTATCATCTCGGTCGAGTCTGTCGCCATATTGATCTCGCCGATTCTCGCGCCCTTCACGCCGCGGAGGCGATCTGGGGCTGTGAGCCGACTGAACCGTATTCACAGTGACGGATCGACTGTGAATTCTGTTGCGCGACTGAGACACGGCTGAATTCTGATCTCCTGCTGCCCGGAGCAGATCCCTGATCTGCAGCAAACCTCTGCCAGCTTCCGACTGCGAAGGCTGGATGGACTCTGCTATACGGGTCGCAGCTGCTAAATTCTGAATTGGGGTTCGATATACCTGAGTCGGCGGGAAGAGTTGACGTCGACTGGTGTCGGGAACTCGTTGCCGCGCGCGCTCGTCGAGTGCTCGCTGAAGGTTCTCCAGTCGAGTGCGCTCGGCCAAATTGGCCAGACGCGCCTCCTCCAAGGCACGAGCCTCGGGGGTTTCTCCTGCGATGGGAGTACGCAGGGCATCCACGTTCCTGCGGCGAAGTTCCTCTCTTTGCAGAGAATCGAGTGGCTCGGGCTGGTACTCTTCGTGGCGTCGTGCGGGGTCGCCTCCGTCACCTGCTCCATCATCACGGGCGAAGCCAGGGGGACTGCGGGGCCCGTCGACCATCAAGATTTCCGCCGCTGGATCACTGCTACCGCACTCGGATGCAGTCTCTACGGAGCCAGTCGACAGATCGAACAAGCCGTAGAGAGATTCGTCGGGCTCGATTGCCGCAACTTGGGTGGCGGCCGATTGGCGAGCCACCGCGTGCCTCACCCATCGCTGAAGCCTCGACCGGCCCGAGCGCTTGCGCTGGCGGGAGACCGGGAGGGTGGACGATGGAGGAGCCGACCGATACTGGGTCGACGGTTGCCGCAGCAGAACGCCGCGGACACATGCGCGAAAATGCGTCGCACCGCGGACGGGGAGCGCATCTATGTCGAGTGGAGCCTCCTGGAGCCACGCGGAGTCGTCGGCGATGAAGGTGAGAGTGCCGAGACGGATCTCTTGACCCCCGACCAAAACTCCAGCAGACACCATGATGAAAGTACTCGGAAGAATCGCAACTTCTCCACAAAATCGCTAAAACACCTGCCCCACGGTGGGCGCCAACTGTCGTGGTTCTAAGCCTGACAGTAGAGTGGGGGGTAGGTATGGAGAGGCAAGGTCCTAGCTATGGAGAGGTTGTAAACACAAGGGATGTACGAGTTCAGGCCCTTCTCGGAAGAAGTAATAGCCCTACGTCTCGGAGCCCGGAGGCGGTCGAGTGGATTATGAGTATATGAGTTACAAGGTGCCGAACCCCTCTACCTGTGGAGGGGGTGGCTTATATAGAGTGCGCCAGGACCCCAGCCAGCCCACGTAGGAGAGGGTTTAAGGTGAGTTAAGTCTGGGGCGTTACTGGTAACGCCCCACATAAAGTGTCTTTACTATCATAAAGCCTACTTAATTACAGGCCGTTGCAGTGCAGAGTGCCTCTTGACCTCCTGGTGGTCGAGTGAGTCTTCATGGTCGAGTCCTTCAATGCAGTCGAGTGAGTCCTTCGTTGGTCGACTGGAAGGCGACCTCTTCTAAGGGTGTCCTTGGGTAAGGTACTTAGATCAGGTTCATGACCCTACCCTAGGTACATGACCCCATCAGGTACCGCCTGACCTTCCTGAAGGGCGTCGGGGCTACCCTTCCTCTCTCCTCACAGCGTACCGGGGGAAACCCTTGGCAGCAGCGTCGTCATCGTCGCGGTCCTTCTTGGAGGTGCTGATTGGTACCGGCACTTCGGAAGCTCGGAGCTTGGTGGGCGATCTCCGGTGGGCGCAGCGGCCTCGAGGCTTCTTCGTTTTTTGTCGATCCGCCGTTGTTGGCATTAGTTTCTTTTGTATTTTCTCTTTCTTTCCTTTTGGGCGTGACTGTGCTGCTTCCGCACCAGCACCTATCGTTGGATGTTCGGTTGGTTGCTTTGTATACAAAGCGGGGGAAGCCCTTTTTCGGAATCTTATCATCATCTTTGCAAAATCAACCTTAAACAAAAGGGCATTTTGTTTCCAATGATGGATAGAATTTAAAGCTTCATGTAGAACAAGTGAACAACCACACCTTCCATGATATATCTTCCTTTCAGAAAACCAGTCTGAGTTTGTGAGATGATAGGGCTCACCACTTTGCTAAGACTATTCATCGACATTTTAGTAATTATTTTAAAACTCACACTCAGTAAACAAATAGGTCTAAACTTCTGATTTTGTTTAGCATCCAGTCTACAAGTACATGATGTTGCGGAAGATGACCTGGATGGCCACATGTCCTCTTAGGAAACTAGGCAGCATTAGCATTGGTACGACTCCAAATGGAATGAGGGACACACAATGTCCGGAATTAAAAAGATGGGGTCAACTTATTCAATTTTGAAGTTTGCAGACCAAAAATAATCAATCTGACAAGGGGTGAAAAAACACGTATGTCATATATCAATGTTACAAATTGTTATATTATTGTTCGTTTAGTAAGAACTGAAGATGATACACAGGCCAATTCACAAGGTCTTCAATACAAATTTGAGATAGGTAGTACTGCAGTATCTCAGATATCAATGTGTCAACTTGTTATATTATTGTTCCTTCAGTAAGAACTGAAGATACACGAGCCAAACCACAAGGTCTAAAATACAAATTTGAGATATGGCATTACCACAGTATCTCAGATATCAATATGAAAATTGTTATATTATTGTCCATTCAGTAAGAACTGAAGATAATACACGAGCCAAACCACAAGGTCTCGAATACAAATTTGAGATACATAGTACCACAGCGATGGGAAAATATGGCTAATACAATGCAAGAATGTAGAAATACAGACTCGCTTGGTTGTTCATCAGATCCCAAATGTTCTGAGGGGATCTTCTTTGCTTCCCATCATAGGAGGAAGGGCAAAGGAAAAATGGTAATAGTACACACTCTACCGCCTTAGGCTGTGCATAATGTATTCCCCGTACAGATCCCTGAAAAAGAATCAAAGCAATTTTTGTCAACATAAATCGACGCCTTGGAGCCTCGAGGACTCTCTGTCTTTAACTAGAGGATCATATCCTCCAAAATGATGAGAGCTTACATGGAGTGTTGGATGGCAGCACGAGCATCATCGGCGGGGAGGAAGTCGTTGACAGCGACCTCCTTGTTCTCATTCTTCTTGTCTGAAAGATTTGATCAGCCAAGAATCAGGCACTTGAAGTCTGAAGATACATGAAAAGGTTGTGGAAATGCGAGATAAGGCAGGCAATGGTATGCGTACAATCTTCGAAGAAGCGGCGGATCTCCTGGAGGCGATGAGGAGAGAGCTCGCTGAGATGGTTCAGGTTGTGGTACTCGGGGTCGTCGGCGCAGACGGCTATGATCTTGTCATCCTTCTCTCCCTGTTCAAGAAAAAGAAACAGAGAGTATGATATAAATATAAGCTTGATGCCAAAATGGTGGGTGGAACGTTGACTTGTACACTTGGACAGAGATGAGGGGATTGGTTTAGCGTGCCTGGTCGATCATAGGCATGAGGCCGATGGCCCTGGCCCGGAGGAAGGTGCCGGGGAGGACCGGTTCCTGGTTTGAAATGAAATGAAATAATTAACAGGCAGTCGTCAGAAAAGGAACGGTGGGTAATGCAGACGGTGATGTATTGACAGGATTGTTAATTTGCACTTGTGAGAACCGGAGCATGATTGGAGTGTTGAATCGATTCATTTACCTGCATGAGGACGAGGACATCGATGGGGTCGTTATCCTCGCAGAGGGTGCGTGGGACGAAGCCGTAGTTGTGAGGGTACACCACGGACGAGTAGAGGATCCGGTCAACCTGGCAGGCAGATGATGATCTCGGCGAGTCAGGAACACATTCATGCCCATGCCAATGCAAATTAACAGGGGAAAAGTTTCGGACCTTGATCATCCCGGTCTTCTTGTCGAGCTCGTACTTGACCTTGCTCCCCTTGGTGATCTCCACCACCACGTTGAACACCGCCGGAGCGCCGGGGCCTGCACCAGCCAATTCGCGCAAGGGATCAACCAATCAGCACGCGTTCCGCGTGAGCAACCAACCAACCAACAGCTCCGGCCGGGCGGGCGGATCTGAGACGAAATGGGGAAGGGGCTCACCGATCTCGAGGTCGTGCCACGGGTGGGCGGCGACGGACCTCCGGGAGAGGGAGGAGAGGATCCGCTCGTTGAGCCGCGGCGTCTGCCTCTTGGGCTCCGCCGCCGCCTTGTCGCCGGCGGCCTTGTCCTGGCTCATCTTCGGTCGAAGGAGGTCGCTGCTTAATCTGCTGCGTGTGCTGGATCGTTGCGCGGCTCCGAGGACGGGATGGCCGAAACGTCCGCGGCTCGGCGTGCATATATAGGGGAGAGAGGGCAGTTGGCGGGGCGGGGGGACGAGCGGTGAACGCGTCGTCGTCGAATGCATGCGGTGTCGTGCCGTGCCGTGCCGGTGCGAAGCTTCGGCCCCGCATCCAGACCGATCACACCAACACCGTCAACAGAAATCATAAACACAGTATAAACAAACTGGGCAACTGGGCTGGGCAGAACCCCTGCACATGCGCAACGTGCATGGATCAAAGCATCCAGTCACTCACAACGCACTAGGCGCCATCGTTCGTACGTAAATAAATGAATAAAAGCTGCCACTGGCACGATGCTGTGGTCAAATTTAAATTATGTTTCCTCGTGATGGGGGGCACACGCCACCATGTTCATCGACGTGCCGTGATCATCGTGTCAACTTTGGGCGGTCTCGCCCGGCTGGACGGAGTGACCCACCCACCACACACCGGTTTGTCCCGCGAATTGATTTATTTTCATTTCACATCGAAGCACAAATCAGCTCACCGTGAACCGCCTGTGGACTGCGAACGCCCAGTGAATGTTGATACTCCCCGCTGTACTAGATAACAGTCAGAGGTGTTGGGAGAGGATGATTCACTCAAGCTTCCCTCCACTATGGTGATTGTGGTCTAACAATGGACGAACAGGCGCCGGATTCAGATCGATCTACATAACACAAGTCGAGTTCAGTGTTTTTTTTGTTCTTTGTATCAGGATACATGGACGATTAACTCAAGCTATGCGGTGTCTCGCGAGCCAGCAATGCTCCAGGAAATTATGAATAAGCCGATGCATGTCATCCCGATAGCGCTGCTGCCAATGCCCATTGAATGGTAGTTGTTCCGCCCTGACTTCAGACGGTCCGCAAGGGCGGCGAAACCAGTATCACGCCATCTCCTCGGACAAAAAGGTAGGGGATGGTGCGCTTGCTGGTCTGGAATCATTGGAATAGCAAATACATTAGTAAATCTATCACACGTCAGCAGCCAGGTAGTAAATCTATCACACAACACTAGCCGGAAGAACCTGACAGCATTTTGTATCGTTTTATCAATCAAATTACCACAAACAACAGCCACACAGATTTTTAACAAGTTGACGAAATGAGGAAAACAAGAAATCGGGTTTAACAGAAGAAATTGTAGTAAAATAGAATGAATTATTGTATAAACTGTAAAGTAACCACAATCGGGTTTAAGGCTGGTCATAGTGGGAGTAACTTAGCTAGTAACATAGCGTTCTTCGAGAAAATTCTGCTTATGTGGCAAGTAATTAATGAGAGGTGGTAACATAATATGTTACTGTAACATAGCGTTTTCCAAGACAAAATGAGTCTATGAGCTAGTAAATGAAGCCATCTATGATACTACTATTATGTTACTTTGCATTATGAAGGTAGTAACTTAGACTAGTGTCATATGCATGACACTAGTCTAAGTTACTCCCCACTATGACCAGCCTAACAAGTTTCAGTAAGTAAGTTCAAAAACCCTGGCTGCAATAACTGTATACGAAAAACAATGGTGCTATGATTATCCAATATAACAAGCATTGCCAGAAATACAAGCGGTTAAGATGGCACATTTATAAACACAGAGCATTTTACGTGTTACTATGCAACTGAGACTGGGTTATCATTCAGCAGCAGAATTGTAATAGTGCACCTCCCAAATTACATATGAGTGAGGAACTGAGAATTGTGTGAGCCATGGCTTCATGTTAAACAGTATGATGGTCAAGTGCCAAACCCTCACTCCAAAGGGGGCTATACACATCTTTTAACACAAACTAGATAAACATATTGGAATAACTAATGGTTTCAATTTGAAAAAAAACGAGTAATCGACAGTCCGAATTTGAACAGACTGACATCAGCATGGAGTGCACAATTTTTGAGGAACGAGAAATTACTTACACGAACAATCTCCTCGTAAGTCTCATCATCAATTTCAATGGAAGTCACTATCTCTTCTACATCTCCAAGTATCATATTGAGATGTTGATCATACGCCTGGATCAAAGGAAGAATAAAGGGAGCTTAGAAACAGAGAATCTCAAATTTCCCAACTGTTAGTACAACTGAATAACAGTGCATAAATACAGCATGGCCCACAGGCAGCACCATACAACCCACATAATTTGCTTAGAAGTATACAATTGTGATGAATCAGTGAAATGATCATAATGCCCAACGGGCAATAAGTTATAACCTCTTAAGCAACCCAAAGTCTTACGTTGAAATACCGAGATGACTTTGCCATTACGATCCTACATATTTCTATGAACTCAAAATTAAAATACTACTCCCTCCGTCCGGAAATACTTGTCGGGGAAATGGATGTATCTAGACGTATTTTAGTTCTAGATACATCCATTTTCGCGACAAGTAATTCCGGACGGAGGGAGTACATTGCAATACATCTGATTCCACTACTCGAGAAAACTTTCAAATCAGCATGTTAAGCTTTATCTACAGCAAGCAGTTATTCACTTATTGATGATGTCTATAATGAAAGCCTCTATTCGCATTCATATTCAATAGAAGTAAATCTGAGAACGGTTTCATACTTAAACCATACTTGAACCATACCCGTACATGTATCTCTCAAAACCATAGTTGAACCATACCCGTTTAATGCCATTTTCAGCCCAACCAAAACTAAACCATCTATTTTTTTCACCCAAACCAATTTAAACCCAATACATAACCGTGGGTTTAAACCCAATACATAACTATGGGTTTGCTTCAATGTATATATGATTGCACAAATCGACATGTCAAGAAGCAAATGGTATAGAAAAGACATAAGTGCATCTACAATAGTTTGGGAACAAAGTTATCGTTGAGATACGGTCAACACACAGCAAGTGTCAAAAAGACAATGCCCACTACTAAAAAGCTCACTGACAAGTGTATTAAAACCAATTGCTTAGCTAAAGCACAAGCAAACACATTCGATTTGCATGTGGTGTTTTCCCATAATACATAATTACATAGTGCATCGCAACATGTAGGCGGATCAAAGATACTCGTTGTCGATGCGTCGTTGCTTATTGCACATAACCAATGCCCAGAAAGCGGTTTGGACCCATAGTTTATAACCGTTAATAACCAAACTGTTTAAGCCCATAACCAACTATACCCAAATTGGTTTCTTCACATACCCAAACCAAAACCAAACTAAAAAAGATTTAGCCCAATAAAACCTGAACCAATCAAACCCAAAGTAATAACCGAACCGTTTCACCCAGTTGTTTAATAACCATTCTCAGGTTTAAATAGAAGGGGAAAGGGACAAATCATATGAGGCCCTACACAGATCAATTCGGGTTCTGATGCCTTAGAGCAACTCCAGCTGCGCCCCCAACAGCCCCCTCTCCCCCCAAGGCGATTTGTTTGAGCCAGCGCCGCCGGCAACCACGAGGCGTGAGCGGCGTACTTCGGACGCCATCAGGCGGCGCGGTTGGCCTCCACCAATAACGCTCCTCTGGTGCGGGGCACCAAGAACAGCGACGGCCGCCGCCTGCGGTGGGGCACCCCCGGCCACACGCTCCATGCCGTCCTCCGGCACCTCGAGGGCGGCAACGCGCCGCCGTTGAGGAGGACCGGCTCCTCCCGCTCCTCCTCGCACTCCTCCGGGTCGCCGGCGCTCTTCAGCGTTAAGGCCGAGCCAGCGGAGACGCCGCTCGGCCGGCGCACCCGCAGCGCCGGCATCATCATCAACGACGGCCGGCGCGCCTCCTCCTCCTCGGCTCCCCCCCGCCTCGTCAAGCCGAAGACGGAGCCAGGGCTCGCCGCCGTGAAGACGGAGCCAGGTCTCGCCGGCGTCAAGACGGAGCCGGTGCTCGACGACGCGGCGGCCATGAAGTGGGCGCGGGAGGACTGGGCGCCGCTAGAGTTGGAGCGCCAGCGCCGCGCCCTAGAGGAGATCGCCGCTCGGCGCCGGGGCCGCGACAAGGGAGGCGTCGTCGTTCTCGACAACAACGATGACGACGCGCTGCCGACGGTCCGCAGGCGACCCCGGGCAGGGGTCCAGCAGTGGCGTCCGCATGAAGGAGGAGAAGGACGACGACGACGGCGGCAACGACGGCGACTAGGCCGTGTTCAGCGAGTTCTTCGGCCTGTAGTCGCGACCTTGTTTTTTTCTTAAAGTAAATTTTAAATTTGCTATGTAAAACTGCTTTAAGTCGCCGATGTTTATGTCCTGCTTGCCGAATTTTAGCCAAATTTATTTTTAAAAAGTTTGAAATAGGCGTCTGGGGGCGACCCTGGGGGCGGCGTTTGGACCCCGATCGGCCCCAGGCCGATTTTAGCGCCGATTCGCCCCCAGGCGGCGATTTTTCGAGCCGCCTGGGGGGCCAAACGGCTGGGGTTGCTCTTACAGTTCAACCATAAGTAAAC
This sequence comes from Triticum dicoccoides, assembly GCF_002162155.2. Classification (NCBI taxonomy): domain Eukaryota; kingdom Viridiplantae; phylum Streptophyta; class Magnoliopsida; order Poales; family Poaceae; genus Triticum; species Triticum dicoccoides. Next base: position 512,048,131 of record NC_041381.1, on the reverse strand, counting down.
GAAGCTCAGTTTACACACCACAACTCGTTTCTCCAGGCAATAATATCAGTTGTTAAATTGCGTAAGCCAGCCCAAACACATACTGGAGACATAAACAAGAGCACTGATGCGACCAAACCCAGATCGACAGCAGAAATTACGAAGAGGGGCGAGGAAACATACATGGAGCTTGCCGCGGAGCTCGCGGTCTGAGCGGAGCTTGACGTAGATGCGCTCGTCGAGGCTGAGCCGTATGAGATCCAGCGGCTCCTTCACCGCCACATCCTCCTCCGACGCCATCGCCGCCGGCTGCTACTCCCTTCCGCTGCTCGCTCCCCAAACCCTAGCTTCTGAATCGAGCTGCTTCACTTCCGCGGCGTTCTTTTTTTTTTCTTCCTTGTCGGGTTAGACAAGTACAGTATACAATCTACATGGGCTTTGGACTTGTGGGCCCATATTGGTAATGTATGGGCTACTACTCCTTAGCTAATATGTTGGCGTTGCTAAAAAAAACCTAATATGTTGGCCCATATTACTTCCTTGTGCAAACTGGAAACAAAATTGATCCCCTCAATAAGAAAAAAAAAACTAAAAAATCGATGCTCCCCGCCGAGTTTGAAGGGATAAACTACACTGCACCGGTACTGTAGCTGTCTAAATTTAGCTCTCCTACATCTCAGAAAATGAGCTTAGCTATTCTATGCAAGGGGCCGGTCAAAACTCATAACGGTCTGCGTAAGCCAGAAACATTCAGCTCGATTTACCATGGAGAACAAAAAGAAGGATTGCCATGGAGATTCTCAAATGGCATTATAAGTTTATAACGGAACTACAGAAAAGACCGGGGGTGAAATGTGTTAGACCAGTGATTCTCGCCTCTCCGCAAAATAGATTCAATGCTAGCTAAAAGTCGAACACAAACTCACTAGTTAAAGGGTTTCTTGACAGGGCATTCGAGGTCAAGCACCAGCGGATGTCATCAACCACATCATGCTCAATATGGAAATAAACTACGAAGGAGTAGCACTGCCTTGTAAACACCGAAGTGTTTGTCAGGCTAGGCCCCGCGCCAAGCGGGTTTACGGTTATCACTAATCGGCCCCGAGTCACCCGGCTGGCTTATCAGATATTCATGCTAGTATAAAAACCACCTGATCTGCCTTGCAGTCATGTAACCTGAATCAGTTGAATGCCTTGTCGACTGTCAAGTGCCAAACACATTCCCCCAACACACCAGGAGAGATGTGCTCCAGAACCATCCCACTCCAGTTCATAGCACGTTCTGCTAGTCCTCTCTCCAAGGGGATTGGAGAGAATTACTGGAGGGGGTTAAGGGGGATCAACTCTCTCCAACTGTCTCCAACCCCCACAGAACCGAACAGGGGCGCTCTGAACGCGGCGGTTCCGAACAAGACACGCTGCAAGTTCCTCCCCGGCGTCACCTCCGTCGCGCCTAGTTCATCGCCTTTGCTGCATGTGCTCCGCTGGGAGCAGGGGCCGTGGAGCCGCCCGGCGGCGAGGACGAAGGCGCGACACGACGACGGCGCGGCGGAGGGCGAGCCGGAGGCGCCGGGGGAGGCCGAGGGAAAGCAGGGAGACGAGAAAGTGGCGAGGAGGAAGAGCGCCGCGCAGGAGGTGTTTGAAGGCCTGTACATCTGCGGCTACGTCCTGTTCTACAGGATTGGTGAGTGCATCTGGTATAAAGTGAAGGCAGGCATTGCCAAACTCCGCAAGAGGCGATGATATATGCTACGGGTTGATCGGGTTAATTACGTACTACTGCAGCAGTACTTGCTGCGTGCTTATTAGTCCCCTCCATGCTCGTTGTGACGCCTCGTGCTCGTACGCATGGGGATTGTATTCTCCTTTCTAGCTGCTCGCATGTAAGGTTGGTTTGCTGATTCAGAAGAGAGTGTATTCTGGTGGTTTCCAGTTGGCATACAAATGCTGATTTGGTCCCATGATTGCCCGGTTGGATTAAGATCATTGGTGTGTGAGACCAAAGAACTGCACAGGTTATTTTACAACTAATGACTTGACAAACTTTTCTGGTAGCTTATCCAATCCGAACGGATATTCATAACTTAGGACTGCGAAGGGGATGCAACTTCTTCAAAATAACAAGGCGGTTTCTTCGGAAGAAGGCATTTTTGTTACTCTCGTCATTTGATCTCGCGAAGCAACTAAAATTTGTGAGGAAAAAGCGCTCACTTGCGACCCTCCTCCCTGCTGACGTTCGCCAGATAACATTACTAATAACTTACGTTCCAAATAAGGAAATTTATGAGTTGCAACTTGCAAGCCTAACAGTTGGCAAGGAGTTACCAAGTCCCAGTTTTGTAGTGGTTGAACTAGTTAGAGGTAGTAAGTAGAGAGGATTAGTTTACACATGATATGGTCTTTTAAACTCTTATAAGTAAAATAGAAGTAAATGGAATGTTTATAGAGAAGAAAATAATAGAATATTGGAATGGCTTGGGTGCAACCCAAAAATTGTCATGCAGCGCTATCCAGGAAACAAAACGTTCGAGAGTGATATAGAGAGATGGTCTTCTTCCGAGCCCGTATGCAAATAATTCGCTCATTTTGAGTTTTTCCTCATTTTGACCAAAGGACATTAAAATGACAGGGATCAACACGAAATATGAAAGTGAACTAGAAAACATTGAATTCAACAAATAAAACAAATCACAACAATTACACAAGTTGATGTGATCTGACAAAAAAAATGAACATGTTCAGCACGGTTAAGCATCCACCGGATACAAGTACATGTATCACGTACCTATCAGCGGTTAACCGTGCTCATCAAGACGAAAATAACACCACATCATTCGCATGTATACGCACATGCGGCCAACGCAATGCTAGTAATTAACTCCTCCCCTACTGTCCGCTGCTTCAGTAGAGGAAATATGCGACGAGGGAGGCGACGAGGGCGGCGGGGGCGATTGCCACCTCGGAGGCATCGCTGGTGGCAGGAGCAGCCTCGGAGGCCATGACGGCGGTGGCCGAGGCAGCGGCGATGAGGACGGCGAAGGCGATCTTCTTCATCTCCATTTCTGAAGGACGGTGGTGCGGTGGAGACCGGCGAGGTGGTGGGGGATTATTGATCACGGTTTTATTAGCTGGGACTTGGAAGTCTTATTTAGCTTGATGATGAACGATGCTTGGGAGGGGATTTTATAGGTCAGGATGGTTGGAGTATGAGTGGTTAGGAGCAGGAGCAGGATGATCGCGCTCTTGGCAGCCTTAGGATGGTTTAACGGTGGTCGCAGAGCGGAGAGGGTCAGAGGGAGGCAAAAATAGGCATGCCATGCATGCGTTCGTAGCTGATTATTTGCCCGGTTTCCTCATCCTTAGGACGCATGTAACTGTCAAAAAAATCAGAGGAACATGTACTTTTTTTTTTGCGGGTGAGAGGAACGTGTACTCACCAGGCATGCATGCATATCTTGTTTCACTGCTAGCATCGTAACAGATATGGAATTGAGGGTTGTCTATATTCATATAGTGTAGGTCTTTCTGAAATTTTATGAAGGGAAAAATCACGGCCGAAGCAGAATCTATAGTGACATCTACTACTTAATTAATGGAGCAATTCTCTTGTCTTCGGGAACTTTGGAACCGGCTGAAGATGAAGAAAGAAATTGCAGTGCCGCCCACGACTCCACGAGACAGACAATGCCACGAATCCCCGTGACGCGGTTCGCATCACATCGACAGTTCGACGCCAAATGGTATACCCTAACACGGCCGGCTAGTCGGCTACAATAATAATTTGTTGATTACAGCTATTCTATGGTTGCCGCTAGTTCCAACCATACCAGCTCACGCACACGATAGCAAGAAGATCATTGTTGATACCGCAACTCTTAGTAGGCTGCAGGCTTATAAAACATCGCCTTCGGTTGTCACCACTCACCACGCTTCTAGTTTTCCTCCGCCGTTTCTTTCACGTCTGTTGCGCTTGCACTGCGTGGCAAGAGACGGCAAAGGAAGGATGGGGAACTGCGGGTTGAAGCCGAAGGCGCTGGGCGACGACGACGCTCCCCCGCCTGCCGAGCCGCCGACGGCACCGGCGACCGGCGCGGAACAGGAGGTGGCGCTGCCGGCGGTGGTGGAAGAGGCACAGGCACCCGCGGAGGAAGCTAGCAGGGACGTCGTGGCCGGCCAACAGAGTGAGGTACGGCGCAGCTAGAGGTTTTGTTCATCTCTCAACTGCTACCGAATTCATGTAGGAGTACTTCTTTTCTTCTCTGCTAGACTGCTACCGGCACCAGCAGCAGTCTTTTTGCTAGTAGGAGCATATGCGTACCGGCACCTGGATGTTTAGTAAGTTCATGTCTTTTCGTTCACCCTTCATTAGATTATTTTTAGGTTTTTTGGTTTGTTTTTGAGTTTGGGCGATATAGCTTTTTTTTTTGAGCAATCAGCTTGATCTTTATGTGTGTTGCACACAAGCCTTTGACGCTTTGTGTGGAGTAGGCCCGTTTGCCACTCGGCCCAAGGTGATCCGAGTTTGTTCCTATTGTTTTCACTTTATATTGTTTCATCAGCTCAAAAAAACCTTTATTTCTCATGATTTTTTTGCCTTTTTTTTGTTTTAGCTTTTATCTATATATAGGTGATCGACAACTTCTTATTTCCAAGCTGAAGATCCTAAACGAGCAGTATATATTAATTAAGAACTGGGCCGTTGCATATTCTTAACCGTGTGTAGTGTTAAGTTTAGACAACTATAGAGACACAATTTCGTTTCGTGCAACTTCAAACGTCATAATGTCCAACTTGGACAACACAAAAATGACATCCATTTTAAAAAAGATGACTATTTTCAGGCAACTTATAATAGGGAGAATGTTCACTTTCTAGAATTTTTTGTGTGTTTACCAGTGGGGGAACCAATTTACTACTTCCTTTGATCCATAATAAGTGCCATGATTTTTTTTGCCCTTTTTTGTTTTAGCTTTTATCTATAAATAGGCAACCGAGAAATTATTATTTCAAAGCCGAAGATCCTAAACAAGCATTACTTATCAATTGAGAACTAGGCAGTTGCATATTCTTAACCGTGTGTGTTAAGTTTAGACAACTATAGAGACACAATTTCGTTTCGTGAAACTTCAAACGTCCTAATGTGCAACTTAGACAACACAAAAATGACTTTCATTTTAAAAAAGATGACTATTTTCAGGCAACTTATAACATGGTAAATCTTTTCTTTTTGTGACGCGCTATGGCATGACGCCCTGTGTCGCGCGTTGCTATTGGGTATTTCCACTTTGCAAGGCTGATGTCACGCATGCATCATATTCATGAGCGGGCAGCTAACCGAAATCCAATGGCCTTTGCTGGTTCACGCCGGAACATTGTAGGGAGAATGCTTGTTTCCTAGAATTTTTGGTGTGTTTACCAGTGGGAGAAGCAATTACTCGAAAGTCCTAGTACTACCACATATGTACAGAAGAAAGTGTTAAACTTCCTAGCAGCTAATAAGTGCAGTATAGGAAATTTGGTGTGCATATTCATGTCAACAATAACTTGCTAAACCATACTGTCTACTGCCACTGTGCAACAGGAGGGTACGAGCGCAGCAGCAGAAACGAAAGAACAGGACGAACCGAAGGCAACAGCGGGCACGGAACCCCCGAAGGAGAAGGAAACGGTGGCGGCGGAGGAGGCCGCCGCCGCCGCCGAACTTCCGGCGTCCACGCCGGCGACCGTCGCTTGATATCAAGTTTTGAAATGAACGTTTTGTTGTAACATGGTCCGCTTCAATTACTTTGGGTGTACAATTTTCATAGTTTGTTTGGGACATACAGTAGTTCTGAGCTGCATTGTGGCAGCTTTTCTTTTTGCGCTTCCCGGCTTTTGATGTATACACACAGTCGCTTCATTTTCATTCTGGATTGTTGGCTCGGAGGATGTAATGGAGTTATGAATTGTCCTTCGTTGATGTACCCTGTTGTCTGTCTTATGCTGCCTAAACATATCGAATGAGAAGTGTTCGCACACGAACACGTCACCGTGTACCTCCAATACCGAGGGTGATGCACCGCAGCTCACGTCAAAGGAGACCCGTCCGGAAGCGTGGTACGCAGGCAATCCGGCAGGCGCTTTTGAGGACCCGAAACCCCACACGCCCAGGAGGGACCCTGTCAGGGCGCGCGACGGCTATGGGCTGCCCTAGGTCAGCCTGACCGCCCCTAGGGCCTCGAGGTTCGCCGCCCTGCAATGAAGAAGACGAACGAAAAACGAGGAAGAAGAAAAACAAGGAAGAAGGAAAAGTAAAGGTAAAAGATGTAGATAGTTTTGTTCAATTGTGTGTTGTTGTTCAATCGGCCGTCACCTTTTACCTATATAAGAGGTGGATGAACTTCCCGTACAAGAAAAGGACTTGCCTAGCCGTCCAAATCATCAAAACCTAATAAAACACGGACTATTCACAACCCCCGGCCCGGATGTCCGGCTCAAGGACCGGATGACCCGGCCTAGCCCAGTTTTCTGACAGCAGCTTACTGTTTTGACTCTAGAATCCACATACGACCTTGGATTTGGACGTTTCTTATATCAAAATCAACCGTCTCGACGAGACACACAACTTTTATGTTGAACACTTTTTGATCTGAGGCCATCTTGAGAGGGTTACGGGCCGTTTTCTAAAGTCTGCAGCAGAAAAACTTGTCCGGACGTTCGGCCGATTGCCCGGATTGTCCGGCCTTTACCCGGATCATCCGGGACTTGACCCAGATCATCCGGCTTCAGCGCCAACCTTCTGGAATCTTGGTGCTCCAATTACCCGGATGATCCGGACCCCGGCCCGGATGATCCGGCCAACATTGCTGCAGCGCACGATTTTGCCTATAACTTTTGCATACGACCTCAGATGGGGACGATTGTTTATATCAAAATCGTCCGTTTCGACGAGACGAAGAACTTTGCAGTTATAAATTTTTCCATCAAAGGCCATCTTAATTAGGTTCCATGCCATTCTCTAATCTGATGTCAACACGAGTATCTCCGAAATTGGCATATCTTTTGCACTCGAGCTCCGTTTTAGACCATCTTCATATATATCTTGATCTTCTCGAAGAGAGCCATCTCATGGTGACTTTCAACAATAAGTTTGAATTAATCTTGACATAGCTTCAAGCTACTCTTTATAACAGTGCCACTTTTGAGCGTCAACACATGCCCCCCTGTATTTCGGTAAAGCTAGTGTTCCGAAAAATAACATGCACCGTGTTGGTTCTAAGGACGATGTCAACACTCCATCGGCCATTTATATGCTTAGGGCGATAATTATATATCGGCCATCATTGTTTTGAATCCTTGATGCAAGCTTGGGCGAAACCTTCTCAACTTCATTAACAATCCGATGATAAGGTCCCATAGATAAGTATCTCAAAGTAATCCTCCAAACCATATCGCTCACTGTTTTGCTAGGATTTTGCAAATGATCAACAATAAACTTTCTTCAATCCTTAACTTTTTGTCTACATAAAAAATCATTAGTGGCCGAAGCGATGGACTTCGGTTCAGCCTTACCTATGTTGACGAGACTAAGCATCGGCTATTGATAGAAATACAATACACCATGATTAACATAGTAGCCGGATGCTTGCTGTGCCAATTCTTTTGAATTGTCATGCCTAGAAATATGAACAGTTTTAAAGCAACCCAAGGTAAATTTTGCATCTAGGCATACCTCAAGACAAACTACAAGTGATTCATCAAAACATTCATAACCCATGGATATTTGTTGCACTACTCATAATGAATCACCGAAAACCTCAATATGTATAGCACATATGGCAACCAAAAGCTCCAAACTGAATAAAACTTCATATTTGGCTTTTATTATTGTGCAAAAATATTTTAAGTGGTATGAGGCTTGTTTTGGTCTCCTACTGAACTAAGGACGATGTTAGGATACTACACCGGGTGCATTGACATAATCTTAGGACGATAGATAAATGCCGGCCATTACCATGTAAACTTTATTCAAAGCACATATAGCTGAAATAAACAAATGAAATGACAAATCAAGTATTTCGGCCCTTTGGATCAGCAACAAACTTGTAGCTATTCAAACGTATAGTGATTTGGTAATACCCGTTTGATACGTCTCCAACGTATCTACTTTTCCAAACACTTTTGCCCTTGTTTTGGACTCTAACTTGCATGATTTGAATGAAACTAACCCGGACTGATGTTGTTTTCAGCAGAACTACCATGATGTTGTTTTATGTGTAGAAAAGAAAAGTTCTCGGAATGTCCTGGAAATCCACGGAGGCACTTTTTGGAATTAATAAGAATTTTTGGTGAAAGAATTAATGCTAGGGGGCCCACAGCCTCTCCACGAGACAGGGGGCACCCCCCCTAGGGCGTGGCCTCCTATCTCGTGGCCCCTCTAGACCTCCACCGACGTCAACTCCAACTCCATATATTTCGTCTCGGGGAGAAAAAAAATCAAGGAGAAAGTTTCATCGCGTTTCACGACACGGAGCGGCCGCCAAGCCTTAATCTCTCTCGGGAGGGCTGATCTGGAGTCCGTTCGAGGCTCCGGAGAGGGGGATTCGTCGCCGTCGTCATCATTAACCATCCTCCATCACCAATTTCATGATGCTCACCGCCGTGCGTGAGTAATTCCATCGTAGGCTTGCTGGACGATGATGGGTTGGATGAGATTTACCATGTAATCAAGTTAGTTTTGTTAGGGTTTGATCCCTAGTATCCACTATGTTCTGAGATTGATGTTGCTATGACTTTGCTATGCTTAATGCTTGTCACTAGGGCCCAAGTGCCATGATTTCAGATCTGAACCTATTATGTTTTCATGAATATATGTGTGTTTTTGATCCTATCTTGCAAGTCTATAGTCACCTATTATGTGTTATGATCCGACAACCCCGAAGTGACAATAATCGGGATACTTCTCGGTGATGACCGTAGTTTGAGGAGTTCATGTATTCACTATGTGTTAATGCTTTGGTTCGGTTCTCTATTAAAAGGAGGCCTTAATATCCCTTAGTTTCCGTAAGGACCCCGCTGAACACGGGAGGGTAGGACAAAAGATGTCATGCAAGTTCTTTTCCATAAGCATGTATGACTATTTACGAAATACATGCCTACATTACATTGATGAATTGGAGCTAGTTCTATACCACCCTATGTTATAACTATTGCATGAGAAATCGCATCCGGCATAATTATCCATCACTGATCCATTGCCTACGAGCTTTTCACATATTGTTCTTCGCTTATTTACTTTTCCGTTGCTACTGTTACAACTACTACAAAAACCCAAAAACATTTATCTTTACTTTTGCTACCGTTACTATTATTATCATACCACTTTTGCTACTAAACACTTTGCTGCAGATACTAAGTTATCCAGGTGTGGTTGAATTGACAACTCAACTGCTAATACTCAAGAATATTCTTTGGCTCCCCTTGTGTCGAATCAATAAATTAGGGTTGAATACTTTACCCTCGAAAGCTGTTGCGATCCCCTATACTTGTGGGTTATCAAGACTAATTTATGGCGCCATTGCCGGGGAGCATAGCTCTATTCTCTGAGTCACTTGGGATTTATATCTGTTGATCACTATGAAAAACTTGAAAGACGATCGAACTACTATTTTGCCCTCAACTACGAGGGGAGGTAAGGAACTGCCATCTAGCTCTGCACTAGATTCTCCTTCCGTTATTAGTAGGCTTGCGACACCTAAACCTGCTACTGCTATGAATTCTGATATGTCGCATGTTATTGATGATGCCACTTCTGCTATGCATGATGAAACTACCTCTGTGCGTGATACTACTTTGCCATTAGGTGAATTTCTTGATGAACAACTTGCTAGAGTTAGGGGGGATGATATTACTGAAGATGTTATTGATGATAGTGATGATGAACGTTCCCCCAATGATTATGTATTACCTGTTGTTCCTAAGGGTTACGTTATGAATGAAAAAGCTACTATGGAAATTCTTGCTTGCAATGATAGATCTGATCTTAAGAAATTATTAGCTAAATGGAAGCAGCAGTCTCTTAATGCTAGAATGAAACCCGATCCTGCTTTTGCTACTTCACCTATCTGTGTTACTGATAAGGATTATGAATTCTCTGTTGATCCTGATATTATTACTTTAGTTGAATCTGATCCTTTTTATGGCCTTGAATCTGAAACTGTTGTGGCACATCTTACCAAGTTGAATGATATAGCCACCCTATTTACTCATGATGAGAAGTCTCACTATTTATATATCCTTAAGATATTTCCGTTCTCATTAAAGGGTGATGCTAAGGCTTGGTATAATTCTCTTGCTCTTGGTTGTGTGTGTAGTCCCCAGGATATGATTTATTACTTCTCTGCTAAATATTTTCCTGCTCATAATAAACAAGCTGCCTTGCGGGAAATATATAATTTTGTGCAAATCAAAGAAGAGAGTCTCCCACAAGCTTGGGGGAGGCTTCTCCGGTTACTTAAAGCTTTGCCCGATCATCCTCTTAAGAAAAATGAAATCATTGATATCTTTTATAATGGACTAACTGATGCTTCCAAGGACTACTTGGATAGTTGTGCTAGTTGTGTTGTCAGGGAAAGAACAGTCGAAGAAGCTGAAATATTACTGAATAATATGTTGACTAATGAAAATAATTGGACTCTTCCCGAGCCATTTACCGCCTAAAGAACCACATTGTCTTGATAACCCGACACAGGTAGTAAAGGTAAATTCTCTCTATAGATATGATAAAGTTGAAATACCCTCTACTAAATTTCATAGCCCATGCTTAGATGAATTTGATGACTTTATGACTAGACAAGAAAGTTTTAATGCCTATGTTGGTAGAGAGTTAAAAAATAATGCTTTTGAGATAGGACGCGTAGGCGATAATCTGGCTAGAGTTAAAGATGAACTTCACCGTGTTAGCAAATATGCTTCTATGGTTGCTACTCAAGCTGAGCAAGTAATCAAAGCTCAAAATGATTTGCTTGATGAATTAAATAATAAAAATGACTTTGCTATTAGAGTGGCTACTAGAACTGGTAGAATGACTCAGGAACCTTTGTATCCTGAAGGCCACCCTAAGATAATCGAGCAAGATTCTCAGAGAAATAACTTAGAGGCACCTAGTTCTTCTAAAAAGAAGAAAAAGAAAAATGATAGAACCTTGCATGCTTCTAGTGAACCTACTGTAGACACACCTGAGAATCCCAATGATATTTTTATTTCTGATGCTGAAACTCAATCAGGTGATGAAATGAACCTAGTGATAATGTTAATGATAATTTTCATGTTGATGGTCAACCTAGCAAAAACAATGATGTAGAGATTGAACCTGCTGTTGATCTTGACAACCCACAATCAAAGAATCAACATTATGATAAGAGAGATTTTATTGCTAGGAATCACGGTAAAGAAAGAGAACCATGGGTTCAGAAACCCATGCCCTTTCCTCCTAAACCATCCAAGTCAAAGGATGATGAGGATTTTGAGCGCTTTGCTGAAATGATTAGACCTATTTTCTTACGTATGCGCTTAACTAATATGCTGAAAGTAAATCCTTATGCTAAGTATATGAAAAATATCATTACAAATAAAAGAAAGATATCGGAAGCTGAAATTTCCACCATGCTTGCTAATTACACTTTTAAGGGTGGAATAGCAAAGAAACTTGGAAATCCGGGTGTCCCAACTATACCATGCTCCATTAAAAGAAATTATATTAGAACTGCTTTATGTGATCTTGGAGCCGGTGTTAGTGTTATGCCTCTCTCTTTATATCATAGACTTGAATTGAATAAGTGGACACCTACTGAAATATCTTTGCAAATGGCTGATAAATCAACTGCTACACCTGTCGGTGTTTGTGAGGATGTGCCTGTTGTGGTTGCAAATGTCACTATCTTAACAGACTTTGTTATTCTTGATATTCCCGAGGACGACAGTATGTCTATTATCCTTGGTAGACCTTTTCTTAATACTGTAGGGGCTGTTATTGATTGCAACAAAGGCAATGTCACTTTTCATGTTAATGGTAATGAGCATACGGTACATTTTTCGAGGAAACAACCTCAAGTTCATAGCATCAATTCTATTGAAAAAGTTCCAACTATCATTTTTGGAGGTTTTGAATTTCTTCTCCATACTGTCAAGAAAAAGTATGATATTCTTATTGTTGGGGATTTTCATATCCCCGTTGAGGTAACTTAGTGTTATTCGAAATTTCTCCGGTTCCGTGTTATTCGGAATGAGTTTGTTAACAAGACTTGATCAACCTTGTTAGCAGGTTCATTTTGATGATCACGAGATGGATGAAACTAGAAGGCACAACCTTCTGTACCCTCTTTTTTTACCTTCTATTATTTAGATTAAATAAAGCAAAAATAGTATTATCTGTCTATTTTCTGAGTTATCCATGCATTAAAAAATAGTCCGAAAATAAAAGTGCTCCAAATGCCTTGCAAATTTAGTATGCTTTTTTCTGGAATATTTGAGGATTTTAGGCACTGAAAACACTGCAGGAGGGGCAAGCACCAGGCCACGAGAGAGGAGGGTCCCCCCTATAGGGCACGCCCCCTGTCTCGTGGGCCCCTAGTGGATCCCCTCCACTTATGCCAGCACCCACACACTTCATCTTCTACCCAAAAAAATCCCCATCCAGCTCAAGCACGAGTTCTAGCTCGTTTTGCTGCGATTTTCGATCTCTTAGCTCAAAGCTCCATTCACAAAACTGCTTTGGGAGATTGTTGCTTGGTATGTGACTCCTCCATTGGTCCAATTAGTTTTTGTTCTAGTGCTTTATTCATTACAATTTTTTGCTGCTTAGGTGACCATGTTCTTGAGCTTGCATGTTAAATTTTTGAGGCCCCAAGCAATTCCAATGCATGATATAGGCTCTAGGCACTTGTAGGAGTAGTTGCTATCAATCTTGTTTAGTTTTATCCACTTTTATTTTGAATTTACTAAAATTTCAGAAATTTTCAGAATATGTTAAGGAGGCTTTTTAAAGGCTCTTCTAGCCAAAGCTCTCAGGAAAAACAAGCCAATGAGAAGGAAAAAGCCAAGTATAATCTTCCTCGCTTAGCGAAAGTACGGTCGTGCGAATGGCCATGTGAGGATTTCTTGAAAGAAGCCGGAACTCATGAAGACTTTTATGCTTTAATCGAGACTGCAGGCCTCACCGGTTTCATCAACGACCGAATCGATCAGTATCTCTTACTTACCAATACTTTCGTGCAAAACTTTTATTATTATCCTAAGAAATCACCGCCTGCAGTATCATTTCATTTATATGATGAATTCAAAGAAATGTCTTTACATCATTTTTGCACGGTGTGTAGGATACCTTATGAGGGAGAATTAGATGAACCCCATCGTGATGATGTGGGTGGCTTTGTTAACACCATAGCTGTAGAGGAGCCAAAGAAGGGCTCCGAGGCGAAGGTCTCTAGCATACACTTTCCTGTTTTACGCTATTTTGCTATATTTGCTAGCAGATGCTTGATTGGTCGTGGAAATAGTGAGAATTTGAGCATTCCTGATATTATCATTCTTCAACATGCTTTGCTTGGGGACAATACTTTTAGTATGGGTGCCGTCGTTGCTAAACGGCTAGCCCTGAATCGTATAAAAGGTCCCATATTTGGAGGTATCTATGTTGCACGTCTTGCTAAACATTTTCAGATACCCATTAGGCACCATGAGGAGGAGGAGACAAAATTGCATCCTCACATTTTAGATTACAAGAGCATGGTAGCACACAAGTTTATTGTTGACAACGAAGAAAAGATGCTCTTGTATAAACTTAGATTTAATAAGAAACACTTCGAGATTATTATTTTGCCTGCGCCTTTATTGTTTGATTTGCTTGCAGAAAATTTTCTTGTCACCCCGGAAGGGTGAACAATCATCGAGCACAAGCTTTCACTCCAGAGCGTGAACCTGAGCCGGAACCTGAACTGGACCCTTATCGCGCATCATCTGTCCAGTGGGATCCGGAGATGACCAGCCATTGGTATCCTGATTACACCTCCCAGTACACCGGGGAGAGTAGCGGCGGTCCTTGGTATTAGACCAACTTATACTAAAAGCCTAAGCTTGGGGGAGTACGTATTTCTCACCGACTTTACATTCATGTTCACACACTAGTCGTCGGTGCTCATACTCTTTCATTGTATTATCCATGCTAGTTTAAATTTCTTTTTCTAGTTTTCTTCTTGTGTGTTTGATAAAACTTTAAGAAAAAACAAAAAAATTAGTTAGTTTAATTTCCATGCTTGTAGTAGAATTAAAATGAAAACCCAAAAAGATTTTTAGTTCTTCTTCTTACTTGTTGGGAGCTTTCCCGTGTAAATAGTTTTATTTTCTTTTCTTTCCTTTGGGGGTCGAGAAGACCATATTGAAAATGCTTACTGGCTCTTATATGCATGATTGTTTATTTAATTTAGAGCCCATATTACCTGCCTGCTCTCTTGAGTTGAATGCTTGCAGATTCCAGCTTAGTCCAATGCACGTGCACTCTTATTATTATACACATTGTTCGGTCATGCAAGTGAAAGGCAATAATGATGATATATGATGGACTTATTGGGATGAGAAAAGCTGGTATGAACTCGACCTCTCTTGTTTTTGTAAATATGATGATTCATCGTTCCTGAGTCAACTATTGTGAAGTAAACATATTTGCAATGACATTTAGAGATTATAGGTGCCATGCTTGATTAGCTATGAGTTATAATGGTTTACCTTGCATGCCAACATGCTATTAGAATGATTGTGATGTGCTATGATGGGATGGTATCCTCCTTTAAATGAATTGAGTGACTCGATTTGGCACATGTTCACGCATGTAGTTGAATCAAATCAACATAGCCTTCACGATATTTATGTTCATGGTGGATTATATCCTACTCATGCTTGTACTCGATGTGAATTAATTTTAATGCATGTTTACGACTGTTGTCGCTCTCTCAGTTGGTCGCTTCCCAGTCTTTTGCTAGCCTTCACCTGTACTAAGCGGGAATACTGCTTGTGCATCCAAACTCCTTAAACCCCAAAGTTGTTCCATATGAGTCCACTATACCTACCTATATGCGGTATTTACCTGCCATTCCAAGTAAATTTGTATGTGCCAAACTCTAAACCTTCAAATGAAATTCTGTTTGTATGCTCGAGTAGCTCATGTTACAACTAGGGCTGCCTATATCTTCCATGCTAGGTGGGTTATTCTCAAGAGGAGTGGACTCCGCTCCTCGTTCACGAGAAAGGGCCGGTAACCGGGATGCCCAGTCCCATGATCCAAAACGATCAAAGCAAATCAAAATAATTAAACAAAACTCCCCTAAGGTTGTTGTATGTTGGAGGCACTCATTGTTTCGAGCAAGCCATGGTTTGATGCTTGTTGGTGGTTGGGGGAGTATAAAACTTTACCATTCTATTTGGGAACTGCCTATAATGCATTTAGTATGGAAGATACAGCCATCCCATAGATGTTGCGTTGACAGTGAAAGTATGCCGCTCAAAATGTTATTCAATCTCTATTTTAAAATCGAGCTCTGACACCTCTACAAATCCCTGCTTCCCTCTGCGAAGGGCCTATCTATTTACTTTTATGTTGAGTCATCATCCTTCTTATTAAAAAGCACCCGCTGGAGAGCACACTGTCATTTGCATTCATTATTATTGGTTTTTATTGGGTATGACTTGACTGGATCTCTTTTACCATGAATTACAATGTTTAGTCAGTCCTTGATCTTTAAAGGTGCTCTGCATTTATGTTTTGCGGTCTCAGAAATGGCTAGCGAGATACCATTTTGTTATATCATGTTACGATTATTTTGAGAAAGTGTTGTCATCCGAGTTTTATTATTATGGCTCGCTAGCTGATTATGTTATTGATATGAGTAATTGTGAGACCTATGTGTTATTGTGAGTATGGTTAGTTTATAATATTTGCTGAAACTTGAATGCTGGCTTTTCATGTTACAACAACAAGAGCAAATAGAGTTTGTAAAAGTTTTTCTTTATCACTTTCAGTTTATCAACTGATTTGCTTGAGGACAAGCAAAGGTTTAAGCTCAGGGGAGTTGATACGTCTCCAACGTATCTACTTTTCCAAACACTTTTGCCCTTGATTTGGACTCTTACTTGCATGATTTGAATGAAACTAACCCGAACTAACGCTGTTTTTAGCAGAACTACCATGATGTTGTTTTATGTGTAGAAAAGAAAAGTTCTCGGAATGTCCTGGAAATCCACGGAGGCACTTTTTGGAATTAATAAGAATTTTTGGCGAAAGAATTAATGCCAGGGGGCCCACAGCCTGTCCACGAGACAGGGGGACGCCCCCCCCCCAGGGCGCGGCCTCCTATCTCGTGGCCCCCCTGGACCTCCACCGACGTCAACTCCAACTCCATATATTTCGTCTTGGGGAGAAAAAAATCAAGGAGAAAGTTTCATCGCGTTTCACGACACGGAGCCGCCGCCAAGCCCTAATCTCTCTCGAGAGGGCTGATCTGGAGTCCGTTCGGGGCTCCGGAGAGGGGGATTCGTCGCCGTCGTCATCATCAACCATCCTCCATCACCAATTTCATGATGCTCACCGCCGTGCGTGAATAATTCCATCATAGGCTTGCTGGACGGTGATGGGTTGGATGAGATTTACCATGTAATCAAGTTAGTTTTGTTAGGGTTTGATCCCTAGTATCCACTATGTTCTGAGATTGATGTTGCTATGACTTTGCTATGCTTAATGCTTGTCACTAGGGCCCGAGTGCCATGATTTCAGATCTGAACCTATTATGTTTTCATGAATATATGTGTGTTCTTGATGCTATCTGGCAAGTCTATAGTCACCTATTATGTGTTATGATCCGACAACCCCGAAGTGACAATAATCGGGATACTTCTCGGTGATGGCCGTAGTTTGAGGAGTTCATGTATTCACTATGTGTTAATGCTTTGGTCCGGTTCTCTATTAAAAGGAGGCCTTAATATCCCTTATTTTCCGTAAGGACCCCGCTGAACACGGGAGGGTAGGACAAAAGATGTCATGCAAGTTCTTTTCCATAAGCACGTATGACTATTTACGGAATACATGCCTACATTACATTGATGAATTGGAGCTAGTTCTATACCATCCTATGTTATAACTATTGCATGAGGAATCGCATCCGGCATAATTATCCATCACTGATCCATTGCCTACGAGCTTTTCACATATTGTTCTTCGCTTATTTACTTTTCCGTTGCTACTGTTACAACTACTACAAAAACCCAAAAACATTTATCTTTACTTTTGCTACCGTTACTATTATTATCATACCACTTTTGCTACTAAACACTTTGCTGCAGATACTAAGTTATCCAGGTGTGGTTGAATTGACAACTCAACTGCTAATACTCAAGAATATTCTTTGGCTCCCCTTGTGTCGAATCAGTAAATTAGGATTGAATACTTTACCCTCGAAAGCTGTTGCGACCCCCTATACTTGTGGGTTATCACCTTTCATGATGTAAGAAATTATATTGCATCCATGGATTAAAATAAGCCCATTGAGGGTTACCAATCATACCTGACGACGAATTCCATGGCATAGGCGTTAATGGCATAGTTGAAGAATATGGATAATGTGTAGACCGAAGATGCTGAAACCTTCGGCTTGGTCCTTCATAGTTTTCACTATTTTCCTTCTTCACCTTTGCCGCACTCCTTGTAATGGAAACTTGCACATAATTCTTATTTTGAGTACTTCCTTTGGGAACCCATGCCATGTTCCTTTCTTCAAGTTCTTGTACACTAAGCTTTTGTAACTCCTTCTTTTGCCAATACGATAAGCCGAGTGAGCACCTCGACTATGATTTTGTTTCAACCAATGGCAACTCTTTTTGGGCCTTGTGCACCCTCAACTTCTTTTCTTCAGATTTGGCACTCTGATTTTTATCAATTGATTGCTTCACTTCTTTGCCTTTTGTAGCCAATGTCAACACTTTAATTGGCTCTTTGTTATTTGAGATCCAATCTGAAGCAGCACACTTACGACCATCTCTTTTCACACGGTAAACTTGCTTTACCACCTCTTTCTTCTTCCTTGAGCTCTGGACCGATTCCTTATAATTGAAACGGTCTTTGACGCGTGATTGTTCAAATGTTGATCTCCTTGGAGCTGCATAGTATTGGTGAGATGGTCTAGAATAAGATGGAGAATGTGCCCTTGTATCATACCTGTCCCATGATGAATATGTATCTATATGAGCATAGGGAGGCATCCACGACATTGGCATTGGCGGCCCAAAATAAGGATATGAATATGTTGCATTAAAATTATCACTTTGCCAATATCAATCCTCATATTTGCGCCTTGCGGGTGATCTTGGTTTATTTGCATGATTTGGCCAATAAGCATTCTTCTCCTCACTCTTCTTTTGATATTTATCCAATAGTTCAGCGAAGGTGATTTTTGATCTCTTACACTTGCGCTTATTCCGGCCTTTGTTTTCTTTTGGTTTGCTTTCATCGATCATTGGATTTGCTTGCTGCTCCCCAGTCCTTGGCGTCTCCATTGTTGCTTCGATGGAACTCTCGCCGTCAAGATTATGCTCGTTATGCTCTTCAACAACTTCTTTACTTGAAAGCTTGATCCCATCACCTGCAGCTTTTACATTCTCTTTAAATGAATCGGCTTGAAGCAGCCGATGCAAATTTTTTTTGCCATTGGGACCAATCGGAATAGACTGGTCATCTCTTGGTGTTTCAACAAACTTCAATCGTTCTTTTTCAATGGCCGATTTAACTATTTGACGAAACATGTTGCAATCCTCAAAATTATGCTTGGACGAATCATGCAACTTACAATACATTCGTCCTTGGATTGATGGCTTAACATGATGATCAAGAATTGTAATGTAATTATTTTTTAGCAACAAATCAAATATTTGACCACGCATGCTTCAATTGAAGGTATACTTCTTGTTTTCTAGCCGATCTTGCTGTTTGAACGACTTTGGAGATAAGCAAACGAATGGTTCAGATTTGGAATCTCCCCATTCGGATATGCATTGTGTTTTCCACTCTATCTCCGATGTCTTTGGATAAGATATTATATTAGCATCGGTTTTCTCAATAGAATTTAACCTTGGCTTTAAATTTCTAAAACGAGATATTTAGAACATACATGTCTCAGTTGAGACCAAGTGCAAGCCAAGTACGAAATAAGAAAAGCTACCCAACTAGATATGAACTTTAGATAAAGCAATGGGGAAAGCTTTGGCTGTAACAATAAGTCATTATCGGTCTTTATAAATGGCGCAATGGGTTGACCGATATGTTCCATAACAAGTTTATTGCTAACAAGTAAATTACTCTTCTTCATTGGTCTTTCAAAATTACTTATGAGAATATTTCTTATAGATGCATCAATAATGAAGTTGCGATCAAATCTGAAAATAGGTAAATTACTCTCTATGCATACCTCTTCAAATATGTTGGGAGAGCATGATGGTGGTGCCACTTGAAGAACATCTTGCTCCGTCTTTGGATGGCTCCCCAACACCTTGTCATTATCTTTTTCTTGATTCCGTGCATCATTGCTTTGAAGATCCATGTCAGCCAAACTTTGTTCGGCTACTTGTTCTTGTCCTTGAGGCTTGTCAATTTCTATGGCACGGAACTCATAGGGCAGGAAGTAGGTTCCATTGACTTCGGAAAAATCAAGTATGGCTGTTTTGCTATGCTTTCCATGCCCTTTCTCAATAATGGTTGCCTCTTTGGATTTGATGGACTCAGAATATATACTACTTGATTCAGCTTTTCTAATAACCGAATTTTCTTTGTTACCTGAATCAACAACTTTATCTTTTTGAATTTGCAAGGCTTCTCGCTCTCGTCTAATTTTAGCCCACATCTCAGCTTGGCGAGCTTTAAACTTTTTCATCTCAATTTCCATCCACTCGTCATGAGATTCCCCCCCCCCCAATACTTTGAGACTCTTTCGGCAATGAGGTGCCGAAACCTTGTGATTGTTTAGGTGGTACATTGGATGGTACAACACTGGGCGACTGCATCATTTGCACAACTCTAGCTTTTACAGCAGCAAAATCATGAGGCTTCCCGCCATCTATTAGTTCCTGGCGAATAGAGTTGCACAAATCCCAAGAGAATGTAAGCTTGTTCTCAATTACCCAGTCTGGATATGGTTGCTCCCCAGTGCTTTTAGACTCTTTCGGCAATGAGATGTTGCCGAAATTCTGTAATTGTGTAGGGAGGACATGATATGCCACGGTAGTAGGTGAAGGCATTTGTGCTCCTATAGAAGTTTCACTTATTCGGCCATGACCACTAAGGTGCGGAGCCAAATTATGGACATCAACAGTTGCGTATAGTGCCAAAAACTAGTAGCATGAGGTGTAGCATATGATGTTTGAGGGTAATTGGCCGAATAACTAGTAGTAGCATGGCCAATTCCCCTATCCACCAGCATGTTTGGATTAACATGTTGCAAATTAGTTGCCGATGAATAAAAAAATGAAACACTATGTTGCATGCCATTGAAAGATCCTATATGGGGTGTTTCAACTTGATTAACCGAACTCATCGTGTTGTTCATCGGCATATAGATTTGTGGGGTTGCTGATGCATGGGAGTTGGGATACATATGTTGCATGTTGCTAAAATTATATAAAATTGAAGCATGAAGATTATTCTGAATCGGCTGTTGCACATAATTAGATGCATGATTGATAAAACTAGGGCTAACCGATACATTATGTTTATTAGACGATCTAGCAACAACATATGCATTATTTGCATCTACATAAGTGAATCGAGTATTTATATTACCTTTGTAGATCGCAAACCCTAGATGACGATCTCTTCGTAGCAAGAACAGGCCGGAGACCGTTCAAAGCTTCGTCCCCAGCGGAGTCGCCAAAAAATGTGTTCGCACACGAACACGTCACCGTGTACCTCCAACGCCGAGGGTGATGCACCGCAGCTCACGTCGAAGGAGACCCGTCCGGAAGCGCAGTACACAGGCAATCCGGCAGGCGCTTTTGAGGACCCGAAACCCCACACGCCCGGGAGGGACCCCGTCAGGGCGCGCGGCGGCTATGGCCTGCCCTAGGTCAGCCTGACCACCCCTAGGGCCTCGAGGTTCGCCGCCCTGCAATGAAGAAGACGAACGAAAAACGAGGAAGAAGAACAAGGGAGAAGGAAAAAGTAAAGGTAAAAGATGTAGATAGTTTTGTTCGATTGTGTGTTGTTGTTCAATCGGCCGTCACCTCTTATCTATATAAGAGTCGGATGGACTTCCCGTACAAGAAAAGGACTTGCCTAGTCGTCCAAAATCATCAAAACCTAATAAAACACGGACTATTCACGACCCTCGGCCCGGATGTCCGGCTCAAGGCCCGGATGATCCGGCCTAGCCCAGTTTTCTGACAGCAGCTTACTGTTTTGGTTCTAGAATCCACATATGACCTCGGATTTGGACGTTTCCTATACCAAAATCAACCGTCTCGACGAGACGCACAACTTTTATGTTGAACACTTTTTGATATGAGGCCATCTTGAGGGGGTTACGGGCCGTTTTCTAAAGTCTGCAGCAGAAAAACTTGTCTGGACGTCTGGATGATTGCCCGGATTGTCCGGTCTTTACCCGGATCATCCGGGACTTGACCCAGATCATCCCGCTTTAACGCCAACCTTCTGGAATCTTGGTGCTCCAATTACCCGGATGATCCGGACCCCGGCCCGGATGATCCGGCCAACATTGCTGCAATGCACGGTTTTGCCTATAACTTTTGCGTACGACCTTAGATGAGGACGATCTTTATATCAAAATCGTCCAGTTCGATGAGACGAAGAACTTTGTAGTTATAAATTTTTCCTTCAAAAGCCATCTTAATTAGGTTCCATGCCATTCTCTAATCGGATGTAAACACGAGTATCTCCGAAATTGTCATATCTTTTGCACTCGAGCTCCATTTTAGATCATCTTCATATGTATCTTGATCTTCTCGAAGAGAGCCATCTTATGATGACTTTCAACAATAAGTTTAAATTAATCTTAACATAACTTCAAGCTACTCTTTATAACCGTGCCACTTTTGAGCGTCAATAGAAAGCAGATTAGCTGAACCTATGTGACGGATAATCGGGGCATCTGTACTGATATCATACGCTTCTCTCGTGTACAGTCCCTGAAAGTCTGCGGTTCAGATTCTTAATAACCGGTCAAGGAAGGAATTTGTACGAAGTTGTACAGTATACCATGCCCCTTTTTTTGAGAATGCTACAGTACCATGTCTGACGAGTGAGGTCGTCGAACCATGTGCAACAGTGCAACGACTAGCTAGATGCGCGATTAATTGCCCGGTCGTCGCGGTCGATTTGACCAGCGAATGATGGGCTGGGCCGGGTTTCATTCATGCCGCTTCACTGTCGTGGTCCATCCCGTGCCCATGTAACGGAATTAAGCCATTCAAAACGGGTTTTTTACCGGCCAGTACATCTCTTTCTTTTTACATCACAATCAAACGGCTACGGGTGAGTGAGACCAACTTCCCCGTGACCCCTACCCCGACATGTGTGGGTGCTCCTGACTCTCGACGGTGCGATCGATGGGCTTTACTACTGGCGATATGATCCCTTGATCGCGCACCACGTCAACTCGGTCGGCGGTCGGGCGTGCAGATAAGATTCCACGCACGATCGTTCGAAGACGATCGCTGCCGATCATACGCGCACACATCAGCGGTTCCAATCTAGGACTCCATGACGAGTCCCACCACAACCCACCAACCGATTGTCATTGTCATCGTCATGATCATCACCATGTGTCATGTGCCTATCACCCGTGCATACGCTGACAGCGCCGCACCACGCGCATACGATCGACCGCGCCGCTGTATGGAGCGCGCCTGAGCTGTCACGGGAACCACGGCCGAGGTCGATCGATCGAGCGAGCGAGCGGCAGCTGCGCGGCGCCTTCCGGGCTGGCCCGAGAGGAGAGTCCGGTGCGTGCTCTCGCGTCGTCGACAGCGGCTTCCGAGCAAACTGCTTTTGTATTGTAGTGCACGCACAGACGTTCTGGTGCGTCACGCGTCCCGCGCCGGCGTACGACGACGCACGGCATCGCTCCCGGCTCGGGAGAGATGGCTGGAAAGTTTTCCGTTCGGGTTACGGCCGCATGCATGGCGCGCGCACGGGCCACACCGGCGCCATGACGGTGCACGTGGCGGTGTCCGGCGCCGGCCGCTCCGACCGACCCCCCGGGCGGCGCGCGGAAGAGACGAGCTTCAACTTTTTTTTTTGAGGGAAAAAAAGTGACATCTACGTACGACTCAGCAGTCAGCACGGAGTGCTAGTACTAGCCTGACTGTAGAGTGTAGACACACTACTGTAGCCTAACTGTAGTAGTGGTAGCAGTAGTACTACTCGGTAGTACTCCGGCTCGCTGGGCCACGTGCTCGATCGGTGCACCGTCACGACTGGGTCTCTCCTCACACGCCGGTGGCTCGATCCGAGCACCACGATCTCACATCCAACGTACGCCATGGTGCGTATGACACCAAGTTGCAACTTTCACGCAACGACTCGTCCGATTGAGGGGGTGTTTGTTTCCAGGAACTTTTTGGTGTAGGGACTAGAAAAAGTCCCTAACAAATCAAACAGGGTGAAACTTTTTTGAAACTTTTTGCTAAAAGTCCTTAAAAGCACCTTCTTGAAAGTTTTTTTCAAAAAGTCTCAGAAACTAGAAAAGGTCCTAGGACTGAGAAACAAACACCACCTCAAAGCTCCGTCCATATTTTTCCTTTGCATGCAGGAGCTAGTAGCATTGTCACATAGTAGTACGGTTGAGAAAGAGAAACGTACGACGTGTTGCTTGAAGCCAGTCTCCGCCACTCCGCGTTACATTGATTAAGGATGATGGTACACTGACCCTACCGAGTAGGAGTAATCGTTTTCCTTAATGGCGGCTCTTTAACAAGTGATGAAAGGAGCTTTTGGTTACGGCGAGCGCCGAGGACGGCACGCACGGCCGGTCCGGTCACACACACGGCTTTCGAAGCGCCCTCACATTCCGCGCCGGCCGGCGGACCGCCGACCCTGCCTGCACGGATTCTGCAACGCGAGTTTGTTTAATCGCCAACAGGCAACAGCGAACAACACAAGTTAGGTGGACACTGCTGACTATAGCTAGTGCTGTAGAGTACAAAGCACTCCCGAATAACGGAAAGCGTGCACGGCGACGACAAAGTTGAAAGTGAAAGTTGGGTGTCGCTGCTTTGTGCTTCCATGCCTCTCTATCCATCCGTGCACGGTAAAGTTGTTTTTTCTACATAGGGCTTGGTGGTTTACTGCATTGTGAATTGCATTATTGCTGTCAAGTTGCGAGGCTCAGAGCCAAGTGGACAAGGGATTTGTTTGGTTTACAACACGGTGAGTTTTAAAATGTGAAGATAGATACCGCAAGTTTCTATAGAGAAAACATCCTGTCGAACTTCAGAACAACATTAGAACATGTTTCTGTCGTCGGTGAGATGTACGCGGTGAATTTGCCAATCTTGAAGCTCTACGATTCTAGACTCTGGTAGGCGTCATGTAAGTGTGTATTTATGTTCTTTTTGGGTTTCTGCAAAAATAATAATTTAATTGTTTGAATTTATGAAAGTTTGTTGATTGAACATAAAAGTCATTTTCTTTTCTTGGCAAGGAAAACGTAAAAATTGTTAAAGCCCATGAGAAAACTTTGCGTTTCTCGCAAGACCCTGGTTGTATTCGATCAAGTAAGGGCCATTGAACTCAAGAGACCATATTCAAACGTGGAGTACCTCCTAAACTGTGTGCTTGATCTTTTTAATTTCAGGGAGCACTTGATCCGGTAATGTCAAGTGGATTTGGGAGAGGGTATGGAAGTCTTGGGCAATGAGACAGATGACAACATATCCAGAATTCTTTTTTGTGAATGCATCTCCACCGTGTTGGATCATTTTTTGAGGGTTACGTAACTCTGAAGGCGTAGATATAGAAGAAGCACCAAGTGTGATAGAAATGTTTGTGTAGGACCATTGTTATCGACTAGGGAGGAGTGGGATGAATGGAAGATTTTAACAAGTTCTTCAAGTACATGTAACACTTTGAGAAAGTAAATAATAATATGATAGCACTACAATAGTTTTGAGAAAATCTACAAGAAGAACTAGATAATCAAAAGGGCATGCAACAACACTACCAAATAGGCAAAACATAGGAAAATAAGATATCACAGAAACATAAGACAAACATTCTAAGTTGCGAGAGAACCTAACAAGCTAGGCGGAGAAAAAAAATCTTCACGGAGTAAGTAGAGTACAACACTTCATGAAAAACTAAGAGCAGAATAAAATGAAAGTGCTCAATAGTCTTTGCAACAATCACATAGAAGAAACAACGAAAAGTTCTTTGAAACACCATGAGTGACTGAAATTAAAGTAGTGCAAAAAAAAGATCTTGTTTATCAACGAAGACACAACAATGTGTTTACCCCAGTCCAAACTGTTGGCACAGCTCTACGGCTGGTTTGAAGAGGTTGAGCCACAGTTCCGAAGACACACAAGTTTTCGTCTTGTTTTCCTCAGGTAAGTTTCTCCGAACTCACCTAATCACGCATGGTAGATCGTGCAGTGATCTATGAACCGATACAAACTTGTTCTTCGGTGAATACACACATAGGATGCTCTTGAACAATGCCGAACCGTCTAGAAGATGCATTGTCCTCATGAGTAACGGGTCCAAGTTAGTCCTTGATCAAGTTCTTCGATGATGCTCAATCACAGTCACTTAAGGCTATGTGGTTTTTCCTCACTCAAATCTGTGGGAGGGAAGGTTGTTGATAACACACAAATGTGGGGATCACAACAATCTTCAGTGGGTACAAACCCAAATTTATAGATTTGACATAAAGAGAGGCAGAGAATATTTACAAGCTTTAGTAGCTGAGATGTCAATTCAACCGCACATGAAACAAATATTTGCTTGTGGAAATTATTAGTATAATGATGATATGGTGAATGAAGTTTGTATCTAGTAGCACAATAAAACAACAACAAAAATACTCGGCTGTTGCCAAGTACAAGTATCTTAAATAGAGCAAGCAGTAGCGTGAAACATAGGAATGGGGCAGGTATTCAGACATTTGCATGGATGAAACCAATTATGCAACAAAGAAATTAACGATGATACAATCACTAGATCATGGTCCTGAATTATTGTAGGCATGTATTTCATATATAAAGACATAATTATTTCAAAGAACTTACCCCTCACCGGTAATTCAAACCCCTTGCCTCGAGGTCCTAATTGGAAACTAAGTGTTATTAAGGTGACCTTGTGGGTCAACCTAATAATGCATTAACACTTTATGAATACATGTAATCCTTAAGTTTATAATTATCTCATTGATATCCCGGCATGTCCCTCTCGAGGTCTCCGAAACAAAACTATAACATGTGCATATGGCTTGCATGTACAATCATGTACAAAAATATATCAAAGACATAAATGGTTCATACCTGAAATCATATTATTCAGACCCTAGTAACAAACATTGAGCATATTAAAGTCATGGCAACACATGTTGGGGAACGTAATACAAAAACTTTCTTTTACCGCGCGCACATACACTACAAAGAAAAACACTTCCGTGATGATACATGTTTGTCATAGTAGTCCACGTTTTCTGTCACACATGTACATCCATGACGATTTTATGACAGAATGAATATAGTCATATTTGTGCTGTCGTAGAAGTGTTTCATGACAATACTCAAATTATCATCATAGAAGTGTCCACTTCCATGACGATAAATGGCGCGTCATGGAAGTGCTTTCGTCAAGGGTAACTGACACGCGACATCCATCGTAATGGGTCACCGTTAAGCTATCGGGTCCGGTTTTGTATCCAATAACTCGTTAACAGCCACGACAAATGGCGATTTTCCACCTGTAAAATTCTCATTGGCTGAAGGAAACATGTGTCGGCTTTGTGTTGGGACAAATGTCATCCATCCAATGGACGAGACGCGCCTATAGGACGTCGTCACATGACACGACCAAACACTGGCCCGTTTATGTTAAAAAGGTCGGCCCAGTTGGCTTGGTCAAAAGTTAGCGGGCCGGCCCATGGAAAGCCTCTTAACGTCCTGTTCACACATAGCCCATTTTTGGCCCGGTAACTTAGGCCCTGTTATGGCCTTTTGGAATTTAGCCCATCAGCCCATTATGCCCTTTCAATCCAGCCCTTTCGTAATATAATCTCGGCCCGTTGTCAATTTTGGCCCATGTGTGGCCCACGACGTCTTTCGGTCCATATGAACCTTTCGTATCTTTGGGCCCTTTAATGGCCCGTGGTACCTCTAGCCCATAATAAACAGTAAATTGCTTTATACCCAATAAAGGCCCATGATTTAGTTGGGCCGTTTTCAGCCCGTATTATCTTTCGGCCTTCTAAGGCCCATATATTCTTGGTCTCATTATCGGCCCTCGATTACTTATGGTCCGTTACTGGCCTGTTCAGCTAATGTGCCAAATTCAGCTCGTTGTTACAGTTTGCCCGTCTATGGCATGTGAACCCTTTGGGCCTTATTCATCCCGTCATCTATTACGGCCCATTACCGACCCGTTATGCCTGTCGATAGAATTAAGCATGTGCTATCTTATGGCATGTTAACGACCCATTATGGCTTGAGCCCATTAGTAGACGGTTATGATTCTGGCACGTTTACGACCCATATCACATTTCGACTTTGGTCCAGGATCAGTACGGCCCATGGATCCTACGGCCATAAGAGGCCCATGGATCGTAAGGCCTGTAGGAGGACCGTGGATCCTACAGGAGGACCATGGATCCTACGGCCCGTAGGAGGGCCATGGATACTACGGCACGTAGGAGGGCCAGGTTACAATGGACCATATGAGGACCATTGTTATTGCAGCCACTAGGAAACCGAGGAAACAGAATTGTAGTACTACATGATGGAAATATGCGCTAGAGGAAATAATAAAGTTGTTATTATTATTATATTTCCTTATTCATGATAAAGGTTTATTATTCATGCTAGAATTGTATTGATCGAAAACTTAAACACATGTGTGGATACATAAAAAAATACCGTGTCCCTAGTGAGCCTCTACTAGACTACCTCGTTGATCAAAGATGGTTAAGGTTTCCTAACCATAGACATGTGTTGTCATTTGATAACGGGATCACATCATTAGGAGAATGATGTGATGGACAAGACCCATCCGTTAGCTTAGCATATGATCGTTCAATTTATTATTACTGCTTTCTTAATGTCAAATGCATGTTCCTTCGACCATGAGATCATGCAACTCCCGGATACCGAAGGAATACCTTGTATGCTATCAAATGTCACAACATAATTGGGTGATTATAAAGATGCTCTAGAGGTATCTCCGAAGGTATCTGTTGAGTTGGCATGGATCGAGATTGGGATTTTGTCGGTGCTCTGGGAACCAGGGTACCCAGACTTGCCTGCCTGCGGCCCACGACATGGCTCCATTGACGGCCTGGTACGACCCATCTTCAGCATTAACAAGGCAAGACCCTCACGAGGGGCCAAGTCTCGCGAGGCGGACGACACCAAGACCTCCGGAGGGAGAGGCCTCCCGAGGAGCGGAGATTCCTATGCAAGCGCTCACCTCGTGAGATTGAGGTGACGCAAGCCATGACGACCAAGGCCAGGCGGGCGCTAGTGGGCATAGAGCGGAAGGTTTCCTCTTTGGTGCGAAGGAGGCAAGCGCAGGCGCGGGGTCCCGAGGAATCAACCAAAGATTTCCATTCCAGTGCAACAAGACCAAGGCCGCAAGGATGGCAGGAGGATGTCATCGCTGAGCCCACCACGGTGTCAAGAGCAGAAGCTTTGTAGGCGATGACTGCCTTTCGTCGGGATAGGATGTACTACTCAGCCCCTTCTAAATTTGCCACAGTGGATCCCTTCCCGCCTTCATTTTGGAGGAAGAGGACCGAGGCCACTATAAATATAGCCTAGCCACCACCATAGGAAAGAGAGAGACCTTTGAAGCTAACACAAACACAAGAATGAACCTTCTCAGGTAGTTCTTCCTCTGTACTAGTTCATCCTCAGCCCCTCGTGAGGCCAATCCACCACAAAGCATGAGTAGGGTCTTACACCGCAAGGTGGCCCAAACCTGGGTAAACTGCCGCGCCTATTTCCTTTCCTTTTCATCGAGCTAGGCCGTGAGAGCGATGCGTTGGCTGGCAGGAGAGGTTGAGTTCTCCGCACATGCCCCAGAGTTCGAACCTTCCTTGGGTCTGTAGAGCCCTGAATCCGAAATTTGGCGTGCCAGGTAGGGGCGTGTTGAAGGATTGCTTCCTCGCTGGTCGTGCTCCGCCCTCGCCGCTCTGTCCCCATGGACAGCGTCGCTCCATTCGGAGGGCCACCGGGCGCATTTGGGGGCACCACAGGCCACCGAGCCTTTTCCCCCACCCTGCGGCAGGTGCGATGGCCACCGAAGTTCAGGCCAGAGTTGCCACCGCGATATGATGGCACGGCAGACCCAGTGGAGTTCATCTAGAGATATGCGGAAGCCATTTGGGTGGCTGGCGGCGACGACAAGGTCATGGAAAATTGGCTCCCCATGGCCCTTACGAATATGCCACGCGCCTGGCTCCTCAACCTACCGGAGTCCTCGGTGGCCTCTTGGGAATAGCTGCACGGCTTGTTCATCGCGCGCTTCGCAGCGCTGGCGCCCCATGCCGTCGCGGCCATCCTCGAAGGGTCATAGGCACCGGCCTCAGACTGCCACATCAAGCAGTTCTTTCACCAGGCGGGGGCCACCCAATCGTTCCGGGGGGCCCTTCGGGCTGGGCGACGCCCAAGGCTGACCTCACCTTCGACTCCAGGGATCATCATAAGACCACGACTGGCGCCAGCACATTTCCCATGCTTTGCGACCCCACTATCTGCAACGTGGCGGTCACTAGGACCCTCATCTACGGTGGCGCTGGCCTCAACGTCCTTTCCGTGGAGGCATTCGGCCTGCTCCATGTGCCTCACGGTCGGCTCCTCCCCACCAAGCCCTTCTCTGGAGTCGGTGACGGCACCACCTGTCCCCTGGGACAAATCCGCCTCCCTGTCACCTTCGTAATGCGCAGTAACTACCGCACCAAGCTCATCGACTTCGACGTTGCCCGCATTGGGCTCCCATACAATACCATTCTCGGGTACCCGGCCCTCGCCAAGTTCATGGCGGCAACTCACCCCGGCTACAACATCATGAAGATGTCGGGAAGCGGTGGTGTCCTCACCGTGGCAGGGGACACCGGGGACGCGCTCGTGGCCCTCAGGCTCACTTTCAAAGCCGCGGCGACTGCGCGACCAAGCGCGAGGCGTGCTCTGGAGTGCCCGGGGGCTGTGCCAACAAAGAAGAAGAAGTTGTTCTCTCAAGATCAGGCCGAGACGAAGCAGGTGCCGGTCAACAAGGACGGGGAATGGGCGCCACCTTCACCATAGGCGCCGGCCTCCCTCGGGACCAGGAAGAGGCGTTGGTCAGCTTCCTCCATGCAAACAAGGACGTGTTTGCATGGGAGGCGACGGACCTGGTTAGCGTTCCGCGCGGGGTGATCAAGGACCACCTCATGGTGTGTCCCAACGCGCGCCCCATGAAGCAGAAGGCGTGGCGAAAGGCCCCAGAGAAGCAGTCGTTCATTATCCAGGAGACTCGCAAGCCGCAGGAGCCCGACATTATTCGGGAGGGGGGGCACCCAGATTGGTTGGTGAACCTGGTTATCGTCCCCAAGAAGTGCGGGAAGGAGTGTATGTGCGTCGATTTTACGAGCCTCAATAAAGGTTGTCCTCAAGACCCTTTCCCCCTTCTGCGCATCGACCAGATTGTCGACTCCACCGCCAAGTGCGATTTGCTGTGCTTCCTGGACGCCTTCTCGGGCTATCATCAAATCAAGATGGCGGTGCAGGACGTCAAGAAGACGGCTTTCCTGACCTCGTGTGAGGTGTACTGCTACACCTGCATGTCGTTCGAGTTGCGCAACACCGGAGCAACCTTCTAGCGGCTGATGCACATCGCTTTGGGCCAACAGCTTGGGAGGAACACCGAGGCATACGTCAACGACACAGTGGTCAAATCCCGGGAGGCGAGAACCCTTGTTGAAGATCTGGAGGAGACGTTTGCCAACTTGCAGAAGGTGAAGTTGCGGTTCAACCCAGAGAAATGCGTGTTCGGCATCCCGTCCGACAAGCTGTTGGGTTTCCTAGTGTTGCACAGATGGATCAAGGAAAACCCAGAAACGATCAAAGCGATAGAAAGGATGAGCCCACCACAAACCCTCAAGGAAATGCAGAAACCGGCGGGTTGCGTAACCTTGCTGGGGCGCTTCATGTCCATGCTAGGAGAGCGTGCCCTTCCGTTCTTCAAGCTGATGAAGAAGAAGGGCCCGTTTGAGTAGACTCCGGAGGCCGACACGGCTTTCCATGACCTCA
This sequence comes from Triticum dicoccoides, assembly GCF_002162155.2. NCBI lineage: Eukaryota > Viridiplantae > Streptophyta > Magnoliopsida > Poales > Poaceae > Triticum > Triticum dicoccoides. Next base: position 512,016,619 of record NC_041381.1, on the reverse strand, counting down.
AGAAGTACCTCACCAGCTCACCGGTGATGGTAGCACCTCGCCCTCTAGAACCCCTGGTGCTTTACCTGGCCGCCACGCCTCATTCGGCCAATGCAGCGCTCGTGGCGGTACGCGAATGGCGTGCGACAAAGGGTGTGCAGCGCGGCACCCTGCACCCGACAAAGATGCCGCGGCATCAGGATGGTGCTCTAGAGGCCTCGGCCACCCCACCGGGCAGTGGGGCTCCTAAGGATGGTGCTCCTGAGGCCACGGTTGCCCCACCAGATGACAAGGCTCCTGAGGCCCCTCCGCCTTAGGATGGACAAGACCCCGTAGACGCTTCCTCCCTCGTCGAGCATCACGTGTACTTCGTTCGCACGGTGCTGCTTGACGCGCGAGCGCGCTACCCCATGCCACAAAAGCTCCTCCTCGCACTCCTCTTCGCCTCCAGGAAACTACGTCACTACTTCCAAGACCACCCCATGAAGGCCGTCTTAGCCTACCCCCTTGAGAGAGTGCTCCGGAGCCCCAACACCCCGAAAGGGTCGCCGAATGGAACATCGAGCTGCAGGTATTCCAACTGGAGTTCAGCAGCACCAGAGTCATCAAAGTTGCGGCCCTCGCCGACTTTGTGGCTGAATGGACTGACACCCCTAGCCAAGAAGTGGGCGAGGACCGTTCTCTCGCGCCAGGAGACGAGGCGCCTGACGGCTAGGTCATGTACTTCGACGGTGCGTTTGCACGCCAAGGCGCGGGGGTTGGAGCCGTGGGCCTACCCAGGACAAGCTCTACAACGCCGTGCAACTCTGCTTTCAGCATGGCGAGAAGGTCTCCAACAACATCACAGAGTACGAGGGCCTAATGGCTGGACTCAAAGCCGCGGCAACTCCGGGGGTCAGGCGCCTCACCATCAAGGGCAACTCCCAGCTCCTCGTCAATTTCTCCAACAAGGTGTACAAGTCAAAGGACGAGTGTCGGTGTCAAAACCGGCGGATCTCAGGTAGGGGGTCCCGATCTGTGCGTCTAAGGCTAATGGTAACATGAGGCAGGGGACACGATGTTTTACCCAGGTTCGGGCCCTCTCGATGGAGGTAAAACCCTACTTCCTGCTTGATTGATCTTGATGATATGAGTATTACAAGAATTGATCTACCACGAGATCGTAGAGGCTAAACCCTAGAAGCTAGCCTATGATGATTATGATTGTTCTTGTCCTATGGACTAAACCCTCCGGTTTATATAGACATCGGAGGAGGCTAGGGTTACACAGAGTCGGTTACAAAGAAGGAGATCTAACATCCAAATTGCCAAGCTTGTCTTCTACGCAAAGGAGAGTCCCATCCAGACACGGGACAAACTCTTGAGTCTTGTATCTTCACGGTCCAACAGTCCGGCCAAAGTATATAGTCCGGCTGTCTGGATACCCCCTAATCCAGGACTCCCTCAGTAGCCCCTGAACCAGGCTTCAATGACGATGAGTCCGGTGCGTAGATTGTCTTCGGCATTGCAAGGCGGGTTCCATCTCTGAATACTCCAAAGCAGATTAAGGATTGTGTCCGGCTCTACGAGATAATTTCCGCACACCACCGTAGAGAGCATAACGCTTTACAAATCTAATCTGCTGACAATTTTTTTTACGGCGTGCCCTTACGCCGCGGCCTGGCTCAATACGAACCGGTTTTTCTCGGCCTGCCTCGACACGCATTGCGAGGCCGTTTTATTGGCACGCCTTGTCGAAGCAGAGATCGTGTTCCCCTTATTACGGGATCCTCCATCAATACGGGCGCGAGCAACCCCACAACGCCTGTTGGTATGACTCCGTGTTTTTAGGCAAGTCCCAAGCGGTTACGGTGAGGATGCTTTATATTCACCACCTTTATAGAGGGGCCAAGGCCTATCCCTCTTTCCTACCACGCTTGCGCCTTTCCGCATCTCGAGTTCCAACACCCGAAGCCCAAGCTTAGGCACTTCGGATCTTCAATCATGTCCGGATCCAACCTTCAAGGCCGGTGGATGGCCTCCTCTGTCACAGAGGAGGACATTGCGAAGCTTAGGGAGGTCAGATATCTGACAACCAACATCAAGCATAGGCTTCCTGCTCCAGGGCAGGTCATCCCTACTCCCGAGCCCAACGAGAGTGTCGTATTTGTTTCTCACTTCCTCTGTGGCTTAGGCTTCACCCTTGATCCCTTTGTGAGAGGGCTCATGTTCTATTACGGGCTAGATTTTCATGATCTAGCTCCGGACTCCATCCTTCACATCTCATCGTTCATCGTCGTGTGCAAAGCCTTCCTCCACATCACCCTGCACTTTGGCTTATGGCTCAAGACCTTCAATGTAAAGCCGAAGGTGATTGAGGGGCGACACATGGAGTGCGGAGGCACTGCAATAAGAAGAAATGCCGACGCCCCATGGCTAGAGGGCTTCTTCCCGGAGGTGTCCGATCTATGGCAGCGGAGGTGGTTTTACGTCACGGCTCCCAGAGGCACAAAGTGGGTGGCTGCCCCCGACTTCCGCTCGGGCCCTTCGCCTCAACTGGCGTCATGGGCCAATGTGGGACTGGATTGGGGGCCTGCTAATGATGTACCAACATTGCAGAGCCGCATTAGGGAGCTTCTTGAGAGGGGCATTAGTCTTGTCGGCGTAATTTAGGTAATGCTAGTCCGACGGATCTTGTCGTGCAAACGTCGGCCTCTCTGGATGTGGGAGTTCAACCCAGAAGGTCCGCGGACTATTCAGCACTTCTTTGGCATGACGCTCGAAGGGATGTGTAAGTTATTCTTCGGACCACAAGTAAAGTGTGCGGACACCACCGAGGATGCGGGCCTGAGATGCAACCGCCCAGATACCCAAGTAAGTAACCTAGAAACCGAACACTTCGTTTATATTTATCATAACATTATTATGAAAACCATCCGTGGCCAGGATTGGCTCAGCAAGGCGGAGAGAATCAGGTGTCTGGCACCGCTTCCCGAAGGCTCGCCTAGTCCTGCCATAGCCAGGATGCTTAGTCGTGTGCTAAGTCAAGTGCCCCCGAGGAAAGACGAAGGGAAGAACAGAGAAGCAGAGCTTCACACATTGCACATCCAAACTGGGGGAATTACTATCTCCACGGAGGAGGATAGTCGGGGAGGGGAATCTACGGTCTCCTTCCCCCGCGGGAAGAAGAGGGCCGCCTCCGAAGACTTGGAGACGGAGGTGCCTAGACAAGGGAAGAAAACTCACCAGGGGGCCCTACCCCGGAGGGCGTCCTCACCGTGCCATGCCCACAAATGGGCCAGCCCTCAGCCGAGCTGTAAGTTAATCGTAAATACAAAGATACTGCTTCCTCCTCCGAGAACAATAACCAGGATCCATTCTTTGTAGTCCGACTAGCAGCTCTTCTCGACAGAGTTCGTCTTCGGGGGATCTTCTTCCGGAGATGATGGAGAGTGAAACCCCACCTTCCTCTCCGCCTCATGGGGCGGGCGACCCCGAGGTGTCGTCACGGAGGAGTCCAGATTTGCCGAGGCCAGAAGCTAATACTTCAGCTGCCCTAAGCCCGGAGCGTTCGGCTCCCACGGAGGGCGATAAGAAGGGTCCAACACAGTTCAGCGATCGTCCGGACACGCTGACCGTCCTTTTGGAGCAAGCTGCTCTCTTGGAGGATCACCGTTCATTAATGAGCATGGTGCTTGAGAAGATTTCATCCACCACAAGCGGGTTGAATGAAGCTTTTACGAGCCTGCTCAAAGGCTTTGAGGTATATAATGAAATATGTAATGTTTTAGTTGTGGCACACGCGCTAGGTGTGCTCCGTATAGATAGTAGCCCCTGAGACTCTGGTTGCCAGCCCTAGGCGGCAAACGGAGGATCACACTCTTAAGTAATGATCGCACTGTATTCATGCGCAGGTGGCTAAGGGTCCGGCGGCCGACCGGACCGCTGAAGTCGCCGAACTAAGGCGACAGATTGAAGTTGTGGATGCCAACATCACGCTTGTGAACGAGCGGCTTAACGAGTCATAGAGAATGTGCTCTGTTTTCCTTGTTTTTATAGGAAATATTAAGAGGAGCATAATGTTAATGCGATATGCTTCGACTACAGGCGGACCTGCTACCATGGAGGCCCTGAGGGCGGAGCTTGCCCTAGCCAAGGAACAAGCCCGGGCTAGCAATGCGACTGCCCTAAAGGCGGCCGAAGATTTGAGAGCCGAACAGGCTGCTCATCGCCGAAGCGAAGATAAAATAGCCGAGATGGCTGTGGAGCTGAAAAACGCCAGCGGCCGGTATGAGCTCCTTGAAAAGGGGAATCATGCGAAGTCGACTGACCTGAAGAAGGCCCTTGATGCGGCCAAGGAGACGTGTTCCGAAATTAGGGATGCGCGGGAGGAGCTTCGACAGGCCAGAGAAATCGCGGCTGGAAGCCCCCTTTTGTTGCGGATGAAGTTCTTAGATCCAAAGTACGCTCCTCTGGATCGGCGCTGGAGCGCTGCAGACGCGTATGCGGATCTGGCAAAAAGTATGGCTGATGCGACCAAGTTTTTCGAGGATCAAAAAGATAGTGAAGTAGAAAGGTTGTTCTGGTCGCAATTCCGTGCTTCAACGCGCCCGTTGCCATTGGGTGAAAGGATGGCCGCTGTGGCTGAGCTCCATAGGTTGTCCGGTCTTGCAATGAGGTCTGTAATAGACCATCTATGGCCGAAGGGGCCGAAGCCGGATAGTTATTTTGGTTTAGTGCAACAATTCCTTGGCGCAGTATCATGAATCGATGCCATGAAGAGGTCGGCGTGCATAGAGGGTGCGCGGATGGCTCTTGCCTGTGTTAAGACATATTGGGCAGATATGGAGGCCACCATCATTGCAACCCATAATCCGGCGGGAAGCCAGGATTCGGCCGAGCACTACTTGGAGCAGGTAACAGAAGGTGCTCATTTAATAGAGGCTCGGTGCTCGAAGAATGTCATGTTTGAGTGACAAATCGTTTCATTGTAAAAACAATTGTATTTTAATTATAGAGGCTATGTTTATACTTTCGCTCGAAAGTGTTATTGCGCCTCCTGTGCGGCCGTTTGATGTGTATATAACCTGAAAGTTAGCAGTCGTTGGCTTCAGCCCCCACACATACAATGCGGGGGTGTTGGCAAAAATGTGCGTAATCACACTTGATCCAACGTCTTGGTCCATTAAGGAGGTGATCGCACGTCGAACTAGGCAACCGGACTATATAGCTTTAACACTTTCACTTAGCCATAGGAGTTTGACGGTGGGGCTACTATGTAGCCCCTGGTACCTTCGCGTGCATCCGGATACGAGCGCATGTGTACATGAACGGGAAACGGTCCTTCGTTAATGCGGAGGAATCCTAACGATTCCGATGAGTCCTCAAGTGGTTGACCAGTCTCTCGCTATATCATGACAGCCAGTTTTCGGCTTTCTCTACTGAGGTGCTCATCCGGAATAACCAGGGCACAATCGAAGTAGTTCTCCTTTGGACGCCTTAGCCGATAGAAGCGGAACGTAAGGCGGCAAACCCAGGAGCCAGACAAACCCAACATTTGACCAAAGGCATGATTCAGAGCTGATGCATATAAGGCCTAACTCACGACGCCGAACACTCGCGAAGGTATTCAGACTTTATAACATATATTGGGCTGAGTAGCGCCCTTGATTATGAACCTTGTATTTCTAGGTACGTGCATTAGTCTGTCATGGCGAAATGCCAATAATGCCAGTATCCCCCGTGGGTGTATTGAGTACCCATGGGATGTCAAGCAACAAGAGACAATAAAGAAGGTTTACACAGGGGCTTAATCTAAGGAGAAACCTTTGAGCGGGGCCCTGCTGCACGTCTACGCCTTTGTCTCCGTTGTGCCGTGTCCTGGGAGGGTATCGCATGAATGGTGTTTGTAAAAAGGAAAACTCATGTAAAAGAGTATGACGTAAGCGTGTGAGGAGTTGGTTATTATCAGTGGATAGTAGAAGTGTAAAACATTGGCCTGTTAATAAGGTCAAGCCAAAAGGTGGGCTTTATTGCATGTTTGCAGCCCCTGGTGCCCTCTATTGGATTACATGTATAACACCCAGCTCAGGTTTATCTGGGCTGTTATCGACGGTGGTGTGCCAGACTCGTCTAACCGTGTTCGTGGTCTTAACGACCGATCATGCGTTCTGATAGGAGAGGCTGCTTAGTGTCCGGCTGCTAGAGCCACCACATACTCTTCCGCACATAAGGAACGCTCTATATTTCCGCTAACGGTGATGACGCCACGTGGACCGGGCATCTTGAGTTTAAGGTAGGCGTAGTGCGGTACTGTTTTGAAGCGAGCGAAGTCCATTCTTCCGAGCATTGCATGATAACCACTTCGGAGGGGAGCGATGGTGAAGAGTAATTCTTCGCTTCTGAAGTTGTCTGGAGAACCGAATGTCACCTCTAATACGAGGGAGCCCCTGCAGCGGGCCTCAACGCCTGGTATCACCCCTTCAAAGGTGGTGTTACTTTGGTTGATTCTGGATGGGTCTATCCCCATCCTACGGACAGTGTCCTGGTATACTAGATTGAGACTACTACCGCCATCCATGAGGACACGAGTGAGATGGTATCCGTCGTTGGGTCGAGCACCAAGGCAGCCGATCCTCCGTGCCGCATACTAGTCAGGTAGTCCCTGTGATCAAAGGTGATCGGGCAGGACGACCAGGGGTTGAGTTTGGGGGCGACAGGCTCTACATCATATGCGTCTCTGAGCGCGCACTTGCGCCTTCTCTTGGGTATGTGAGTCGCGTAGATCATGTTACTGTTTTTACCTCTGGCAGGATTTTTTTCTGTCCCCCAGTGTTCGGCTGGCGAGGATCATCCTCGTCTTCACTTGGTGTTTCCCTTCCCTTGTGTTCGGCATTTAACTTGCCGGCCTGCTTAAAGACCCAACATTCTCTGTGAGTGTGGTTCGCAGGTTTTTCGGGGGTGCCATGAATTTGGTACAGTCTGTCCAGGACTTTGTTCAGGCCGGACGGTCCCTCTTTGCTGCCTTTAAATGGCTTCTTTTGTTGACTGGGTCAAGAGCCCCTGAATCCGGCGTTGACCGCTGTGTTGTCCGGACTTTCTTCCTTGTTTCGACGCTTGTTTTTATTGCGCTGTGGCTTCCCGTTGCCATCCCTGATTTCGGATGTGCCTAGGTCGCTGGTGCCTCTACGGGCCAACCAGCTGTCTTCACCCGCGCAGAAGCGGGTCATAAGGCTTGTTAAGGCTGCCATTGTCCTCGGCTTTTCTTTGCCGAGGTGTCTGGCGAGCCACTCATCCCGGATACTGTGCTTGAAGGCCGCTAGGGTTTTGGCATCCGGATATTCGACAATTTGATTCTTCTTAGTGAGGAATCTATTCCAAAGCTTGCAGGCAGAGTCTCCGGGCTGTTGAATTATGTGACTTAAATCGTCAGCTTCCAGAGGTCGGACATAGGTCCCTTGAAAATTGGCCCTGAAAGCATCCTCAAGTTCCTCCCAACTTCCGATTGAATTTTCGGGGAGGCTTTTCAACCAGTGCCGAGATGGTCCTTTCAACTTGAGGGGAAGGTATTTGATGGCGTGGAGGTCATCCCCACGAGCCATGTGGATATGAAGGATAAAATCCTCAATCCAGACCCCGGGGTCTGTCGTTCCATCATCTGCCTCTATGTTCACGGGTTTAAAACCCTGTGGAAATTCGTGGCCCAGTACCTCTTCAGTGAAGCACAGAGGGTGTCGGGGATATACCCCGCGGTGTAAACCGGCCGGAAGGATAATCCGGCCGGACTTGGCGATTCACCGGTGACCTGCACAGACCAGACGGTTTATAGTTCATTGGTAATCCGGCAGGCGGGCCAGAGGAGCAACAAGACCCGGCGGCCTGTCTGGCGGTTCATGAAGGCCGGTTCAACCATTGTGGGCCGGTTTAAGAGGAAAGGTATAAGGAGTATTTGTCTTACAAGGAAGACCAGGACTTGTATCTGGTTTGTATTAGAGATAGACTTGTCCTAATCCTAATAGGACTCCACATGTAACCCGCCCCTTCAACATATATAAGGAGGGGCAGGGCTCCCCAAAGGGGGGGAGCTGGAAGCTACAAGCAAACAATAATCTCGGACTAGACACAATTAGAGGAGAGCCGGTTTACGGCGAATCCCTCGCGATGATAATGAGACCTAGCCTCAAACAGCATGTAGGGTTTTTACCGGATGATGTTTCCCGGGGCCTGAAGCTGCCTAAATCCCTGTCTTGTGTTGCGTCTCTCGATTCCACTCAACCCCTCTCAAGCTACCACATAGATGCGTTGGCCTCGCGACTAAGTCCTGATACTAAGGACATCTGACGTGACAATTCCACGACAGTTGGCGCCCACCGTGGGGCTCGCGCTCGGTGGTGTTAAGTTCTTGAAGGGATCTCTCCTAGGGATCGAGAATTCACAATTTTTCGGATGAAGAAGAGCCGGTTTGAAGGGATTTACGTCAGCTTCAAGTTCGTCGGACCAGATTATGATCGGTGGGGTTTAAAGGTTAAACAAAAATTTAGAGCTGCGCCGTGAGCCACTGTTTTTGCAAGTTGGATCCAAGAGGACGAAGGATTGTGTGTTATGCGTCACCACGGCCGAGCGAGTTGTCAAAACCGGATTAATTTCCGCTGAACCGCCGAAGAATCGCCAAAATCAATGGAGCAACCCATCAATCCAAAACTAGATCGATTTTTGGAGTGTTGCGGTGCGTCGCCGCGACCGACAGGAATCCCAGCAATTGCATCAATCCGGTTGGGATGTTGGTTTACTTGGCGGCTGCTGAAGTTTTTTCTCTGGACCCGGCGCTCAAGTCCCAAGGTTATCTGTTCTACGTACAACTTTGTTTCGTTCACGTACTGTACGCTGCATTGCGCGTGCTCGGTCTACTAAAGCTCCACGCGTGATTCACCTCCACCTGATGGAAGCCGCATGCCCGGGGAAGCTGCAGTTTTTGCTGTTATTCCAGATTTGATGGACTGGGAACATCCCATATAAAAATCAGGGTTACTACTACTTGGTCTACTAGTAGTACTGTACTTCTAGTACGTGGTCGGGTCGTAATTGATCTCTCGAATCATTGTCAAGCTCGGAAACGGACTTGGCCACAGACTCGAGCCTCCCCAAATCGCCGCTCCTCAGGCCATCCCTCGCTCGGGGTCAACACCGAGCCACGCCCGGCCTCATCTCCGCGTGCTGCCCCGGGTCACCGTCGTCTCCGCAGAGAGCCGCCATGCACTAAGTCGCCGGCGCTTCTCAGCTAGGGCCGCCGTTATTGAAGATCCTTCAGTCCAAGCCGCCGACCGTCGCGCTTGGTTGCTCCTCCACTATGCGTGTGTTGCGACCGGCCGCCTCAACGCTCAAATCGCCGTGGCCCTCGGCACCGTGCCTCCACTCAGGCGACCCGGCTCCCGAGTCCCGCAAGCCGGCCCTGATCGTCTCGCCGCCAATGAGCTGGCACCGGACCGTCCTGGATGTGCCAGGCCGTCCTGGATGCGCCTCTCTGCCTGCAAGCTACCGCTGCGCTCAATCCGTTTCATGCCGTGTCCACGCCTTCGTCCGTAGTGCTCTGCCTCGGCCACTGCGGCCTCAACTCGCGGGCGCCTCCCTGCCGCGCTAAACCGGCCAGAGTTCCACTCCATGACCCGGCCTCGCTACTGCTGCGCATCAACCATTGCTGAAGCCGCTGAGCCGTCGAGATGCTATTGAGAGCCGCCGGCGATTCAACCACAGATGCCGACGCTCCCTGCCTTCACGACCTCACCCTCGCACCGCTCAGATTTGCCATCGCACCCCCGCCTTGCTGGATCACTTCATCAACAAGACAGTAATCTGCCGTTGCGGCGTAATCTGCCTCTAACACGGGCCTGCACCTCCGTGTCACTCGCCCGCGCGCCTCCGTGCGTGGCCGTGGCCCCTGCTCCCGCGCCCGCCGGGTTGGCTCCCGCAGGTGCCCGTACCCGCCGAATCACCTCCGTATCACCACTGGGTTCTGCTCTCAACCTGAATCGCCTCTGCTTTGGACCGCCCGAAGGGCCCTCTGTCGCCGTTCCACTTGACCCCGAGCAACCGCCCGGGAGCCGCCACATCTGCGGCTTCACGCCGCCGCCGTGATGCGTCTCGTGTCAGCTGCCGCGTTCGTCTGTGGCCTGCCTACGCCTCACTCCTCTGTAATGGCTGCGTTGAGTTGCCCCGGACAAGCGGCCTCGCCTCTGCTTTGGACCGCCAGGCAGTCGAGAGTTTTGGAAACAACTGTGTTAATGACGAAGACATCATTAAAAGGGATTCTCCAGTTGGCCTCGCCGAACATCTGGAGTTGACTGAGTTGACTCTGGTGGCAGATGGATTGAATAATGGGTGTACCGGACAATTCCACGGTCATCCGACAAAAATGCCAGGTGCTATCCACCCTATTTGTTTCATCATTATACTTTAATTCTTCTAAGAATAGTTATCTGCTTTTTCTGTTTTATACACAGGACAAATTGTTCCATGTTCATAGCAGACATGATGAGATCTTCTGTCATCTGAGTACATCAGGATAATTATTTATTCCAAGGTGATGTTATGCCGTGGATATGGAATTCGCGACAACATTATTCTGCACAGACGCTTATCCGTGTTGTGCCATTCAATGGACAAGCTTAAGTTGCTACCCTCACGGACCAATCTGCATCAGCATGTCAGGGTCACACCTGCTCAGGCAAGCTGCTCAATGGATGTGTACAGGCCGCCCAACGGCGGTTCAATCTATTCCAACAATTCTGATGTAATGTTATCAGCTACCACCTGCACAGAATGGTTCAGTGCGGCAGACGCACAAGCTGCCGCCACTGTGTTTTGGTTAACTTCAGCAACCAGCTGGGATGACCCACTGGCCGGATTACAGATGCAAATCATACGGGGTCATTGATAGCTTACCGAGATTCAACAAATTCCCATGTTCCACTGTTCAACTACATACCGGTTTATATCACAGTCAAGTACGAAGAATCTCAAGACAACTCCTTGAGTCATCTTAAGACTCGGGGGCTATGATGAAGGGAAAGATAACCCGGTCCCAGAGGCTAATGTTATATTGATAAAAATTTAAAGGCCGTCGGAAATATTCCGGCTCACAATGATGCTTCCGGTTTATAATCCGACTCAAGGGAAATTTGTTCTCCCACAAAGCTCTGAAGCTCTCAAATCCGGTTTAACAATGTCCGGTTCAAAAAGGAATTAATTTCTCGCAAGTTCGAGTTGAAAGGCCGTCAGAAAATTTCCGGCTGAAAATGAAGATTCCGGTTTGCAATCCTGTTTAAGGGACGTCTGTTCTCCCACAAAGCTTTGAAGCTCTCACTATCCGGTTCAAGATCCCGGTTCAAGAAGAATTTATCTCTTGCAAAAAGGTTAAAAATTACCGAAGAGGACCTGCTGCCATGATGCACGGTTCAAACATGGGTATCCTGCCTTATTGGCCTAACATATTATTGATCACATGGGGGCTTCTGCTTCATAAAGCGGGGTCTCTGTCTTTCTCATCATGCGAGGTTACACGGAGTGGTTCTGCTTAAAGCGGCCTCCGGTTTACCCCTTGACATTTGTTTTTTATATATCACTGGGGGCCTTGGTCGTGTCCGAACCAACGAACACCCTTTGATAGGCGACAGCCACCAGATCATTTGGGGACTTGGTCAAGTCTGAACCAGTCACGCCTCTTGGCCGGCCTAAGGCCACAAAATCACTTGGGGGCATGGTCGGGCCCGAACCATTGCCACGCCTCTTGATCTGGCATATATGCCACGAGTCATTTGGGGACCTGGCTGACTTGAATCATTGTCACTCCTATTGGGGGCCTTGATCCTGTCCGACCATGGTAATACCATCTGAACAGCTCAGTATAGCATATTTTTGCAAATGGTTTTTATCATTACTTTTTGCTTCCATGTTGTTTTCATGGTTTGTTCGTTTCTTTGCTTTTGTTGGATTTATCTTATGTCAACAAGCATATTTTTTCTGGTTCAACTATCAATTACAAATTGACGGAACACGGTCAAGTCTTAATCTGGAGGCCATCTGCCCGGATCAAGTTATAATCCGGAGACTATCAGCCTGGTCTGGTTTGACTACGAGTCGCCAGTATTATATATGGTTAAACCGGTATTTATCACAACCCGGTACGGTTTATCATCAACCGACACAGTATGAAAGGAGTTATCATTACTCAAGATTGGGGTTATCACTCTTACTACAAAAGTTGGTAAAACCAGCAATGTGATTCAATATCACAGGTATGATATATTTCATATTTGATTATTCTTAAGTGCAACCTTGGTTATAAACCCAGGTTATATGTTGGGCATTATGACCCGTCCGGCGGTAAACCGCCAGGACACTTTAAACTTGTTGTATGCAGAGACAGGTCGAATAAAGCATGATGATAAATTATCCAGTGTTTATTAAACCAGCCTGGCTTTGAGACGATAAGTCGCCAGTATATGATGGGAAATTATCTGGAGTTTATTAAACCGGCCTGGCTTTGGACTATACGTCGCCAATATATATTTGGATTGCGCCATTGGAATCATGCGCTTATAAATCATTGGGTATATTATTCAAATAGCCAAACATGGCTGGATTTCTATTATGATTATCAATGACCAGTATTATGATCAAGGTTTTCAAAGTCGCTTTAGCGCAATGGCTATGGTTTATTTTACAATTGAAGGAATAGTCCCGAGTTGCTGCAGGCTTACAATCCGGCACTTGGGGGCTACATTATTTAAGTTGAGATTACATCAAATATGCAAGTCTCATGTCGCTGCAAGCATGCACCATGACACTTGGGGGCTAATGCAAAGTAATTTTCTGCTCATATTATTGAAGACCCGACTCATCACATTATAATGAGTCGACCCTTGGGGGCTACCAATTGCTCCTGTCAACAATTGAAGGTACAAAACTTTTTATTCATTATATTGAAGGGTCCACTGGTCAGTTGGTAAAAGCACAAGGCTCTTAACCTTGTGGACGTGGATTCAAGTCCCATGATGGGGGCTACACATCATTGCTCAAATCTACATGATTATACCTACAAAGTCCCTGCTCATTATTGCATAATGACCCGGCCCTTGGGGGCTACACTGGTTGAAGTTTTTATGAGTATAAAGACAATTACAAGTCCCAGGTTGCTGCAAGCATGACAACCCGGCACTTGGGGGCTACATAATATGGAGTATTCAGTTTTTACTAGTCACTGGGATGAGCAACATGGATTTCTTCTTAAGTGGCAGTATTTATATTGAAGCAAGTCTTAAGCCATCACTTTATTCTGCTCAAGACTTGGGGGCTACAGGTATTATATTATTATCGAAGAACTATTTTCAAATTCTCTGTTTTCAGCAAACTGGATTAACCCGGCGTCACCAATCATTATGACCCGGCGTCATCAATAATCATGAACCGGCATTAGCAACAATCATGAACCGGTGTTGGCAACAATCATGACCCGGAATTATCAGTTTTTATAACCAGACAATAGTGGTAATCATAAACCGGCAAGTTTTACATCTTCAAGCCGGTTGGATGTCAGTTGAATATTTCAGAGACTAATGTTTTTGTCAAGTCAAAGCATTGAAGGCCGATTCAAATGGATTCTTTATTTACAAATATCTTCTGCAAGCAAATTGATTATGAAGATGATTATTAACTTGGAAGGAAGAAATGACAAGGACTTAAGGATGATCAAGTGCCGGTCTACAAGAATATTTAAACTGGAGCACAACCCGACGAATTTGTTCTTGTGTTTATGTTGCAGATCAGTTTAACATGGATGAATCCAAATTAAACTGGGGGCTAATGTCGGGGATATACCCCGCGGTGTAAACCGGCCGGAAGGATAATCCGGCCGGACTTGGCGATTCACCGGTGACCTGCACAGACCAAACGGTTTATAGTTCATTGGTAATCCGGCAGGCGGGCCAGAGGAGCAACAAGACCCGGCGGCCTGTCTGGCGGTTCATGAAGGCCGATTCAACCATTGTGAGCTTGTTTAAGAGGAAAGGTATAAGGAGTATTTGTCTTACAAGGAAGACCCGGACTTGTATCTGGTTTGTATTAGAGATAGACTTGTCCTAATCCTAATAGGACTCCACATGTAACCCGCCCCTTCAACATATATAAGGAGGGGCAGGGCTCCCCAAAGGGGGGGAGCTGGAAGCTACAAGCAAACAATAATCTAGGACTAGACACAATTAGAGGAGAGCCGGTTTACGGCGAACCCCTCGTGATGATAATGAGACCTAGCCTCAAACAGCATGTAGGGTTTTTACCGGATGATGTTTCCCGGGGCCTGAAGCTGCCTAAATCCCTGTCTTGTGTTGCGTCTCTCGATTCCACTCAACCCCTCTCAAGCTACCACATAGATGCGTTGGCCTCGCGACTAAGTCCTGATACTAAGGACATCTGCTGTGACAATTCCACGACAGAGGGTGAGCTGCCCTTCTGTATCTGGACTATTGTGGCATGCTGTCGACTGTTGTTGTGTCCGGTGCTGATTCCGAACTGGTATTCGATCAGTCTGATCGTTTTGCTAACCATAATCCTACGCTGGAGCATGTCCTCTAGATCCATAGTTGGACTTGGTCGCGCCGGCCTTTTTGTCCAGGAGCTCACGTAAATCGTGTGCGGCGTCAGTAGCTACTCTATTGCGGTCATGAAGTGGTTGGTCTGGCCTACTGGCCGTATTATTCTTCTGCGGAATGGCCTCATCGTCAAATTCTGGCAGCAGCTTGCGCTTTGGGTAGCTCTTAGTGTGGCGATCGTCGCCGTATTTTTCTTTAGTGTCTAGCATTTTATTCCATCTGCGGTTGAGCGTTTCCTGCGCGGCCTTAAGCCTTTGCTTTTGCTTCTTTAGACTTCTCGCAGTGGCCATAAGCCTTCTATGGAGGTTATCTCGTTCCAAACGTTTTTTCGGGATGATGAATGCATCGTCATCCGGACTGTGCTCTTCTCCCGAGGTAGGTTGTGAGTTCGGCCCTCGGAATCGCTGTGATCGGGCGTCTGCTCCGGGCTGTGTTCGGTGTGACCTGGCTCATCCTGCTCCATCGCTGGGTCCATATGGTCATTGTTTCCTTTGGAGTTGACTGGGGTGTCGATCTTTCTAGCGCTGTTATCGCTATTTTTACTGTGGCTAGACTTAGAGCGGCGTCTGCACCGTCGTTTTGGCTTTTATCCCGGGGTTTTATCCTCCATTGTGTCTTTTTTGTCGCCATCGTCCTCCTTAGGCGTGTCCACCATGTATATATCATATGATGAGGTGGCAGTCCAGCGCCCCGTGGGCGGTGGTTCCAAATCGTCCCCTGCGCCGACGTCCATACTGTCGGTGTCATCGGAGTCGAAGTCAAGCATGTCTGTTACGTCGTCGACAGTGGCTATGAAGTGGGTGGTGGGTGGGCAACGAATTTCTTCGTCGCCTGCTTCCCCCTCAAGCCGGACATAGTTCGGCTAAGAGTCTCCTGACAGAGAGAAAGACCTTAATGAATTCAGCATGTCGCTGGAGGGCAAGTGCTGGAAGATATCTGCAGCGGCGAACTCCATTACCGGAGCCCACCCAAATTCGGCGGGCCCGGGGGCACGCGGTCTAGAACCTACAACCAGACACAAGTACGGGGGTCCAGTGACACAGACTTCCTTGGGGGTGGAGTCTGTGTTCGGCTCTACCACCGATGAGTATGCGGCCTACGGGGTGGGGTCCATCCACCCGTCCTTGGTCGACGCGATCTGCCCCGGATTTGGGACCGGAGCTCTTGCAGGTGCGATATCCCGAGTATTGTCTGACAGCAGGTCTAAGCCGTGCTCGTCGTGACTGTTCAGCACTCCTGGCGTAGGCCCGAATCTGTCGAAGATCAGGTCTCTGCGGATATTGGCCGTGTAGTTCAAGTTTCCGAACCTGACTTGATGTCCAGGGGCATAGCTGTTGATCTGCTCCAGATGGCCAAGTGAATTGGCCTGCAGTGCGAAGCCGCCGAACACGAAGATCTGTCCGAGGAGAAAAGTCTCACCCTGGACCGCGTTGTTGTTGATGATTGAAGGAGCCATCAAGCCTTGTAGCGACAACACAGAGGAACTCTCAATGAAAGCCCAATGTCGATGTCAAAACCGACGGATCTCGGGTAGGGGGTCCCGATCTGTGTGTCTAAGGCTAATGGTAACAGGAGGCAGGGGGCATGATGTTTTACCCAGGTTCGGGCCCTCTCGATGGAGGTAAAACCCTACTTCCTGCTTGATTGATCTTGATGATATGAGTATTACAAGAGTTGATCTACCACGAGATCGTAGAGGCTAAACCCTAGAAGCTAGCCTATGATGATTATGATTGTTCTTGTCCTACAGACTAAACCCTCCAGTTTATATAGACACCGGAGGAGGCTAGGGTTACACAGAGTCGGTTACAAATAAGGAAATCTAACATCCGAATCGCCAAGCTTGTCTTCCACGCAAAGGAGAGTCCCATCCGGACACGAGACGAAGTCTTGAGTCTTGTATCTTCACGGTCCAACAGTCCGGCCAAAGTATATAGTCCGGCTGTTCGGATACCCCCTAATCCAGGACTCCCTCAACGAGCACATGGAGGCATACCTTGAGGAGGTACGCAAAATTGAGACATGATTCTTAGGCTTGGAATTGCAGCTCGTACCGTGCCGCACAAACAAGGAGGCGGACAACATCGCCAAGAGGGCATCTCAGCGCCACCCCAGGAGCCCGGCGTCTTCAAGGAGCGGCTCTTCAAGCCATCGGCAGCTCACCCCACTGCGGGACCGACGATATCTTGAGTGGAGTTTCCCTCGGCATCCCCTTCGGGTGTCCCAGCCTGTGGCCCGACCTCAGGATCCCATATGCTCCTCGCGCTCGAGGAATTCAAGGCATACCTGCTTCGAGGCACCCTATCGGAGAAGGAAGAAGACGCAGAGTGGGTGGCCCGCCAGGCCACCGTTTACTACATCTTGGACGGTGAACTCTACCGAAGGCGCCCAAATGACGTTTCCTTACGATGCATCTCCAAGGAACGGGGGTGCGAGCTGCTGGCCGACATACACGGTGGGGATTGCGGGCATCACTCCTCATCGCACACCCTCCTGGGCAAGGCGTTCCGTAGCGGATTCTACTAGCCGATGACGCTCAATGATGCCACTGAACTAGTAAGATCTTGTGAGGCCTGTCAATTCCATGCCAAGCAGATCCACCAGCCCACTCAAGGCCTCCAGACCATCCCACTCTCCTGGCAATTTGCGGTCTGGGGGTTGGACATCCTGGGCCCGTTCCCTCGAGCGCTCGGGGGCTACTATTACCTCTATGCCGGCATCGACAAGTTCACTAGGTGGGCGGGGGTGGAAGCCGTCTGCACCATCCCAGTTGGCTCGGCAGTCAAGTTCATCAAGGGCCTCATGAGCCGTTTCAGAGTTCCCAGCCGCATCATCACCGAGAATGGCTCTCGGTTCATGAGAAACCTGTTTAAAACATATTGTGCTAACCTCGGAATGCAGATATGCTATGCTTTGGTGGTGCACCCGTGGAGCAATGGCCAGGCCGAGCGTGCCAACGCAGAGGTCCTAAGGGGCCTCAAGGCGAGGAGCTTCAAGAAAAAACTCGAGGCCTCCTGAGGGAGTCCTGGACTAAGGGGTCCTTAGGCATCCGGTCTATTGGATATGGGCCGGACTGATGGGCCGTCAAGATACAAGGCAGAAGAACACCTCTTGTGTCCGGTAGGGACTCCCGTATACGTGGATGGCAAGTTCAGGTGTCCAGATGTACTATTTCCTTTCTGTTAAACTGACTTTGTACAACCCTAAGCTCCTCTGGTATCTATATAAACTGGAGGGTTAGATTGAAGGCAGGAACACAACATTGCTAGGCATCCAAGTTAGGGTTTAGCCATTACGATCTCGAGGTAGATCAACTCTTGTAACCCCTATACTCGTTGAATATAATAAACCAGGAGTAGGGTTTTACCTCCATTAAGAGGGCCCGAACCTGGGTAAATATTGTGTCCTTTTTTATCATAGTTACCATAGACCCTCAGACATACAACTTGGGCCCCCTACCCGAGAGCTGCCGGTTTTGACACTAACATTGGTACTTTCATTGAGAGCTCCATTGTATCGTCGACAGAAGGATTGATGGCGCGCCTCTTCATCAGCGATGATGCTGCATCCAGGTAAACCTTTCTTCGCGGACAGGTCTTTGTGTACGGCAGCTTTGTGCTTCGTGCCAAGTCGATCGGCCGCCTCGAGCAGGTCGATAGTTATGCTCCCAGCCACCAGATCAGGTTTGGAAACCTAAATTACATTGCCGATCCGAGGAGATGTGGTCTTCGAGGGGTTCGCGGCCCCGGTTGCCGCCCCCTGCCCCCATGAAGGAAATGAAGGAAATATGCCCTAGAGGCAATAATAAAGTTATTATTTGTTTCCTTATTTCATGATAAATGTTTATTATTCATGCTAGAATTGTATTAACCAGAAACTTGATACATGTGTGAATACATAGACAAACAGAGTGTCACTAGTATGCCTCTACTTGACTAGCTCGTGAATCAAAGATGGTTAAGTTTCCTAACCATAGACATGAGTTGTCATTTGATTGACGGGATCACATCATTAGGAGAATGATATGATTGACTTGACCCATTCCGTTAGCTTAGCACTTGATCGTTTAGTATGTTGCTATTGCTTTCTTCATGACTTATACATGTTCCTATGACTATGAGATTATGTAACTCCCGCTTATCGGAGGAATACTTTGTGTGCTACCAAACATCACAACATAACTGGGTGATTATAAAGGTGCTCTACAGGTGTCTCCAAAGGTACTTGTTGAGTTGACGTATTTCAAAATTAGGATTTGTCACTCCGATTGTCGGAGAGGTATCTCTGGGCCCTCTCGGTAATGCACATCACTATAAGCCTTGCAAGCAATATAGCTAATGAGTTAGTTACGGGATGATGCATTATGTAACGAGTAAAGAGACTTGTCGGTAACGAGATTGAACTAGGTATTGAGATACCGACGATCGAATCTCGGGCAAGTAACATACCGATGACAAAGGGAACAACGTATGTTGTTATGCAGTTTGACCGATAAAGATCTTCGTAGAATATGTAGGAGCCAATATGAGCATCTAGGTTCCGCTATTGGTTATTGACCAGAGACGTGTCTCGGTCATGTCTACATAGTTCTCGAACCCGTAGGGTCCGCACGCTTAAAGTTTTGATGACGGTTATATTATGAGTTTATGAGTTTTGATGTACCGAAGGTTGTTCGGAGTCCCGGATGTGATCACGGACATGACGAGGAGTCTCGAAATGGTCGAGACATAAAGATTCATATATTGGACAACTATATTCGGACACCGGAATAGTTCCGGGGGTTATCAGATATATATCAGAGTACCAGGGGTTACCGGAACCCCCCGGGAAGCTATTGGGCCTTATGGGCCTTAGTGGAAAGGAGAGAGGGAGGCCAGGAGGTGGCGCGCGGCCCCCTTGCCCCAATCCGAATTGGGAAAGGGAAGGGGGCGGCGGCCCCCCTTCTCCTCCCTTCTCTCCACCTCCTCCTCCCCCCTTCTCCTACTTGGAATAGGAAAGGGGGGGGGCCAAACCTACTTGGAGTAGGATTGCCCCCCTAGGGCGCGCCTCTCCCCTTGGCCGGCCCTCTCCTCCTCCCCCCTTTATATACGGAGGAGGGGGGCACCCCATAGACACAACAATTGATCATTGATCTCTTAGCCGTGTGCGGTGCCCCCCTCCACCATAGTCCTCCTCAATAATATCGTAGCGGTGCTTAGGCGAAGCCCTGCGACGGTAGAACATCATCATCATCACCATGCCGTCATGCTGACGGAACTCTCCCTCGACACTCGGCTGGGTCGGAGTTTGAGGGACGTCATCGAGCTGAACGTGTGCAAGAACTCGGAGGTGCCATGCTTTCGGTGCTTGATCGGTCAGGCCGTGAAGACGTACGACTACATCAACCGTGTTGTGCTAACGCTTCCGCTTACGGTCTACGAGGGTACGTAGACAACACTCTCCCCTCTCGTTGCTATGCATCACCATGATCTTGCGTGTGCGTAGGATTTTTTTTGAAATTACTACGTTCCCCAACAGTGGCATTAGAGCCAGGTTTTATGCTTAGATGTTATATGCACGAGTAGAACACAAGTGAGTTGTGGGTGATACAAGTCATACTACTTACCAGCATGTCATACTTTGGTTCTGCGATATTGTTGGATGAAGCGGCCCAGACCGACATTACGCGTACGCTTACGCGAGACTGGTTCTACCGACGTGCTTTGCAGACAGGTGGCTGGTGGGTGTCAGTTTCTCCAAATTTAGTTGAACCGAGTGTGTCTACGCCCAGTCCTTGATAAGGTTAAAACAACACTAACTTGACAAACTATCTTTGTGCTTTTGATGCGTAGGTAAGAATGGTTCTTGCTCAGCCCGTAGCAGCCACGTAAAACTTGCAACAACAAAGTAGAGGACGTCTAACTTGTTTTTGCAGGGCATGTTGTGATGTGATATGGTCAAGACATGATGCTATATTTTATTGTATGAGATGATCATGTTTTGTAACTGAGTTATCGGCAACTGGCAGGAGCCATATGGTTGTCGCTTTATTGTATGCAATGCAATCGCCCTGTAATTGCTTTACTTTATCACTAAGCGGTAGCAATAGCCGTAGAACCAATAGTTGGCGAGATGACAACGATGCTACGATGGAGATCAAGGTGTCGTGCCAGTGACGATGGTGATCATGACGGTGCTTCGGAGATGGAGATCACAAGCACAAGATGATGATGGCCATATCATATCACTTATATTGATTGCATGTGATGTTTATCTTTTATGCATCTTATTTTGCCTAGATCGACGGTAGCATTATAAGATGATCTCTCACTAAATTTCAAAGTATAAGTGTTCTCCCTGACTATGCACCGTTGCGAAAGTTCTTCGTGCTGAGACACCACTTGATGATCGGGTGTGATAGGCTCTACGTTCAAATACAACGGGTGCAAAACAGTTGCACACACAGAATACTCAGGTTAAACTTGACGAGCCTGCAGATATGGCCTCGGAACACTAGAGACCAAAATGTCGAGCGTGAATCATATAGTAGATATGATCAACATAATGATGTTCACCATTGAAAACTACTCCATCTCACGTGATGATCGGACATGGTTTAGTTGATTTGGATCACGTGATCACTTAGATGATTTGAGGGATGTCTATCTAAGTGGGAGTTCTTAAGTAATATGATTAATTGAACTTTAATTTATCATGAACTTAGTCCTGATAGTATTTTGCAAATTATGTTGTAGATCAATAACTCGCGTTGTTGCTTCCCTATGTTTTATATGTGTTCCTAGAGAAAACTAAGTTGAAAGATGATAATAGCAATGATGCGGACTAGATCCGTGATCTGAGGTTTATCCTCATTGCTGCACAGAAGAATTATGTCCTTGATGCACCGCTAGGTGATAGACCTATTGCTGGAGCAAATGCAGACGTTATGAACGTTTGGCTAGCTCAATATGATGACTACATGATAGTTTAGTGCACCATGCTTAACGGCTTAGAATCGGGACTTCAAAGACGTTTTGAATGTCATGGACCATATGAGATGTTCCAGGAGTTGAAGTTAATATTTCAAGCAAATACCAGAGTTGAGAGATATGAAGTCTCCAACAAGTTCGATAGCTAAAAGATGGAGGAGAATTGCTCAACTAGTGAGCATGTGATCAGATTGTCTGGGTACTACAATCGCTTGAGTCAAGTGGGAGTTAATCTTCCAGATAAGATAGTGATTGACAGAGTTCTCTAGTCACCATCACCAAGTTAGTAGAACTTCGTGATGAACTATAGTATGCAAGGGATGACGAAAACGATTCCCGAGATCTTCGTGATGTTGAAATCAACGAAGGTAGAAATCAAGAAAGAACATCAAGTGTTGATGATTGGCAAGATCACTAGTTTCAAGGAAAAGGCAAAGGGAAAGAAAGGGAACCTCAGGTAGAATGGCAAGCAAGTTGTCACTTCCGTGAAGAAGCCCAAAGATAGACTAAAGCCTGAAACTGAGTGCTTCTACTGCAAAAGGAAATGGTCACTGGAAGCGGAAATACCATGAATATTTGGTGGATAAGAAGGATGGCAAAGTGAACAAGGGTATATTTGATATACAGATCATTGATGTGTACCTTACTAGTGTTTATAGTAGCTCCTGGGTATTTGATACTTGTTCGGTTGCTAAAAATTAGTAACTCGAAACAGGAGATACAGAATAAACAGAGACTAGTTGAGGGTGAAGTGACGATGTATGTTGGAAGTGGTTCCAAGATTGATATGATCATCATCGCACACTCCCTATACTTTCGAGATTAGTGTTAAACCTAAATAAATGTTATTTGGCGTTTGCGTTGAGCATGAATATGATTTGATCATGTTTATTGCAATACGGTTATTCATTTAAAGTCAGAGAATAATTGTTATTCTGTTTACATGAATAAAGCCTTCGATGGTCATACACCCAATGAAAATAGTTTGTTGGATCTCGATCGTAGTGATACACATATTCATAATATTGATGCCAAAAGATGCAAATTTGATAATGATAGTGCAACTTATTTGTGGCACTGCCGTTTGGGTCATATCGGTGTAAAGCGCATGAAGAAACTCCATAAAGATGGATTTTTGGAATCACTTGGTTATGAATCATTTGATGCTTGCGAACCGTGCCTTTTGGGCAAGATGACTAAAACTCCGTTCTCCGGAACAATGGAACGAGCTACTGACTTGTTGGAAGTAATACATACCGATGTATGCGGTCCAATGAGTGTTGATGCTCGTGGCAGGTATCGTTATTTTCTGACCTTCATAGATGATTTGAGAAGATATGAGTATATCTACTTAATGAAGCACAAGTCTGAAACATTTGAAAAGTTCAATGAATTTCAGAGTGAAGTGGAGAATCATCGTAATAAGAAAACAAAGTTTCTACAATCTGATCGTAGATAAGAATATTTGAGTTACGAGTTTGGCCTTCATTTGAAACAATGTGAAATAGTTTTGCAACTCATGCCACCAGGAACACCACAATGTAATGGTGTGTCCGAACATCGTAATCATACTTTACTAGATATGGTGCGATATATGATGTATCTTACCGATTTGCCACTATCGTTTTGGGGTTATGCATTAGAGACAGCTGCATTCACCTTAAAAGGGCACCATCAAAATCCGTTGAGACGACGCCTTATGAACTGTGGTTTGGCAAGAAACCAAATTTGTCGTTTCTTAAAGTTTGAGGCTGCGATGCTTATGTGAAAAGTTTCACCTGATAAGCTCGAACCCAAATCGGAGAAGTGCGTCTTGATAGAATACCCAAAGGAATCTGTTGGGTACACCTTCTATCACAGATCCGAAGGCAAGATATTCGTTGCTAAAATGGATCCTTTCTAGAGAAGGAGTTTCTCTCGAAAGAAGTGAGTGGGAGGAAAGTAGAGCTTGATAAGGTAATTGTACCTTCTCCCGAATTGGAAAGTAGTTTATCACAGAAATCAGTTCTAGTGATTCCTACACCAATTAGTGAGGAAGCTAATGATGATGATCACGAAGCTTCAGATCAAGTTACTACCAAACTTTGCAGATCTTCCAGATTAAGATCCGCACCAGAGTGGTATGGTAATCCTATTCTGGAAGTCATGTTACTAGACCATGATGAACCTACGAACGATGAGGAAGCGATGATGAGCCCAGATTCCGAAAAATGGCTTGAGGCCATGAAATCTGAGATGGGATCCATGTATGAGAACAAAGTATGGACTTTGGTTGACTTGCCCGATGATCGGCAAGCCATCGAGAATAAATGGATCTTCAATAAGAAGACTGATGCTGCTAGTAATGTTACTATCTACAAAGCTCGACTTGTTGCAAAAGGTTTTCGACAAGTTCAAGGGGTTGACTACGATGAGACTTTCTCACCCGTAGCGATGCTTAAGTCTGTCTGAATCATGTTAGCAATTGCCGCATTTTATGATTATGAAATATGGCAAATGGATGTCAAAACTACATTCCTGAATGGATTTCTAGAAGAAGAGTTGTATATGATGCAACCAGAAGGTTTTGTCGATCCAAAAGGTGCGAACAAAGTGTGCAAGCTCTAGCGATCCATTTATGGACTGGTGCAAGCCTCTCGGAGTTGGAGTAAACACTTTGATAGTGTGCTCAAAGCATATGGTTTTATACAGACTTTTGGAGAAGCCTGTACTTACAAGAAAGTGAGTGGGAGCTCGGTAGCATTTCTAATATTATATGTGGACGACATATTGTTGATTGGAAATGATATAGAATCTCTGGATAGCATAAAAGGATACTTGAATAAAAGTTATTCGATAAAAGACCTCGGTGAAGCTGCTTACACATTGAGCATCAAGATCTATAGAGATAGATCAAGACGCTTGATAAGGTTTTTCAATGAGTACATACCTTGATAAGATTTTGAAGTAATTCAAAATGGAACAGTCAAAGAAGGAGTTCTTTGCAAGGTGTGAAGTTGAGTAAGGCTCAAAACCCGACTATGGCAGAAAATAGAAAGAGAATGAAAAGTCATTCCCTATGCCTCAGACATAGGTTCTATTAAGTATGCTATGCTGTGTACCAGACCTATTGTATACCTTGCTCTGAGTTTAGCAAGGGAGTACAATTTTGATCTAAGAGTAGATCACTGGACAGTGGTCAAGAATATCCTTAGTAAGGACTAAGGAAATATTTCTCGATTATGGAGGTGATACAAGAGCCCATCGTAAAGCGTTACATCGGTGCAATCTTTTACACCAATCCAGATGACTCTAAGTCTCAATCTGGATACATATTGAAAGTGGTTGCAATTAGCTAGAGTAGCTCCGTGTAGAGCATTGTAGACATAGAATATTTGCAAAATACACATGGCTCTAAATGTGACAGACCCATTGACTAAACTTCTCTCACGAGCAAAACATGATCATACCTTAGTACTCTTTGGGTGTTAATCACATAGCGATGTGAACTAGATTATTGACTCTAGTAAACCCTTTGGGCGTTGATCACATGACGATGTGAACTATGGGTATTAATCATATACATATATGAATATTGGTGTTAAATCACATGATGATGTGAACTAGATTATTGACTCTAGTGCAAGTGGGAGACTGAAGGAAATATGCCCTAGAGGCAATAATAAAGTTATTATTTATTTCCTTATTTCATGATAAATGTTTATTATTCATGCTAGAATTGTATTAACCGGAAACTTGATACATGTGTGAATACATAGACAAACAGAGTGTCACTAGTATGTCTCTACTTGACTAGCTCATGAATCAAAGATGGTTAAGTTTCCTAACCATAGACATGAGTTGTCATTTGATTGACGGGATCACATCATTAGGAGAATGATATGATTGACTTGACCCATTCCGTTAGCTTAGCACTTGATCGTTTAGTATGTTGCTATTGCTTTCTTCATGACTTATACATGTTCCTATGACTATGAGATTATGTAACTCCCGCTTACCGGAGGAATACTTTATGTGCTACCAAACGTCACAACGTAACTGGGTGATTATAAAGGTGCTCTACAGGTGTCTCCAAAGGTACTTGTTGAGTTGACGTATTTCAAAATTAGGATTTGTCACTCCGATTGTCGGAGAGGTATCTCTGGGCCCTCTCGGTAATGCACATCACTATAAGCCTTGCAAGCAATATAGCTAATGAGTTAGTTACGGGATGATGCATTACATAATGAGTAAAGATACTTGCGGGTAACGAGATTGAACTAGGTATTGAGATACCGACAATCGGATCTCGGGCAAGTAACATACCGATGACAAAGGGAACAACGTATGTTGTTATGCGGTTTGACCGATAAAGATCTTCGTAGAGTATGTAGGAGCCAATATGAGCATCCAAGTTCCGCTATTGGTTATTGACCAGAGACGTGTCTCGGCCATGTCTACATAGTTCTCGAACCCGTAGGGTCCGCACGCTTAAAGTTTTGATGACGGTTATATTATGAGTTTATGAGTTTTGATGTACCGAAGGTTGTTCGGAGTCCCGGATGTGATCACGGACATGATGAGGAGTCTCGAAATGGTCGAGACATAAAGATTGATATATTGGACGACTATATTCAGACACCGGAATAGTTCCGGGGGTTATCGGATATATATCGGAGTACCGGGGGTTACCGGAACCCCCCGGGAAGCTATTGGGCCTTATGGGCCTTAGTGGAAAGGACAGAGGGAGGACAGGAGGTGGCGCGCGGCCCCCTTTGCCCCAATCCGAATTGGGAAAGGGAAGGGGGCGACGGCCCCCCTTCTCCTTCCTTCTCTCCACCTCCTCCTTCCCCCTTCTCC
>NC_041381.1:511903719-511989954 GCF_002162155.2 Triticum dicoccoides | reverse complement strand
CTAGGGCGCGCCTCTCCCCTTGGCTGGCCCTCTCCTCCTCCCCCCTTTATATACGGAGGAGGGGGCACCCCATAGACACAACAATTGATCATTGATCTCTTAGCCGTGTGCGGTGCCCCCCTCCACCATAGTCCTCCTCGATAATATCGTAGCGGTGCGTAGGCGAAGCCCTGTGACGGTAGAACATCATCATCGTCACCACGCCGTCGTGCTGACGGAACTCTCCCTCGACACTCGGCTGGATCAGAGTTCGAGGGATGTCATCGAGCTGAACGTGTGCAAGAACTCGGAGGTGCCGTGCTTTCGGTGCTTGATTGGTCGGGCCGTGAAGACGTACGACTACATCAACCGCGTTGTGCTAACGCTTCCGCTTACGGTCTACGAGGGTACGTAGACAACACTCTCCCCTCTCGTTGCTATGCATCACCATGATCTTGCATGTGCGTAGGAATTTTTTTGAAATTACTACGTTCCCCAACAGGAAACTCTTCAGATCTGTTCTTAGATCTCATCCAGGGGTCGACACTCACACGCGCCTCGGCCGTAGATCCGGAGCGGGTAGTAACGTCCGAGGACGGGGGGATCACCCCCGCCGGACTCTTTTCTACCATGGAACTTCCGATCGGAGACCCAGATGCAATTTTGAACTTGCCTCTGGACGATAGCTCCGAACTATCCAAGTCTACGTTGTTCGGGCCCGATCAGGTGTCTGTCGCTGAACTTAGCCCTACAAATCTGCGGACTCACACCCAGCTTTCACCCTTAGACGAAGCGCTAGGCTTAATGCAATCCCTCACCATTACCAAAAGCTTGCCTCTGAACTACACCCAGTATGGGTTGGAGGCAGAGAATGGGGAATTTTATGACCCGCCCACCACCCAGTTAATAGCCACTGTCGAGGATTTAACCAACATGCTGGACTACGCGTCTGAAGACATCGACGGTACGGACGACGATGCCAACGCCAAATTAGACAAGTCCCACCCATCACAGGGCGTTGGACGACCACTTCAACCTATGATGTATACATGGTGGACACTCCTGATAAAAAGGACGACGAGGATAATCAGGACCCCGATGAGGACAAGCCCGTCGATAAGCCACCAAAGCGCCAATGTTAGCGGCGCCACTCACGATCGCGTCGGGCGAAGGATAGTAATACCGACACCGGAGAATATGAGACTCTAGATGATACTGAAGATCCCGAACACCCCGCTGAGCCCACATCCGAACAGGATGAGAGGGAAGAGGGTCAGTATATCCCCGAACACGCTGACCAGGAAGATTCGGAAGACAACAACTATATGCCAGTCTTTGAAGGGGATGTTAGCCTCGGTGACGAAGACTTTATTGTCCTAGAGGAACCCCTTGAACAAGAACGCTTCAAGCGAGAGCTCATCGCCACAGCGCGGAGCCTAAAAAAGAAACAGCAGCAGCTCAAAGCTGAGCAGGATACGCTCAATGA
Source organism: Triticum dicoccoides (assembly GCF_002162155.2). Lineage (NCBI taxonomy): Eukaryota > Viridiplantae > Streptophyta > Magnoliopsida > Poales > Poaceae > Triticum > Triticum dicoccoides. The sequence goes on along the minus strand of NC_041381.1, from coordinate 511,988,489 downwards.
AAGGTGGACTAAGGTCCTGGCCGCCGAGGAGTACGGCCACGAGCGACCTACCAAAAGTTACCCCAAGCGCAAGCTACTTCCATAATTCGACGACGAAGCCCTTGAGCCAATACCTTCGAAATACAATCAGGCAGATCAACCAGACCGCCCACCACGTGGACGAGATAAAGCGGCATATCAAGCCGAATACCAGCCCGCACCCCCTCGCCGAAGAGGCAAGAAGACAACAGTTGTGGGTTACACATATGACTTACAATGGGACCTGGCCAATAAAGTTGATCAGACCAGATCAATCTATGGATCAAGAGGCCGTGCCACGGCATGAGATAACGGCTATGAAGTCCGGCGTGATGAACATTACAATATTCGGGATTAGAACCGAACTCAGATGTCATCCGATCTCCGCCGTGATGTCGCACGATACAGGGGTGCCGCACACCCTATGTGCTTTACCGATGAGGTAATGCAACACCAGTTTTTGGAAGGGTTTAAACCCGTGAACATTGAGCAGTATGATGGAATGACAGATCTGGCCGTCTAGATTGAAGATTTCCTTCTCCACATTCATATGGATCGTGGAGATGACCTCCATGCCATTAAATATCTTCCTCTAAAGGTGAAAGGACCAGCACGGCAATGGCTGAACAGCCTCCCTGAAAACTCCATTGGAACCTTGGAAGATTTTTTAAGATGCTTTTCGGGCCAACTTTCAGGGCACTTATTTCCAACCACCGGATGCGGACGATGATACGTCTCCAACGTATCTATAATTTTTGATTGCTCCATGCTATTATATTACCCGTTTTGGATGTTTATGGGCTTTACTTTACACTTTTATGTCATTTTTGGGACTAACCTACTAACCGGAGGCCTAGCCCAAATTGTTGTTTTTTTTGCCTATTTCAGTGTTTTGAAGAAAAGGAATATCAAACAGAGTCCATACGGAATGAAACCTTCGGGAGCGATCTTTTTGGAACAAACGCAATCCAGGAGACTTGGAGTGGACGTCAAGAAGCAGCCGAGGCGGCCACGAGGCAGGATGGCGTGCCCTAGGGGGGTGGGCGCGCCCCCACCCTAGTGGCTCCCCTGACCGACCTCCTTCGCCTATATATACCTCCATGCCCTTAAAACATCCAGGAGCACCACAAAACCCTATTTCCACCGCCGCAACCTTCTGTACCCATGAGATCCCATCTTGGGGCCTTTTCCGGTGCTCCGTCGGAGGGGGAATCGATCACGGAGGGCCTCTACATCATCGCCAAGGCCTCTTCGATGAGTTGTGAGTAGTTTACCATAGACCTTCGGGTCCATAGTTATTAGCTAGATGGCTTCTTCTCTCTCTTTGAATCTCAATACAATGTTCTCCTTGATCTTCTTGGAGATCTATTTGATGTAACTCTTTTTGCGGTGTGTTTGTCAAGATCCGATGAATTGTGGGTTTATGATCAAGTTTATCTATGAGAAATATTTGAATCTCCTCTGAATTCTTTTAAGTATGATTGGTTATCTTTGCAAGTATCTTCGAATTATCAATTTGGTTTGGCCTACTAGATTGATATTTCTTGCAATGGGAGAAGTGCTTAGCTTTGGGTTCAATCTTGCGGTGTCCTTTCCTAGTGACAGCAGGGGCAACAAGGCACGTATTGTATTGTTGCCATCGAGGATAAAAATATGGGGTTTATATCATATTGCTTGAGTTTATCCCTCTATATCATGTCATCTTGCTTAATGTGTTACTCTGTTCTTATGAACTTAATACTCTAGATGCATGCTGGATAGCGGTCGATGTGTGGAGTAATAGTAGTAGATGCAGGCAGGAGTCGGTCTACTTGTTCCGGATGTGATGCCTATATACATGATCATGCCTAGATATTCTCATAACTATGCACTTTTCTATCAATTGCTCGACAGTAATTTGTTCACCCACCGTAATACTTATGCTATCTCGAGAGAAGCCACTAGTGAAACCTATGGCCCCCGGGTCTATCTTCCATCACATAAGTTTCCGATCTACTTTATTTTGCATTCTTTACTTTCCAATCTATATCATAAAAATACCAAAAATATTTAGCTTATCTTATTATTTCTATCAGATCACTTTCGCAAGTGGCCGTGAAGGGATTGACAACCCCTTTATCGCGTTGGTTGCGAGGTTCTTGTTTGTTTGTGTAGGTACGAGGGACTTGCGTGGAGCCTCCTACTGGATTGATACCTTAGTTCTCAAAAACTGAGGGAAATACTTACGCTACTTTGCTGCATCACCCTTTCCTCTTCAAGGGAAAACCAACGCATTGCTCAAGAGGTAGCAGACGACTTGAGTCACATAATCCAGCAACCAGGTGAATCAGCCCGCAAGCTTTGGAATAGATTCCTAATTAAAAAGAACCAAATTGTGGACTGTCTGGATGCCGAGGCCTTAGCGGCCTTCATACACAGCGTCTGAGACGAATGGCTTGCCCGACACCTTGGGCGGGAGAAACCGAAGACCATGGTAGCCTTAACTGCACTTATGACCCGTTTCTGTGCGGGTGAAGATAACTGGTTGGCTCGTAGAAGCAACAGCTCAGGCGACCCCGACACTTCTGAGGCCACAGATGGCAATGGTAAACCACGCCGCAATAAAAACAAATGTTGGAGCAACAATGACGACACAGATGATACGGTAGTCAATGCCGGATTCAGTGCTTCCAAATCCGGTTAGCGGAAGAAACCTTTCAAAGGCAACATGGACGGTCCACCTAGCGTGGATAAAATCCTTGAGAGGCCCTGTCAGATTCATGGCACACCTGATAAGCCTGCTAACCACACCAACATGAATTGTTGGGTTTTCAAATAGGCCGGTAAGATAAATACCGAATACAAGGGAAAGGGGCCTCCAAGTGAGGACGATGATGAGCCTCGTTAGCCGAACACTAGGGGCCAAAAGCAGTTTCCCCTCGAGGTGAAAACAGTTAACATGATCTATGTCACTCACATTCGCAAACGGGAGTGCAAGCGCGCACTAAGGGACGTCTATGCCGTAGAGCCTGTCGCCCGAAAGTTCAACCCATGGTGAGCTTGTCCGATCACTTTTGATCATAGGGACCACCCAACCAGTATCCATCATGGGGGTTCGGCCGCCCTGATACTCAATCCAATTATTGATGGATACCATCTCACTAGAGTCCTTATGGACGGGGGCAGCAGTCTCAACTTGATTTATCAAGACAGTGTCTGCAAGATGGGAATTGACCCATCAAGAATCAAGCCTAGTCACACTACCTTTAAAGGTGTGATACCTCGCGTGGAGGCCTGTTGCACAGGCTCACTTACACTGGAGGTAGTAATCGACTCCCTAGACAACTTCCAAGTGAAGAATTAATCTTTAACATCATCCCTTTCCGCAGTGGTTATCACGCACTGCTCGGACGAACTGCCTTTGCCCGCTTTAATGCAGTCCCGCACTATGCTTATTTCAAGCTTAAGATGCCTGGACCTCGCGACGTTAATATAGTCAATGGATATATGGAGCGCTCCCTCCATACTGAAGAACACACCGCAGCCCTCGCAGTCGAGGTGTATGGCGGCCTTATCAAGCCGAATAATTCATTGGACATTAAAGTCAACAACATCTCTAAACGAGTCCAGTCCGCGCATCACTGCGATAATTCGACGGATCCAAACGTTGATTAGTAGTTCGGCCTCCGCCGACTGCCCCGTAAGGTTGCGGGTCACATACCGCGCATACATAAATACACACTCATAATACCTTGGGCAGCGCCGGAGGCACACTGCAGAACAAGTCCATAGTACGGCTTGACCCTATGGACCACATACATATTTTTTTACTACAGGTTCATTAAGAGCCCCCCATTTTGCTGTATGGTTGCATCAGGGATCCTTTCAAGGCCAACATTTCCCATCTTCACAACCAACCATCAAATACTCCTATCAAAGGACTTGTTACTAAGGAGAAATGGCACAAACGTGCGGCAGGGCATCACTGGAGTCTTTGAACCATCACCTTTAGGCCCTGTGTTAAGACTTTCCCTTGTGTAAATTTCTTTTCTTTTCTTAGGCATGTAACATGACCTCAATATCAATGGCATTGTCTGTTGAAACACGCCTCGACGTATTGATAAGGATATAAAGGAAACAAACGACCACCACCTTTGTGTTGGGCTCTTACATTCTCTCGTCACCCGTATTCCCTTCTTGCTTTCGACTGACATATGCGCTTAGGCACGGCTTTCATGCCAGGGGCTGTATTCAGCCCCGCAAATTCTTAAAGTTCGAACACCTCTAGGGAACTCTTCGGCGTCCCGGATATTGCACTATATGCATCGGCTCTGAATCATGTCTTTGGTCTATAGTTGGGTTGCCCGGCTCCTGTGTTTGCCACCTTATGTTCCGCAAGTTTGGCTAAGGTAGTGAAGGGAGAACTACTGTGATTGTATTTCTGGTTTGTCTGGTTAAGTACCTCAGTAGAGAAAGCCGAAAACTGACTGTCATGTTATGCGAGAGTGGGTCAGCGATCCGGCGACTTAGTGTTATACTACAAATCATTCGTGGTTTATGCCGAATTGTACGAGGGGCTGGGCTTCAACCAGCCATGTTGCAAAGGCACCATACTCTGGATTGTCATTCATGCAACAGGGGCTAGTACTTAGCCCCACCAATGGACTCTTATGGCTAAGTGCAAGTAATAAAGCTGTATAGTCTGATTTCCTAGTTCACCTCGCAAGACGCCTCCGATATCGGACTAAGACGTTGGATAAAGTGCAGACATGCATTCCCAAACACCCCTATAATATTTGCATGGGGGCAGAAGCCGACGACTGGTAAACTTTCAGACTTATAAAATAAACGGCCAAACATGAGGATAAATCATAAAGCGCAAGCGTAAATATTTCACATTATGAGTTCATTACACAGTTTTTACAAACCGGACTCCACTACTCAAATATGATATCCTTTGAGCACTGACCCTCTACAATGCGAGCTCGTTCGAGGACCTCACTGAAGTACTTCTCCGGCCTCCGGTGGTCCTTGCCTTCAGGCGGCCCTGTGGTGGCAATCTCGGTGGCCTTCATCTTCGCCCACTGTACCTTGACTCGGGTGAAGGCCATCCGGGCACCTTCTATGCAGGCTGACCGCTTGAGGGTGTCAATCTGAAGACATGCATCGACCAGCCGCTTCACGAGTCTAAAGTAGCTGCTGGGTATGGGCTCGGCTGGCCAAAGACAGACTATTACATCCTTCATGGCCAGTCCCGCCACCCGGTGCAGCTTCGTCACCTGTTTCAGCTGATCGCTGAGGGGCGCCGGATACTCTTGCACAAGGTACTGCGACCAGAATAGCTTCTCCGTCGAGATCCCCTCTTCGGCATGGAAGAACTCGGCAACGTCAGCAATACTCCTCGGCTGATCCAAAAATGCCCTGGAGAACTCCAAACTCGGGTTAGCAAGATGTATCTCTTACTTGTAAATTTACTCTGCATAAGAAAGGCCTTAGCAGCCGCTATCTGTCTCGCCTCCTGGATCTCCTGGCGAGCGCCCTGGGCTTCAGTCCGGGCTTATTTCACACTCTCAAGAGCTTTGGTGAGCTCGGAGGCTTGTTCCAAACTCTTCTGCACCAAGGACTCGCACTTGTCAATGGCATCCTTGAGCTCCAGTTCAACCTCGCCCACCCGCGCCTCGTGTTGTTCACGGGCGGTTCGCTCCAACTCCAACTCCTTGACCGCTTTGTCAGCGGCCGCCTTGCTCAACTCCGCCTCTTTTTTGGCTTGGACGAGGGCACTCTTGAGGGTCTCGACCTTGGCTACACCAACAATGAGTATAATCATAAAACTAAGTAAATTTTCAGAATCAGTGCACATATTACTTCGGGTATATACAAGTGTCGCATACCTTGCGTTTCGTCAAACCGCTTGTTGACGCGGTCGAGCTCCTCATCGCTAGCCGAAGCTTCTGATTGAGCTCGGAAACCTCTGCGGCTTGGGCAGTAGCCGCCAGCATAGTTGCATGTCCAACAAGATAATACGACACATTATCAACTTGTTTTTGATCCTCTGTCCGGATTGTTCTAATCCGGACAGGGTCTCAGGGGCTGCTGTCTATACATGGGTTCAACCTTGCGTATAAAAAAACCTTGTAGAAGAATTACATTGCATACCTCAAAGCCCGTCAGTAGGCCGTTGAAAGCTTCATTCAGTCTACTCTTCGCGGATCGAACCTTTTCCATAACCGCACCCATCAGGGTGCGGTGTTCCTCCATGATGTAAGCGTGTTGTAGCGCTTCCTCTAGAGTATGAGCAGCCTCCGGATTAACGGAGGCTGTTGATGGAGCTGTTGATCCTCCCCTCTGTCGAAGGGGGGTGTTGGTTCGAACCTGGAGCCGCATTGGTCTCGGGGACGGTGTTCGGCGAGGACCCGAACTGTTGAGGTCCCCCACCCTCGGTGGTCATGGGGGTCGTCGTGCCTCGATCTACGGCATCCGAGGTATTGACCTTGGGCACCTTCTGGACAGCCTTATCTGCCCCTCGGCCAGGAGAGGTCCTTTGGGATGACACCTCAGTGTCCTCCATGGTAGGGGAGAAGGCTCGCGATGGTCCATCGCTTTCCGCCTCTTCGGGCGGCAGAGAATTCCCTGACGAAGTCTAGGGGTTCGGGATATCACGCAGAGGGCTGAAATATGAGTGAATATACAGTTTAAACAGAGGCGGGTAAGTGAGAAACTTAACAAGTAAGGTTTTGATAATTACGATTCGGCCAGGGGCTTGACCCTGGGAGCTCTCGTTGGGCTGTGTTCGGACTCCGAGTCCGAACTCACCGAGAGGGTAACTTTCTTCCTCTTCGGTTGCCTCCTCCGGATTCTCGGAGGCCGTCCTCTTCTTCCTCCTTGTGATGCGAGGGGAATCACTCTCTACTTCGTCCTTCTCCTCCTCCTCTTCGTCCTCCTCCTCCTCATGAGAGGAGATGGCTTCGGTCTCTCCGGACACAGTGTCTGAAGGAACTTTGCGGTGGGGCCTGCCTTTGGGCCCCTTGCCCTTCTTCTTGTTTTTCTTCTCCGGCGCTTGATAGGGCGCCGGGACCAGCATCTACACTAACTGAGGGGTGACCGAGTCTTCGGGCAACAGAGCCGGACTCTTGATCCGCTCTGCCTTTTTTGTCCAGCCTTGTAAAAAGGTACGCTAATAAGATTCATATTGATCAAATATATATACCGGACATATCTTCGGAGAGTTAAACACTTACCAGAGTGGCCGGATTCTCGGCGTCAAGACTGACGTCTTCGATCTCCATGGGCCAGCTCTTCTGTGCCTTGAAAAGCAGCTTCCATATTCCGGCGTGCGTCGTGCTGAGGAAGTGCTACAGGGTCCACGGCTCCTCCGGCTTGAACTCGCACATGGGGGAAGTCCGGCACTGGCAGGGGAGAATGCGGCGGAAGAGCATGATATGCACCACGTTGATGAGGCCGACGTTCTTGCCCAGCATGTTGGTGATGCACGTTTGCAGCGTCTGCACCTCCGTCCGGGACCCCCAATCGAGGCCCTTGGCGTTCCACGACGTGAGCCTTGTGGGGGGGGGGTCCGGATCTGAACTCCGGAATCGCCGCCCAGTTGCTGCGGCGCGGCTCGGTGATGTAGAACCATTCTTGTTGCCAGACCTTGATGGTCTCGACAAAGGCCCCTGTCGGTGTCAAAACCGGCGGATCTCGGATAGGGGGTCCCGAACTATGCGTCTAGGCGGATGGTAATAGGAGACGAGGGACACGATGTTTTTACCCAGGTTCGGGCCCTCTTGATGGAGGTAAAACCCTACGTCCTGCTTGATTAATATTGATGATGTGGGTTACAAGAGTAGATCTACCACGAGATCAAGGAGGCTAAACCCTAGAAGCTAGCCTATGGTATGATTGTTGTTCGTCCTATGGACTAAGGCCATCCGGTTTATATAGACACCGGAGAGGGCTAGGGTTACACAGAGTCGGTTACAATGGTAGGAGATCTACATATCCGTATCGCCAAGCTTGCCTTCCACGCCAAGGAAAGTCCCATCCGGACACGGGACGAAGTCTTCAATCTTGTATCTTCATAGTCTTGGAGTCCGGCCGATGATGATAGTTCGGCTATCCGGACACCCCCTAGTCCGGGACTCCCTCAGTAGCCCCTGAACCAGGCTTCAATGACGACGAGTCCGGCGTGCATGTTGTCTTCGGCATTGCAAGGCGGGTTCCTCCTCCGAATAATTTATAGAAGATTGTGAACACCAGGATAGTGTCCGGCTCTGCAAAATAAATTCCACATACAACCGTAGAGAGAATAATATTACACAAGTTCAATCTGCTGTTGTATTTTGTGGCGTAACATCGCACCACTACCAAGCCCTCGAATTGTTTTTATTGTTCCATCTCAAGCATTTAGCGAGGCGGTTTCCTTGGCACGTCTTGTTGAAGCAGAGATCGTGTTCCCCTTATTCCGGGATTCCCATCAATACGGACATGGGTAACCCAACCGCGCCCGTTGCCACGCCCCCTCCATCGAAGGCGGGTTCCAAACGGTCACGAGGACGGCTCTTGGTATTATTCCTCTTTATAATGAGACCAAGGCCTGTTCTTTTTATTCAATCCTCTATCGAATCCGCCCCTCCCCCCGAGTTCCAACACCCAGGGCTCCAAATTCGGGTACCTTCGATCTTCGACAATGTCCGGTCCTGACCTACGAGGCCGGTGGATGCCTTCCTCCATCATGGAAGAGGACGTGCTAAAGCTAAGAGACGCCATGTACTTAACCTACGAGATTTCGCATAGGCTGCCTGCCCGAGGGCAAGTTATCCCAACTCCCGAGCCTGGCGAGAGCGTCGTGTTCGTGTCTCACCTCCGTCGGGGTTTAGGCTTCCCGACGGATCCCTTCGTGAGGGGGCTCATGTTTTACTATGGGCTGGAATTCCACGACTTGGCTCCGGAGTCCATCCTCCATATCTCATCATTCATTGTCATCTGCGAAGCCTTCCTCCGCACTACCCCTCACTTCGGCTTGTGGCTCAAAACCTTCAACGTGGAGCCGAAGATGATTGAGGGGCGTCAGGCAGAGTGCGGCGGGGCGGTTATAAGCAAGAGGGCCGAAGCTCCATGGCCCAAGGGCTCTTTCCAAGAGGAGCTCGGCTTGTGGCAATAGGAGTGGTTTTATATCACCGCTCCCCGGGGCAGCAGGCAGAAGCCGCCGCCCGTCTTTCGCTCGGGCCCTCCACAGCAGCTGACATCATGGGTCAACAAGGGGCGTGACTGGGGGCCGCCCAAAGACGTCCCCCTGTTGCAGGACCGGATTCGAGGCCTCCAAGAAAGGGAGATCAATCTGGTTGCAGTAGTACAGGTCATGTTGATTCGGCGCCTACTGCCCTGCAAACGTCGCCCCCTCCGCCTGTGGGAATTTAATCCGGAGGGGCCACGAGCTCTCCAACACTTCATGGGTTTGACACCCATGGAGATGTATAAACTGTTCTTCGGATCGCAAGAGACGCATCCGGAATTGACCGAGGACGCTGGCCTAAGCTGCAATCGCCCGGATACTCAAGTAAGTAGCCATGTGTCCGGACACACCGTCCATTTATTTATCGTGAGCTTGCCTTTTAACCAGCTTTCCCTGGACAGGAGTGGATAGCGCAAGCAAAACTGATACGGTGTCCGGTCCCTCTCCCTGAGACCACGCAGGATCCCGTGTTAATCAAAATGTTGGAGGTTGCTCCTTCGAATGAGGACGAAGGGGGGCACGGGGAAACTGTCACCTCTGCGAAGGAGGTTTTTAGTAAGGGAGAAATCGAGAGTCCCTCCTTCCAGGGGGAGAAGAGGACCGCTTCCGAAGACCCGGAGGCCAAGGCCTCAAAGCGGGGAAAGAAATCTGTACCGGAAGGTCCTGTGTCGGGAAGAGTCCCGGCCGTATTGTCTCCTCGGAGGAATCAGCCCTCTAACGAGCTGTAAGTAAAAAGGGGGATTTTATAATTATTAGACACCCCTGCTTAATATCTAAAGGTAACCGAAGTGTTTACCTTGTAGTTCGGATCTCAGCCCATCTCAGCGCAGCTCATCTTCGGGAGACCTTCATCCGGAGATGATGGAGAGCGAAACGCCTCCATCTGCCGCCCCATCGCACGGGGCGGATGACCCTGAGGTGTCGTCGTGGAGGGTCTCCTCGAGTCTGGCGGGGCCGGAGAGTTCGGCACCCATTGGAGTACGGCCGGTGGAGCTACATGATTTGCTTAAGAGGGCGTCCATCTCAGAAGATCACCGCACATTAATGGGTAATGTGATTGAGAGGATCTCGTCCGCCGAAAGCGGATTGTATGAGGCCGTCGGAAGTTTACTGACGGGATTTGAGGTATGCAAAAAATGACATACCTGTTGACAGTTTTGCAGATGAAGTGCGCCCTGTATAGTAGCCCCTGAGACTTGGAATGCTGTCAAAAACGACAGCGTGCCTAGGATCATAATCTCAGTTATTAACTGTCGCCTTTCCTATGCAGGTGGCGAAACGTTCGGTGGCCAGCCGGACGGATGGATTCGCCGAGCTGAAGAAGCAACTCGACGCTGCAGATGCGGACATCTCGCTGGTCAATAAACGACTTGATGAGTCACAAGGTATGTGATTGCGCCGCGGTCGCTTAGTAAGGGAGCTGATGCCCATTCCTTACAAGTTGTATGCTTGATGCAGATGGTGCTACTGCTGTGGAAGACCTTCGAGCAAAACTTGCTCGGGCCAAGGAGCAAGCCAGAAAAAGCGAGGCGGCTGCCTTGAAGGCAGCGGAAGAGCTAGAAGCCGAGAAGGCTGCTCACTGCCGTAGCAGGGAGGAGATGGCCGGAATGGCCATGAAATTAAAATTTGCTACTGACCACCTGGAGGTTCTTGAAGGAGAACGCCGAGCGGAGCAAGAGGACCTGAAGAAGGCCGATGCTGAAGCCAAGGATGCCCGTAGTGCAATGCGGGCCATGAAGGAGGAACTGCGTCAGGTCGGAGATATTGTGGCTGGAAAGCCCTTTATGCTGCGTAGGAAGTTCTCGGATCCGAAGTATGCTCAGCTGGGCCGATTGTACGGTGCGGAGGATCCTTATCTGGACTTGGCGGCGAGTGCGGCTGACGCAGTCGTGCACTTTCGAAGCCAGGAGGATCATGAAATGGAAGAGCTTTTCTGGTCTCAATTCCATAGTCTGGAGCGTCCACTTCCGTTGAGTGATCGGCTGGTTGAGTGGGCTGAGCTGAATAGATTGTCCGGACTGGCCATGATGGATGTGGTCACTCATCTGTGGCCGAAAAGGCCCAAGCCGAAGAGTTATTTTGGCTTGTTGCAGCAATTCCTTGGGGCAGTGCCGCATATTAAGGCGATGAAGCGGTCGGCATGCATAGAAGGTGCACGGATGGCTCTCGCCCGTGGTAAAACATACTGGGCGGAGATGGATGCCACCGCTGTTGCATCCCGGGGTTCGGACAAAAGCCGATTCCCCACCGAGCATTACTTTGAGGAAGTCCTGCAGGGCGCTCGTATAATAGAGTCGCAGTGCTCGAAAGATGTTATGTTTGAATGAGATGTATGATTTCTAAGATCATGTTTATAATGCAATGACTTTTTATACTTGTGTGTTCAAGTATTGAACTATCTCCTGTGCGGCCGTATATATATGTATAATCTGAAAGATGGCAGTCTTTGGCTTCAGCCCCCACGCACATGGTGCGGGGGTGTTTGCAAAAAGAAAATCACTTCTTCACACTTAATCCAACGTCTTGGTCCTTTTAAGGAGGTGATAGCGTAGCAAACTAGGCAACCGGACTATAATGCTTTATCACTTTCACTTAGCCATAGGAGCTCGAATGTGGGGCTACTATATAGCCCCTGATGGCACCGCGCTTCTCCGAACTCGGGGCGCGTATGTGCCTGACCGAGAAGCGGTCCTTCGTCAAAGCGGAGGAATTCTAAACATTCCAATGGTCGATCGAGTGGTTGACCAGTCCCTCGCTATATCATGACAGTCAGTTTTCGGCTTTCTCTACTGAGGTGCTCTCCCGGCCGAACTGGGGCACAATCGCAGTAGTTCTCCTGGTGCCGCATTAGCCGATGAAATGGAACGTAAGGCAGCAAAACACAGGAGCCGGGCAAACCCAACATTTGACCAGAGACATGATTCGGAGCTGATGCATATAAGGCCTAACTCGAGACGCCGGACACTCCTTGAGGTGTTCGGTCTTTATGATATTGGGCCGAACAAAGCCCTAAGCCCCTAGTGTCCAGGTACAGGCGGGAACTTCTGACGCGGCTGATGCCAAAACGCCAGCCTCCTCCTCGGCTCTGGTAGAAAACCGGCGGATGTGTATCAACAAGAGACAGTAAGAAAGGTTTACGCAGGGTCTTAATCTGAAAAGAATCCTTACAACGGGTCCCTACTGCACGTCTGCGCCTGTGTCTCCGTTGTGCTGTATCCTGGACGGGTGTAGCACGTGCTTCATCTGTAAAAGAGAAGGACTTAGTTTGTAAGAAATACCATGCAAAAAGTGTATCAAAATAAAGTATAATTTGGAAGATGAAGAAAGTTGAGCTTTATTGGCTTTCATCATTTATGCGCACGGCCCCCTAAAAAAAGTGGTATGCGGCTGGGAAGCCCCTTGCCGGACTCGTCTAACCATGTCTGAGGTCTGAATGACCTGTTTTTAGGGGCTTTGACCTGCAAGGTCGGAATAATGTGTGGCTGTCTAGGCAGCCGCACATTCTCCGTGGTCGAGAGACACCTAGAGTTTTAAGAATATGCCATGTGGACCAGGCATTTTTAAGCGTAAGAGACGCGTAATGTTGTATTGCATTAAAGCAGGCGAAAGCTTCGCGCCCCAGTAGCGCTTAAGGGCTACTGTTCAATGGGGCGATGGAGAGTGAGCTTTTCGCGATGGAGGTTGTCGGATGAACCGTACACGACCTCTAGTGGTACAGAGCCTGTAAAATTGGCTTAAAAGGCCTGGTGTCACTCCCTTGAAGGAAGTGCTGCTATAGCGAATTTTGGTGGGTTCTATCCCTAGTCTGCGTACGGTGTCCTGGTATAGCAGGTGTCGCGCTGCGTGTTATCACGTGAAGTGAGTTCACTGTTTTGACTTCTAGTGGGAAAGTCTTTTGGTTTCTGGCGCGCTGCTTTTGGGTTTCGTCACTTTCACTTGGTGTGTCGAGCCCCTTGTGTTCAGCGTTAAGTCGGCCAGACTGCTTGAAGACCCAACAATCTCTGTGGGTATGGTTTGCAGGCTTCCCGGAGGTACCATGTATTTGGCATAGTCTGTCCAGAATCTTGTTTAGGTTGGATAGCTCGTCACTGTTATCCTTTAAGGGCAGTGTTTTGTTGTTCGGCCGAGAGCTTTTGAATCCGGCGTTGACCGCCGTACTATTTGGGCCATTCTCCTTGTTCCGGCGCTGATCTTTTTTGCGTCGTGATTTCCCATTTCCATCCCTGATTTCAGATGTACTCGGGTCGCTGGCGCTGCATCTAGCCAACCAGCTGTCTTCCCCCGCGCAAAAGCGGGTCATGAGACTTGTTAGTGCGGCCATTGTTCTTTGTTTTTCCTGGCCGAGGTGTCTGGCGAGCCATTCGTCTCGGACGTTGTGTTTGAAGGCTGCTAAGGCTTCAGCGTCCGGACAGTCGACTATTTGGTTCTTTTTAGTGAGGAACCTGTTCCAGAATTTGCGTGCTGATTCTCCGGGCTGTTGAGTTATGTGACTTAAATCATCTGCATCCGGAGGCCAGACATAAGTCCCCTGAAAATTTGCTCGAAACGCATCCTCAAGCTTTTCCCAACTCCCAATCGTATTTTCTGGGAGGCTTTTAAGACAATGCCAGGCCGGCCCTTTGAGCTTGAGGGGAAGGTAGTTTATGGCATGGAGATCGTCTCCTCTTGCCATATGTATGTGTAGGATATAATCCTCAATCCAGACTCCGGGGTCTGTTGTTCCGTCGTATGCCTCTATGTTTATGGGTTTAAATCCCGCTGGAAATCCATGATCCAGTACCTCGTCGGTAAAACATAGTGGGTGTGCGGCGCCCCTGTACTTGGGTGTGCCGTTGTCTTCAAATGCTCGGCTGGTTGTGTTACTTCCTGGAGTCTTCTTTTTTGGCCCATAGATAGACCTGGCCGGGTTATCCTTTTTCTGAAGATCTTTATGCTGATCATGTGCCGGCTTGTGTGTGGCGCCCCGTGTTGCTCTTGGCCTGTCATCTGGTCGTCTATCCGGCCAGGCGGCCCCTTTCTTTTTTGACTACGGGGGCTCGAAGGCCTCCTCGTCAAATTCGGGCAACAACTTGCGCTTTGGGTAGCTCTTTGTCTCGTGACTAGTGCCATATTTATCTGCGGTGTTGAGTACTTTGCTCCATCTCATTCTGAGTGTGTCTTCCGCTGTTTTGAGCTTCCTCTTTTGCTTCTTCAAACTTCTTGCAGTGCCGACGAGCCTGTTATGAAGATTCATATGCTCTGGTGATGTGAGATGATCTTCGCCGGGGATGGGTTGCTTGTCTAGTTCATGTCTGGCTGGCTGCTTGTTGACGTGTGCGTCGTCCACTGCTTCGCCCTGCTCTAGGGCCGGGTCCGTATGGGTGCCGTTTTTGTCGATGTCGGTCTTCGGGCGACGCTTGCGTCGCCGCTTTGTTTGTTTGTTGGGGGAGTTGTCCTTCGCCACGTCCCATTTTTCCTCATTGTCGCTTCCTTTTGGTGTGTCCACCATGTATACATTGTGAGCTAGGGTGGCTTTTCCGTGCCCGTTAGGCGCTGGTTCTTGGTCGTCTCCGGCATCGTCGTCCATACCCTCGATGTCTTCGGAGTCATAGTCTAGCATGTCGGTTAGATCGTCGACAGCGGCTACCAAGTGGGTGGTGGGTGGGCTTTGAATTTCTTCGTCGTCCGCATCCCAACCTTCCTGACCACAGTCCATCCAGGGCTCTCCTGATAACGAGAGATACTTTAGCGAACTCAAGATGTCGCTGAAAGGTGAGTGTTGAAAGATGTCCGCTGCGGTGAATTCCATGATCGGCGCCCAATCGGATTCAATCGGGGAGGGCGCGGGGGGTTCAGAGTCCGGCGAGGAGTCCGGCACCTCGGAGTCACGAGCTTTATGAGGGACAAAGTCAGTGTTCGGCTCTATTGCCGTAGAGGTTGCAGCCCCCAAGGTGGTGTCTAGCCATCCATCCTTGGTCTGCGCAGCCGGCTCCGAGTCGAAGATCGGAGCGGGTTCGAGTGCGGCCTCCACGGTACTGTCCGGCTGCAGAGCTAAATCATGCCCATCGTGACAGTACGGCACGCTCGGCTGTGGCTCGAATCCGTCGAAGATCAAGTCCCCGCGGATGTCAGCCGTGAAGTCCAAACTTCCAAATCTGACCTGACGGTCCGGGGTGTAACTTTCGATCTGCTCTAGATGGCCAAGTGAATTGGCCCGCAGTGCAAAGCCGCCGAATACGAAGATCTGTCCGGGGAGGAAGGTCTCACCCTGGACTGCGTCGTTGATGATGATCGAAGAAGCCATCGAGCCTATCGGTGACGACACAGAGGAACTCTCAATGAAAGCACCAATGTCGGTGTCAAAACCGGCGGATCTCGGGTAGGGGGTCCTGAACTGTGCGTCTAGGCGGATGGTAACAGGAGACGAGGGACACAATGTTTTTACCCAGGTTCGGGCCCTCTTGATGGAGGTAAAACCCTACGTCCTGCTTGATTAATATTGATGATGTGGGTTACAAGAGATCAAGGAGGCTAAACCCTAGATGCTAGCCTATGGTATGATTGTTGTTCGTCCTATGGACTAAGGCCATCCGGTTTATATAGACACCGGAGAGGGCTAAGGTTACATAGAGTCGGTTACAATGGTAGGCGATCTACATATCCGTATCGCCAAGCTTGCCTTCCACGCCAAGGAAAGTCCCATCCGGACACGGGACGAAGTCTTCAATCTTGTATCTTCATAGTCTTGGAGTCCGGCCGATGATGATAGTTCGGCTATCCGGACCCTTGGGCCATGTGGCGTTGGGTGATGTCTACTACACAACCTTCTTCTTGTAGACGTTGTTGGTCCTGCAAGTGCATAGGTTTGTAGGACAGTAGCAAATTTCCCTCAAGTGGATGACCTAAGGTTTATCAATCCGTAGGAGGCGTAGGATGAAGATGGTCTCTCTCAAAAAAACCTGCAACCAAATAACAAAGAGTCTCTTGTGTCCCCAACACACCCAATACAATGGTAAATTGTATAGGTGCACTAGTTCGGCGAAGAGATGGTGATACAAGTGCAATATGGATGGTAGATAAAGGTATTTGTAATCTGAAATAACAAAAACAGCAAGCTAACTAATGATAAAAGTGAGCGTAAACGGTATTGCAATGATAGGAAACAAGGCCTAGGGTTCATACTTTCACTAGTGCAAGTTCTCTCAACAATAATAACATAGATAGATCATATAACAAGCCCTCAACATGCAACAAAGAGTCACTCCAAAGCCACTAATAGCGGAGAACAAACATAGAGATTATGGTAGGGTACGAAACCACCTCAAAGTTATTCTTTCGGATCGATCTATTAAAGAGTTCGTACTAGAATAACACCTTAAGCCACAAATCAACCAAAACCCTAATGTCACCTAGATACCATTGTCACCTCAAGTATCTGTGGGCGTGATTATACGATATGCATCACACAATCTCAGATTCATCCAACCAACATAAAGTACTTCAAAGAGTGCCCCAAAGTTTCTACCGGAGAGTCAAGAAAACGTGTGCCAACCCTTATGCATAGGCTCATGGGCGGAACCCGCAAGTTGGTCACAAAAACAAACATCAAGTGGCACGTGATATCCCATTGTCACCACAGATAAACACGGCAAGACATACATCAAGTGTTCTCAAATAAAAGACTCAATCCGATAAGATAACTTCAAGAGGGAAACTCAATTCATCACAAGAGAGTAGAGGGGGAGAAACATCATAAGATCCAACTATAATAACAAAGCTCACGATACATCAAGATCGTGCCATAGAGAGAACACGAGAGAGAGAGATCAAACACATAGCTACTGGTACATACCCTCAGCCCCGAGGGTGAACTACTCCCTCCTCGTCATGGATAGCGCCGGGATGATGAAGATGGCCATTGGTGATGGGTTCCCCCTCCGGCAGGGTGCCGGAACGGACCCCCGAGAGGTTTATGGTGGATACAGAGGCTTGCAGTGGTGGAACTCCCGATCTATCTTGATTTTCGATGGTTTTAGGGTACGTAGGCTTATATAGGTGAAAGAAGTCGGTCGGGAGGTGCTCGAGGGGCCCACGAGACAGGGGGGCGCGCCCTACAGGGGGCGTGCCCTCCTATCTCGTGGCTGCCTCGAGGATCTTCTGATGTGAACTCCAAGTCTCTAGGATCATATTCTTCCAATAAATCATGCTGCCAAAGGTTTCATTCCGTTTGGACTCCGTTTGATATTCCTTTTCTTCCAAATACCGAAACAGGCAATAAAACAACAATATGGGCTGGGCCTCCGGTTAGTAGGTTAGTCCCAAAAATGATATAAATGTGTGAAATAAAGCCCATAAACATCCAAAAGGGGTAATATAATAGCATGGAACAATCAAAAATTATAGATATGTTGGAGACGTATCAAGCATCCCCAAGCTTAATTCCTGCTCGTCCTCGAGTAGGTAAATGATAAAAAAAGAAATTTTTGATGTGAAATGCTACCTAGCATAATTATCAATGTAATTTTATTTATTGTGGCATGAATGTTCAGATCCAAATGATTCAAAATAAAAGCTTATAAAACATAAAAATAATAATGCTTCAAAGCATACTAACAAATAATCATGTCCTATAAAAATAGCATAGCCAAAGAAAGCTTATCCCTACAAAATCATATAGTTAGGCCGTGCGTCATTTTCATTACACAAAATACTCCCATCATGCACAACCCCGATGACGAGCCGAGCAATTGTTTCATACTTTTTAACGCGCTTCAGCTTTTTCAACTCTTACGCAATACATGAGCGCAAGCCATGGACATAGCACTATGGTGGTATATGGTGGTGGTTGTGAGGACAAAAATGGAGAAGATAGTCTCACATCAACTAGGCATATTAACGAGCTATATGGAGATGCCCATTAATAGATATCAATGTGAGTGAGTAGGGATTGCCATGCAACGGATGCACTAGAGCTATAAATATATGAAAGCTCAACAAAAGAAATTAAGTGGGTGTGCATCCAACTTGCTTGCTCACGAAGACCTAGGGCATTTTGAGGAAGCCCATCATTGGAATATACAAGCCAAGTTCTATAATGAAAAATTCCCACTTAGTATATGAAAGTGACAACATAGGAGACTCTCTATCATGAAGATCATGGTGCTACTTTGAAGCACAAGTGTGGAAAAAGAGATAGTAGCATTGCCCCTTCTCTCTTTTTCTCTCATTTTTTTCTTTTTGGCCTTTCTTTTTTTCTTTTTGGCCTTTCTTTTTCTTTTTCTTTTTGTAAAGTCCAAAGTCTCATCCCGACTTGTGGGGGAATCGTAGCCTTCATCATCCTTTCCTCACTAGGACAATGCTCTAATAATGAATATCATCACACTTTTATGGATTTACATCTCAAGAATTACAACTCAAAGCTAGAACAAGATATGACTCTATATGAATGCCTCCGGCGGTGTACCAGGATATGCAATGAATCAAGAGCGACATGTATGAAAATTATGAAACGTGTCATAATAAACGATGTCAACTACATGATCATGCAAAGAGCAATATGACAATGATGGAACGTGTCATAATAAACAGAACAGTGGAAAGTTGCATGGCAATATATCTCGGAATGGCTATGAAAATGCCATAATAGGTAGGTATGGTGGCTGTTTTGAGGAAGGTAAATAATGGGTTCAAGATACCGGCGAAAGTTGCACGGTAATAATAGAGGCTAGCAAAGTGGAAGGGTGAGTGTGCGTATATCCATGGATTCACATTAGTCATAAAGAACTCATATACTTATTGCAAAAGTCTACTTTGCCCTCGAAGCAAAGTACTACTACACATGCCCCAAGAGGGATAGATTGGTAGGAAAAGACCATCGCTCGTCCCCGACTACCACTCATAAGGAAGACAATCAAAAGAGCACCTCATGCAACAAATTTGTCACACAACTTTTACCATACGTGCATTCTACGGGACTTGCCAACTTCAACGAAAGTATTTTTCAATTTCATAATTACCCACTAGCATGACCCTAACACTACTACCTTTATATCTCAAAACAATTATCAAGCATCAAATTGATCATAGCATCCAATTCACTTCCTATGATAGTTTTTATTATACCCAACTTGGATGCTTATCATTCTAAGACCAACTTTGTAACCATAGCAAATACCATGCTATTCTAAAAGACTCTCAAAAATATATAAGTTAAGCATGAGAGACTAGAGATTTCTTCAAAATTAAGACACCACCGTGCTCTAAAAGATATAAGTGAAGCACTAGAGCAAAAACTATCAAGCTCAAAAGATATAAGTGAAGCACATAGAGTATTCTAGCAAATTATAATCAAATAGGCTTCTCCCAAAAGGTGTGTATAATCAAATAGGCTTCTCCCATGGGCGAGAACCCGTTCTTCCTCGTCTACGGAGCCAGGGAGGTCCTCCCGCACGAGGTCAAGCACCACTCCCCGCGGGTCCTGGCATTCGACGAGGCGCGCCAGGACGCCTCACGGGGGATGGACCTCATGTTGGGGGAGGAACGCTGCCGCCAAGCCTCGCTTCACGCAATGAGGTACCAGCAGGCGCTGCGGCGGTGTCACTGTCGTAGCGTGCGCTCCAAGACCCTCGAGGTGGGCGACCTCATCCTAAGGCGGGTGCTCTTCAGGGAAGGGTTTCACAAGCTCTCGCCCATGTGGGAGGATCCATTCAGGATCGCCCATGTCTCCAGGCCTAGCGCCGCGCGCCTGGAGACGCAGGAAGGGGTCCCCGTCCAGAATGCCTGGGACATCCAGTATCTCCGGAAATTCTACCCATGACCAAGGCCATGCACCCATGAAGATCTCCGCTCGTGACACTCTCACGTAATAATGAGTTGGGGTTGTACACCCCCGGGAGTCTCCTGAGCGCTGCCCTAGGCCTCACAGGGGCTCCCACCCACGTCCTAGTGGAGGCCCCATACTCCATGGTGGTGGGAAGACAAGAAGACTAGCGTAGGTGTCGGACGCGACTGTTCTTTTGCTTGCTTTCCGTAGCTGGTTTACAACTTCTGGAATGAAATTTGGAGTTATTTTGTGTCTCCTTTGAGGGTGGGAATTTTTTTCTTCTTGCATCGTTTGCTCTCTCGGGTCTTGCCTCAAGGGGAGTGACAGTTGCCCGTCGCTCCTCCTCGCCCGTCCCACACGCGGGGGCTAGGCAGGTGTGTGCACTCGGGCTCGCCCATGAACACACCTTGCCAAAGACTCAGTTCCCTGGCCTTTTGGTGTCTTCGTCCTCGCACGACACTCTCAAACGAGCTCATGAGCACAACGCTTCCAGTGTTTTCTAATCCTACAGCTGCAGAGTGCCCCTAAGGCCCGTCGAATTTCGAGTCCCCTCGCGGCAAGGCGCACTCTCGCGGCACGACAGTCTACCGCAGGAACACTAAGCTAAGTCATCCCAATGACAATTAGCGGCAACATGAATACTAGGAGGCCATATAAAAGCGATAGCATAATGGCGCAAGTGTTGTGGTCCATTACATGCCCGGCCAGGGCCTTCCCCTTTTTTGATGCAGGAGAAAGAAAGAAGCAAAAGCAGCCGCGCGAACACAGTGGCTCTTGAGACCCGGCCCCAGCAACGCCCGCACTCAATCAGAGTCTTCCTCCTGCTTCACTAGGGCGTGGCGGCGATGTAGCTCGTCCTCCTCCCTGGTCCAAGCTCGGCGGCATGGCGGCTCGTTGTAGTCGGTGTCGCTCATGCTCTCACCGGAGGAAGAGCCACCACCACTAGAGGCGCCGCGACCATCGCCAAGGGTAAGGTCACCACAAGGGATAGCACCGCCCGTCCGACTGTCGTTGTCGTCGTCTTCATCGTCATCGCTGTTGCTCTCGAGGCAGCACCCCAGGCACCGGCCATCCTCCCCAAAGACCCGAACATAGAGTGTCGCCATACCATCATACCTGAAGTGGAGGGTGCACCTCCCATGCAGGCCATGCGCGCGGGCAAATGGCTGCCACCCGCGATTCAGGAGCATGTTGCTGGCGGCAGTGACCTCGACCTCCACCCATGAGGCCTTGCTGCAACAACCGTCTGCCTGTAGCCAAAGGCCACCGGGTCCCCCGGCCAGCAACACACCCACGAAGAAGCGCGGGAGATGGAACCAGAGGCTTGCGGGCCTCTCCGCCCACACCACGAACTCCAGGGATGTGTCAGCCGAGTGGGACCGTGGGCGCAGTGGCCGGACGGCCACTGCGTGCCTCTCCTCTTTGCTGCGGTTTCCCCGGCCGCTTCAACTCCCGCCACGGGAAGGTGCACCCCCACGGCTGCCAGAGGCGGTGCCAGCCTTTGAGGGGGTACGCCCACGCCCGCGAGGAGCCACCGCCGGCATCGCAACATACTTGCGGGGATGGCCGCAACCCCTCTTGCACGATGGCGCATCCGGTCCCTCCTTGGGGGCCTTTCCCTTCTCCGCGGCGGAGAATCTCCTCACTGCGCCATGGACGCTCTGGAAAGATGGCGGAATGAAGAAGAAGGAGAAGTAGGGGGTGAGAAGATGAAGATGGGCTAGGAGCTCCGCCCCCTCCCCCCATTTATAGCTGGAGGAAGGCCAGCCGCCGGCCTTTCACGTCCCAGGCAATGATGGCCATTTTGCATGCAACAGGGAGTTGTCAAGTCGGGTATTTGCCGAGGTGGTGTGGGGAAGTGGCGTCGCCCACGTCCCATCAAGCATCATGCGTCGACTTGGTCCGCAGGTGATTGGGGCCCGCGGTGCTTCGCCCTTGCCCTTTGGCTTCACCTCAAAGTCAAGTGCGAGCGCGCCTTGGGCCCCAGGGCTACTATTGGCGTTTCGGGAACCAGGGTACCCAGACTTGCCTGGTTCCAGCCCACGGAGTGGCTCCATCAACGTCCTAGTACGGCCCATCTTCAGCGTTGACAAGGCAAGACCCTCGCGAGGGGCCAAGCCTTGTGAGGCGGACGACACCAAGACCTTCGGAGGGAGTGGCTTCCCGAGAAGCGGAGATTCCTATGCAAGCGCTCACCTCGTGAGGTTGACGAGACGCAAGTTGTGACGACCAAGGCCAGGTGGGCGCCAGCGAGCGCAGATCGGCTATTTTCTCTTTGGTGCTAAGGAGGCAAGCGTAGGCGCGGGGTCCCAAGGAATTAGCCAAAGGTTTCCACTCCCGTGCAATAAGACCAAGGCCACCAGGACAGATGTCAGCGCCGAGTTTGTTATGTTCTAAGGTAGGGTGCGTTGACTGCAAATTCAAATTTTCCTACGCGCAGAACAACCAGGAACATGCTACGAGAATGGATCACAGATCGTTACCACTAGACACGCAGTTCCGTGCAACGGAAGTAGAGTTGAGGCAGCGTGTTCCCGGAGTCTCCTCGCGTTCCCGGAGTCGTCTCCTCCTTGACGGTCTCCCATGTAGCCGATCGGATCCCACGAACAGGTTCGCCGGAGCGGCGCAAGTGCACCACCTCTAACGGTATCCGCACGTGTAGGAGGAATGTCGTGCGGCGGACTGCTAGGTCCGATCACACAACCGGCGGCGAGTGGAGGCTATTTGCAACACATGCAAACCCTAGTGACAGCGCAGAAGCGATCAACCGCATGAGTGTGCTGCACCTCCACTTTATGTAGGCGTCCGTCGCGGGCTCAATACTTGGGCCTCGCATGGACCCTAAAGTCCACAAGTCTACTCGGCCACAATCCGAATACAGCTCGGATCACATCCGACCAGTGTCCTCGGATCCGACCTTGTAGGTTTCTTCCCTTAAGCGCGCGACCCCTTAGGTTCAATTAGGCTTGGTCGCAGTTCGGATCACCTCCGAACTACACGGTTGGTAGCGGCCTCTAGCAAGGCATGCCGAACACCAAGCAGACTATGAAGCTGGTTAGGCAAACCTGTACAACATGTCACACTTCTGTTCCCTTTGCCACACAATATATGTTGTCGGGCTCAAGGCGAAATTGTCATCCTTGTGCTAGCCTGACCTCTTTCTCGTTCCAGTGATGCCGACCACAAACCGGATTATCTCATAATCCTTGTCGCATGGCCATGCTTATCCTGGTCGGATCACACGAGGGGCCCAGAGTATATCTCTCCTGATCGGAGGGGCAAATCCCATCTTGCTCGACCATGTCTCGGAGCATGGGTCTGGACAAGCCTGAAACCTACATTTGTAACTACCCAGTTACGGGGTAGCGTTTGGTCGGCCCAAAGCAGGTCTATCACCATCACGAGTACATGCACCAGCTCAGGTCTTAGGACATAGAACGTATGTTGTACTAGAGACTCCACAGATGGCATATCGCTGCGTCTCTTAGTTGGGTCTTTTCGACTCAGACTTTATCTCGACTCGGATCCGACTATGTCGAATCTGACCGGATCCTTTCGAGTCCATATTATCCGGTTAGCATATAATGCTCCATGGCTAGTGAGACCAAGCCATTGACCGTGTCATAAGCTAGTCTAGTCGGTTGCGCGTCCACACAACCCTTTCGACTAGGACCTTTTAGGACAGTCATCATACAATGCATAGTACCACAAACAAGTCACGTACTTGCTGATACACATCATTGATAATATCCATGGACTATCTTTATTCATAAACACATAGGAAATATCATCATACATGATTGCCTCTAGGGCATATCTCCAACAGAGTCCACCACGGCGTCATGACTAGAAGCTTTGTAGGCGAAGACCACCTTTCGTCAGGATCAGATGTACTACTTGTCCCCCTTCAAAATTGGCCACTGTGGGATCCCTTCCCGCCTTCGTTTTGGAGGAAGAGGACCGAGGCCACTATAAATATAGCCTAGGCACCACCGTAGGAAAGAGATAGACCTCTAAAGCTAACACCAACACAAGAATGAACCTCCTGAGGTAGTTCTTCATTTGTACTAGTTCGGCCTCAGCCCCCCGCGAGGCCAATCGACAACAAAGCAGGAGTAGGGTCTTACACCGCAAGGTGGCCCGAACCTGGGTAAACTGCTGCGCCCATTTCCTTTCCTATTCATCAAACTAGGCCATGAGAGCGATGTGATGGCTGGCAGGAGAGGTTGAGTTCTTTGCACACGCCCAAAGTTCGAATGTTCCTTGGGTCCGCGGAGCCCTGAATCAGATAGATTTGTCACTCCGAGTATCGAAGTGTTATCTCTGGGTCCTCTCGGTAATACACATCAGAATAAGCTTGCAAGTGAAATGACTAAGGAGTTAGTTACAATATGATGTATTACCGAACGAGTAAAGAGACTTCGTAGTAACGAGAGTGAATAAGGTATAGAGATACTGATGATCGAATCTCGGACAAGTAACATACCGATAGACAAAGGGAATTACGTATGTTGTCACAACGGTTCAACCGATAAAGATCTTCGTAGAATATGTAGGAATCAATATGGGCATCTAGGTTCTCCTATTGGTTATTTACCAGAGAGATGTCTCGGTCATGCCTAGATAGTTCTCGAACCCATAGGGTCCATACGCTTAACGTTTGTTGATGATATATTGTTATATGATTTGGTGACCGAATGTTGTTCGGAGTCCCGGATGAGATCATAGACTTGACGAGGAGCTCCGGAATGGTCCGGAGGTAAAGATCGATATATAGGATGATGATATTTGTGTTCGGAAATGTTGCATGGAAAACAAAAAAAAAATCTAAGCACACACAAGATCTATCCATGGAGATGCATACCAACGAGGGGGAGAGTGTGTCTACGTAGCCTTGTAGACCGCAAGCAGAAGCGTTTAGTAACGCGGTTGATGTAGTCAAACTTCTTCGTGATCCAACGGATCAAGTACCGAACATATGACACCTCCATGTTCAGCACACGTTCAACTCAGTGACATCCTTGCCTTCTTGATCCAGCAAGACGACGAAGTAGTGGACGAGTTCTGGCAGCACGATGACATGATGATGGTGGTGGTGATGCTATCTCTGTAGGGCTTCGCATGGGCACTACGAAAATATGACCGAGGGATGAAACAGTGGAGAGGGGCGCCGCACACGGTTGTCGTGGCTCTGTGTGACGCCCCCTCCCACATATATTTAGGTGGGGGGAGTGATACGTCTCCAATGTATCTATAATTTTTTATTGTTCCATGCTATTATATTACCCATTTTGGATGTTTATGGGCTTTACTTTACACTTTTATTTCATTTTTGGGACTAACCTACTAACCGGAGGCCCAACCCAAATTGCTGTTTTTGCCTATTTCAGTGTTTCGAACGAAAGGAATATCAAACGGAGTCCAAACGGAATGAAACCTTTGGGAGCGATCTTTTTGGAACAAACATGATCCAGGGGAGTTGGAGTGGACATCAAGCAACAGAAGAGGCGGCCACGAGGGTGCCCGACGCGCCCCCTGGAGGCGGGCACGCACCCCACCCTCGTGGGCCCCTCGAGCATCCACCGACCTACTTCTTCGTCCTATATATACCCACGTACCCTGAAACCATCGAGGTGCACCACAAAAAACTATTTCCACCACTGCAACCTTCTTTATCCGCGAGATCCCATCTTGGAGCCTTCGCTGGCGCTCCGCCAGAGGGGGAATCGACCATGGAGGGCCTCTACATCAGAACTATGCGCTTTCCTATCAAGTGCTCGACAGTAATTTGTTCACCCACCGTAATACTTATGCTATTTTGAGAGAAGCCACTAGTGAAACCTATGGCCCCCGGGTCTATCTTTTATCATATAAGTTTTCCATCTACTTTTACTTGCATCTTTTATTTTTCCAATCTATATCATAAAAATACCAAAATATTTATCTTATCTTATTATCTCTATCAGATCTCACTTTTGCAAGTTATGGTGAAGGGATTGACAACCCCTTTATTGCGTTGGTTGCGAGGTTCTTGTTTGTTTGTGTAGGTGCCTGGTACTTTTTAGGAGCCTCCTACTGGATTGATACCTTGGTTCTCAAAAACTGAGGGAAATACTTACGCTACTTTGCTGCATCACCCTTGCCTCTTCAAGGGAAAAACCAACGCATGCTCAAGAGGTAGCAAGAAGGATTTCTGGCGCCGTTGCCGGGGAGGTCTTCGCTCAAGTCAAGACATACCAAGTACCCATCACAAACTCATCTCCCTCGCATTACATTATTTGTCATTTGCCTCTCGTTTTTCTCTCGCCCACTTCACCCTTGCCGTTTTATTCGCCCTCTCTTTCCCAATCTCCTCTCTCTTTCGCTTCCCTATTTGTTTGCTTGTGTGTTGGATTGCTTGTGACGATGGTGCAAGATAATACCAAATTGTGTGACTTTTCCAATACCAATAATAATGATTTTCTTAGTACTCCGATTGCTCCTCTTAATGATGTTGAGTCTTGTGAAATCAATGCTGCTTTGTTGAACCTTGTTATGAAAGATCAATTCTCCGGTCTTCCTAGTGAAGATGCCGCTACCCATCTAAACAACTTTTGTTGATTTGTGTGAGATGCAAAAGAAGAAAGATACGGATAATGATATTTGTAAATTGAAGTTATTTCCGTTTTCACTTAGATATCATGCTAAAGTTTGGTTTTCGTCTTTGCCTAAGAGTAGTATTGATTCATGGAACAAGTGCAAAGATGCTTTTATCTCTAAGTATTTTCCTCCCACTAAGATCATCTCTCTTAGGAACGATATTATGAATTTTAAACAACTTGATCATGAGCATGTTGCCCAATCTTGGGAAAGAATGAAATTGATGCTTCGCAATTGCCCTACTGATGGTTTGAATTTATGGATGATTATACAAAATTTTTATGCTGGATTGAATTTTGCTTCTAGAAATCTTTTAGATTCGGCCACGGGAGGCACTTTTATGGAAATCACCTTAGGAGAAGCTTCTAAACTCCTTGATAATATTATGGCTAATTATTCTCAATGGCACACCGAAAGATCTACTAGTAAGAAAGTGAATGCTATAGAAGAAATTAATGTTTTGAGTGGAAAGATGGGATGAAATTATGAAATTGTTTGCTACTAAGAGTGCTCCTATTGATCCTAATGATATGCTTTTGTCTACTTTGATTGAGAATAATAATGAATCTATGGATGTGAATTTTTTTGGTAGGAATAATTTTGGTAACAATGCTTATGGAGGAAACTTTAATTCTAGACCGTTCCCTAGTAATTCCTCTAACAATTATGGAAATTCCTACAATGATTCTTATGGAAATTTTAATAATATGCCCTCTGATTTTTAGAATAGTGTTAAAGAATTTATGGTCTCTCAAAAGAATTTTAATGCCTTGCTTGAAGAAAAATTGCTTAAAGTTGATGATTTGGCTAGGAACGTTGATAGGCTTTCGCTTGATGTTGATTCTTTGAAACTTAGATCTACTCATCCTAAGCATGATATAAATGAGTCTCTGAAAGCCATGAGAATTTCCATTGATGAGTGCAAAGAAAGAACCGCTAGATTGCGTGCTAAGAAAGATTGCTTTGTAAAAGCGTGTTCTTCTAGTTTCCATGAAAATAATGATGAAGATCTAAAAGTTATTGATGTGTCCCCTATTAAATCTTTGTTTTGCAATATGAATCTTAATAATGATGGGACTGGATATGAGTCAACTTTAGTTAAAAGGCGTCCAAATGATTCGGAGTTTTTAGATCTTGATGCTAAATTTGGTAAAAGTGGGATTGGAGTGGTCAAGACTTTAAATAGCATTGAATCCACTATATTGGATTTCAAGGAATTTAATTATGATAATTGTTTTTTAATAGATTGTATTTCCTTGTTGCAATCTGTGTTGAATTCTCCTCATGCTTATAGTCAAAATAAAGCTTTTACCAAACATATTGTTGATGCCTTGATGCAATCTTATGAACATAAACTTAATTTGGAAGTTTCTATACCTAGAAAACTTTATGATGAGTGGAAAACTAGTATAAAGATTAAAATTAAAGATCATGAGTGCTATTCTTTGTGTGATTTGGGTGCTAGTGTTTCCACGATTCCGAAAACTTTATGTGATATTCTAGGTTTCCATGATCTTGATGATTGCTCTTTAAATTTGCACCTTGCGGATTCCACCATTTAGAAACCTATAGGAAGGATCAATGATGTTCTTATTGTTGCTAATAGGAATTATCTGCCCGTAGATTTTATCGTTCTTGATATAGATTGCAATCTTTCATGTCCTATTATTCTTGGTAGACCTTTCCTTAGAACGATTAGTGCAATTATTGATATGAAGGAAGGGAATATTAGATTCCAATTTCCATTAAGGAAAGGCATGGAGCACTTTCCAAGAAAGAAAGTTAAATTACCTTATGAATCTATCATGCGAGCTACTTATGAATTGAGTGCCAAAGATGGCACTACCTAGATCTTTCCTCGCTTTTATGCCTAGCTTGGCGCGTTAAACAATAGCGCTAGTTGGAAGGCAACCCAATTTTATTTTATTTTGTTTTTGCTTCTGTTTAGTAATAAATATTTCATCTAGATTCTGTTTAGATGTGTTTTCCTGTTTTAATTAGTGTTTGTGCCAAGTAGAACCTATAGGATAACCTATGGTGATAGTTAATTTGATTCTGCTGAAAACAGAAACTTTGCACGCACGAAAATAATTTTAGTAATTCACAGAAACGTGCTTTCACGTTGATTCTTTTTCTGTAGATCAATAGACAAATTGCTCAGACCTTCATATTTTGGTAGGATTTTTAGAGTTCCAGAAGTATTCAATAGTCACATATTGCTATAGACTGTTCTGTTTTTGACAGATTCTGTTTTTTGTGTGTTGTTTGCTTATTTTGATTCATCTATGGCTAGTATAAGGGGGTATGAACCATAGAGAGGTTGGAATACAGTAGGTTTAACAACAATATAAATAAATAATGAGTTCATTACAGTATCTTATGTGGTGGTTTTTCTTTCTTGCACTAACGGAGCTTATGAAATTTCCTGTTGAGTTTTGTGTTGTGAAGTTTTCAAGTTTTGGGTAAAGATTTGATGGACTATGGAACAAGGAGTGGCAAGAGACTAAGCTTGGGGATGCCCATGGCACCCCAATATATTCAAGGATAACCAAAATCCTAAGATTGGGAATGCCCCGTAAGGCATCCCCTCTTTCGTCTTTGTCTATCGGTAACTTTACTTGGAGCTATATTTTTATTCGCCACATGATTGTGTTTTGCTTGGAGCGTCTTGTATGATATTTGTCTTCGCTTTTTAGTTTACCACAATCATCCTTGCTGTACACACCTTTTGGGAGAAACCCACTTGTTTGGAATTTATTAGAATACTCTATGTGCTTCACTTATATCTTTTGAGCTAGATAGTTTTTGCTCTAGTGCTTCACTTATATCTTTTAGAGCACGGTGGTGGCTTGATTTTGCAAAAATTGTTGATCTCTCAGGCTTCACTTATATTATTTTGAGAGTCTTTTAGAACAGCATGGTATTTGCTATGGTTATAAAATTGGTCCTAGAATGATGGGCATCCAAGTTGGGTATAATAAAAACTATCATAGGAAGTGAATTGGATGCTATGATCAATTTGATGCTTTATAATTGTTTTGAGATACAGAGGTGGTGATATTAGACTCATGCTAGTTGGGTAATTGTGAATTTAAGGAATGCTTGTGTTGAAGTTGGCAAGTCCCGTAGCATGCACGTATGGTAACCGTTGTGTAACAAATTTGAAACATGAGGTGTTCTTAGATTGTCATCCTTATGAGTGGCGGTCGGGGACGAGCGATGGTCTTTTCCTACCAATCTATCCCCCTAGAAGCATGCACGTAGTGCTTCATTTTTGATGACTTGTAGATTTTTGCAATAAGTATATGAGTTCTTTATGACTAATGATGAGTCCATGGATTATACGCACTCTTACCCTTCCATCATTGCTAGCCTCTTCGGTACCGTGCATTGCCCTTTCTCACCTTGAGAGTTGGTGCAAACTTCGCCGGTGCATCCAAACCCCGTGATACGATACGCTCTATCACACATAAACCTCCTTATATCTTCCTCAAAAATTGCCACCATACCTACCTATTATGGCATTTCCATAGCCATTCCGAGATATATTGCCATGCAACTTTCCACCGTTCCGTTCATCATCATGACACGCATCATCATTGTCATATTGCCTTGCATGATCATGTAGTTGACATGGTATTTGTGGCAAAGCCACCATGCATAATTTTTCATACATGTCACTCTTGATTCATTGCCCATCTCAGTACACCACCGGAGGCATTTATATAGAGTCATATCTTGTTCTAGTTTTGAGTTGTAATTCATGAGTTGTAAATAAATAGAAGTGTGATGATCATCATTATTAGAGCATTGTCCTTAAAAAAAGAAAAAAAGAGGCCAAAGAAAAAAAAGGCCCAAAAAAAGAAAAAGAAAATAAAAAATGGGGCAATGTTACCATCCTTTTCCACACTTGTGCTTCAAAGTAGCACCATGTTCTTCATATAGAGAGTCTCATTTGTTGTCACTTTCATATACTAGTGGGAATTTTTTATTATAGAATTTGGCTTGTATATTCCTATGATGGACTTCCTCAAAATGCCCTAGGTCTTCGTGAGCAAGCAAGTTGGATGCACACCCACTTAGTTTCTTTTGTTGAGCTTTCATACATTCATAGCTCTAGTGCATCCGTTGCATGGCAATCCCTACTACTCATGTTGACATCAATTGATGGGCATCTCCATAACCCATTGATTATCCTCGTCAATGTGAGACTTTCTCCTTTTCTTTATCTTCTCCACACAACCTCCATCATCATATTCTATTCCACCCATAGTGCTATATCCATGGCTCACGCTCATGTATTGCGTGAAAGTTGAAAAAGTTTGAGATTACTTAAGTATGAAACAATTGCTTGGCTTGTCATCGGCGGTGTGCAAGATGAGAGCATTTTTGTGTGACGAAAATGAAGCATAGCCTAACTATATGATTTTGTAGGGATGAACTTTCTTTAGCCATGTTATTTTGAGAAGACATGATTACTTTGATTAGTATGCTTGAACTATTACTATTTCTTATGTCAAATATGAACTTTTATTTTGAATCATTTGGATCTGAACATCAATGCCACAATAAATAAAATTACATTGAGAATTATGCTAGGTAGCATTCCACATCAAAGATTCTGTTTTTATCATTTACCTACTCGAGGACGAGCATGAATTAAGCTTGGGGATGCTTGATATGTCTCCAACGTATCTATAATTTTTGATCGTTCCATGCTATTATATTACCCGTTTTGGATGTTTACAGGCTTTACTTTACACTTTTATATCATTTTTGGGACTAACCTACTAACAGGAGGCCCAGCCTGAATTGCTGTTTTTTTGCCTATTTCAGCGTTTCGAAGGAAAGGAATATCAAACGGAGTCCAAATGGAATGAAACCTTCGGGAGCGATCTTTTTGGAACAACCATGATCCAGGGGACTTGGAGTGGACGTCAAGCAACAGAGGAGGCGGCCACGAGGGTGCCTGGCGCGCCGCCTGGAGGTGGGCGCGCTCCCCACCCTCGTGGGCCCCTCGAGCATCCACCGACCTACTTCTTGCTCCTATATATACCCACGTACCCTGAAACCATCGAGGTGCACCACAAAAAACTATTTCCACCGCCGCAACCTTCTGTATCCACGAGATCCCATCTTGGAGCCTTCGCCGGTGCTCCGCCGAAGGGGGAATCGGCAATGGAGGGCCTCTACATCATCTCCTAGGCCCTTCCGATGAGTTGTGAGTAGTTTACCACAGACCTTTGAGTCCATAGTTATTAGCTAGATGGCTTCTTCTCTCTCTTTGAATCTCAATACAAAGTTCTCCTCGATCTTCTTGGAGATCTATTCGATGTAACTCTTTTTGCGGTGTGTTTGTAGAGATCCGATGAATTATTGGTTTATGATCAAGTTTATCTATGAGAAATATTTGAATATCCTCTGAATTCTTTTATGTGTGATTAAGTTATCTTTGCAAGTCTCTTCGAATTATCAGTTTGGTTTGGCCTACTAGATTGATCTTTCTTGCAATGGGAGAAGTGCTTAGCTTTGGGTTCAATCTTGCGGTGTCCTTTCCCAATGACAGCAGGGGCAGCAAGGCACGTATTGTATTGTTGCCATCGAGGATAAAAAGATGGGGTTTATATCATATTGCATGAGTTTATCCCTCTACATCACGTCATCTTTCTTAATGCGTTACTCTGTTCTTTATGAACTTAATACTATAGATGCAGGCAGGAGTCAGTCGATGTTTGGAGTAATAGTAGTAGATGCAGGCAGGAGTCGGTCTACTTGTCGCAGACGTGATGCCTATATACATGATCATGCCTAGATAATCTCAAAACTATGCGCTTTTCTATCAATTGCTCGACAGTAATTTGTTCACCCACCGTAGTACTTATGCTATCTTGAGAGAAGCCACTAGTGAAACCTATGGCCCCCAGGTCTATCTTTTATCATATAAGTTTATAATCTACTTTTATTTGCATCTTTATTTTTCCAATCTATATCATAAAAATACCAAAAATATTTATCTTATCATATTATCTCTATCAAATCTCACTTTCGCAAGTGGCCGTGAAGGGATTGACAACCCCTTTATTGCGTTGGTTGCGAGGTTCTTGTTTGTTTGAGTAGGTGCGTGGAACTTCTGAGGAGCCTCCTATTGGATTGATACCTTGGTTCTCAAAAACTGAGGGAAATACTTACACTACTGTGCTGCATCACCCTTTCTTCTTCAAGGAAAACCAACGCAAGCTCAAGATGTAGCAGGGAGGGAGGAGGCAGCCAGGAGGCGCCCCAAGTGGGGCCGAATCCCACTTGGACTCCTGCCCCTAGCCGCGCCCCTTTGCCTTTTTAGGCGTGTGGGTAAAGGTAGGGGAGGGTGCCCCCCTTTCCTTTGTCCCATGAGGAGGGGAAGGCAGGAGGGGCTAGCCCTCCCCCTTTCCTTCGCTAGGTCCGGCGGCCAGGGAGAGGGGCGCACCAGCCCCCTTGTGGGCTGGAGTGTCTCTCCTCTTGGCCCACTAGGCCCATAGACCTCCCGGGGGTGTTCGGAATCCCTTCCGGCTATCCAATGACTACCCGGTGCCCTTTGAAACTCTTCCGGTGTTCGAATTCATTGTACTATATATCAATCTTTACCTCCAGACCATTCCGGAACTCCTCCTCTTGTCCATGATCTCATACAGGACTCCAAACAACATTCGGTCACCAAATGATATAACTCATATAACACTATATCGTCAATAAACGTTAAGCGTGCGGACCCTACAAGTTCGAGAACTATGTAGACATGACCAAGACACCTCACCTGTCAATAACCAATAGTGAAACCTGGATGCCCATATTGGTTCCTACATATTCTACGAAGATCTTTATCGGTCGAACCTTATGACAACATACATAATTCCCTTCGTCTATCGGTATGTTACTTGCCCGAGATTCGATCGTTGGTATCTTCATACGTAGTTCAATCTCGTTACCGACAAGTTTCTTCACTCATCCGTAATACATCATCTCGTAACTAAATCCTTAGTTACTTTGCTTGCAAGCTTCTTGTGATGTGTATTATCGAGAGGGCCCAGAGATACCTCTCTGATACTCGGAGTGACAAATCCCAATCTTGATCCATGCCAACTCAACAGACACCTTCAGAGATACTTGTAGAGCATCTTTATGATCACCCAGGTATGTTGTGACGTTTGATAGCACACAAGGTATTCCTTCGGTTTCGGAGAGTTGCATGATCTAATAGTTGAAGGAATATGTATTTGACATTAAGAAAGCAATAGCAATAAACTGAACGATCATATGCTAAGCTAACAGATGGGTCTTGTCCATCACATTATTCTCCTAATGATGTGATCCCATTATCAAATGACAACTGATACACTCCAACGTATCTATAATATTTTATCGTTCCATGCTATTATATTACCTGTTTTGGATGTTTATGGACTTTACTATACACTTTTATATCATTTTTGGGACTAACCTATTAACCGGAGGCCCAACCCAAATTGCTGTGTTTTTGCCTATTTCAGTGTTTCGTAGAAAAGGAATATCAAACGGAGTCCAAACGGAATGAAACCTTTGGGAGAGTTATTTTGGGAACAAAAGCAATCCAGGAGACTTGGAGTAGACGTCAGGGAAGCTTTGAGGAAGCAACGAGGGTCCAGGGCGCGCCCTACCCCCCTAGACGCACCCCCACCCACGTGGGCCCCTCCTGGATCCCCTGACCGACTTCTTTCACCTATATATATCCATATACCCTGAAAACATCCAGGAGCACCATAAGTCGGGAGTTCCGCCGCCGCAAGCCTCTGTAGCCACCAAAAAGCAATCGGGACCCTGTTCCGGCACCCTACCAGTGGGGGGGGTCCATCACCGGTGGCCATCTTCATCATCTCGGTGCTCTCCATGACGAGGAGGGAGTAGTTCACCCTCGGGGCTGAGGGTATGTACCAGTAGCTATGTGTTTGATCTCTCTCTATCTCTCTCTCTCTCTCGTGTTGTTGAGGTGGTACGCTTGATGTATCGTGAGCTTTGCTATTATAGTTGGAACTTATGATGTTTCTCCCCCTCTATTCTCTTGTAATGGATTGAGTTTTCCCTTTGAAGTTATCTTATCGGATTGAGTCTTTCAGGATTTGAGAACACTTGATGTATGTCTTGCATGTGCTTATCTGTGGTGACAATGGGATATTCACGTGATCTACTTGATGTATGTTTTGGTGATCAACTTGCGGGTTTAGTGACCTTATGAACTTATGCATTGGGGGTTGGCACACATTTTTGTCTTGACTCTCCGGTAGAAACTTTGGGGCACTCTTTGAAGTACTTTGCGTTGGTTGAATAGATGAATCTGAGATTGTGTGATGCATATCGTATAATCATGCCCACAAATACTTGAGGTGACATTGGAGTATCTAGGTGACATTAGGGTTTTGGTTGATTTGTGTCTTAAGGTGTTATTCTAGTACGAACTCTATGATAGATCAAACGGAAAGAATAGCTTCATGTTATTTTACTACGGACTATTGAATAGATCGATCAGAAAGGATAACTTTGAGGTGGTTTCGTGCCCTACAATAATCTCTTCGTTTGTTCTTTGCTATTAGTGACTTTGGAGTGACTCTTTGTTGCATGTTGAGGGATAGTTATTTGATCCAGTTATGTTATTATTGTTGAGAGAACTTGCACTAGTGAAAGTATGAACCTTAGGCCTTGTTTCCTAGCATTGCAATACCGTTTACGCTCACTTTTACCACTTGTTACCTTGCTGTTTTTATATTTTCATATTACAAATACTCATGTCTACCATCCATATTTCACTTGTATCACCATCTCTTCACCGAACTAGTGCACCTATACAATTTACCATTATATTGGGTGTGTTGGGGACACAAGAGACTCTTTGTTATTTGGTTGCAGGGTTGTTTGAGAGAGACCATCTTCATCCTACGCCTCCCACGGATTGATAAACCTTAGGTCATCCACTTGAGGGAAATTTGCTACTGTCCTACAAACCTCTACACTTGGAGGCCCAACAAAATCTACAAGAAGAAGGTTGTGTAGTAGACATCAACAAATCATGTCCATGGTTAGGAACCCTTAACCATATTTGATCAACGAGCTTGTCTAATAGAGGCTTACTAGGGACACGATATTTGTTTATGTATTCATACATGTATTTAAGTTTCCAATCAATACAATTCTAGCATGAATAATAAACCTTTATCATGGATAAGGAAATAAAATAACAATGTTATTATTGCCTCTAGGGCATATTTCCTTCAGTCTTCCACTTGCACTAGAGTCAATAATCTAGTTCACATCGCCATGTGATTGACACCCATAGTTCACATCACCATGTGACTAACATCAAAGAGTTTACTAGATCCAGTAATCTAGTTCACATCGCCATGTGATTAATACCCAAAGAGTACTAAGGTGTGATCATGTTTTGCTTGTGAGAGAGGTTTAGTCAATGGGCCTGCCATATCCAGATCCATGTGTATTTTTGCATATTTTTATGTCTATAATGCTCTGCATGGAGCTACTCTAGCTAATTGCTCCCACTTTCAATATGTATCTGGATTGAGACTCACAGTCATCCAAATTGGTGTCAAAGCTTGCATCGACGTAACCCTTTATGACAAACTCTTTATCACCTCCATAACCGAGAAACATTTCCTTAGTCTTCTTAGGTAACTAAGGATAATTTTGACTTGACCGATGTCCACTGATCCACTCCTGGATCACTATTGTACCCCTTGCCATACTCTTGGCAAGGCACACAACAGGTCTGGTTCACAACATGGCATACTTTATAGAACCTATGGCTGAGGCATAAGGAATGGCTTTCATTCTCTTTCTATCTTCTGCCGTTGTCGGGCTTTGAGTCTTAATCAACTTCACACCTTGCAACACAGACAAAAACCCTTTCTTTGACTGGCCGATTTTGAATTTCTTCAAAAACTTTGCCAAGGTATGTGCTTTGTGAAATTCCTATTAAGTGTCTCGATCTATCCCTATAGATCTTGATGCTCATTATGTAAGTAGCTTCACCGAGGTCTTTCATTGAGAAATTCTTATTCAAGTATCCTTTTATGCTATCCAAAAATTATATATCATTTCCAATCAGTAATATGTCATCCACATATAATATCAGAAATACTAAAGAGCTCCCACTCACTTTCTTGTAAATACAGGCTTCACCATAAGTCTGTATAAAACCATATGCTTTGAGCACCTCATCAAAGCATATATTCAAACTCCGAGATGCTTCCACCAGTCCATATCTGGATCGCTGGAGCTTGCACACTTTGTTAGAACCTTTAGGATCGACAAAACCTTTTGGTTGCATCATATACAACTCTTCTTTAAGAAATCCATAAAGGAATGCAGTTTTCACATCCATTTGCCAGCTTTCATAAGTATAAAATGCGGCAATTGCTAACATGATTCGGACAGACTTAAGCATCACTACGGGTGAGAAATTATCATCATAGTCAACTCCTTGAACTTGTTGAAACCCTTTTGTGACAATTCAAGCTTTATAGACAATGATATTACCATCAGCGTCCGTCTTCCTCTTGAAAATCCATTTATTTTCAATGGCCTGCCGATCATCGGGCAAGTCCACCAAAGTCCACACTTTGTTCTCATCCATGGATCCTATCTCAGATTTCATGGCCTCAAGCCATTTTTTGGAATCTGGGCTCATCATAGTTTCTTCATAGTTCATAGGTTTGCTGTTGTCCAACAACATGACTTCCATGACAGGATTGTCGTACCACTCTAGTATAGAACGTGTTCTGGTCGACCTACGAGGTTCATCATCATTTGCTTCCTCTCTGGTTGGTATAGGCATCACGGGTACACTTTTCTCTGATGTACTACCTTCCAATTCAGGAGAAGGTACAACTACCTCATAAAGTTTTACTTTCTCCCACTCACTTCTTTCGAGAGAAACTCGTTCTCTAGAAAGGACTCATTCTTAGCAACAAAGATTTTGCCTTTGGATCTGTGGTAGAAGGTATACCCAATAGTTTCTTTCGGGTATCCTATTAATACACATTTCTCCGCTTTAGGTTCGAGCTTATCAGGCTGAGGCCTTTTGACATAAGCGTCGCATCCCCAAACTTTAAGAAATGACAACTTAGGTTTCTTGCCAAACCACAGTTAATACGGTGTCGTCTCAATGGATTTAGACGGTGCCCTATTTAACGTGAATGCGGTTGTCCCTAATGCATTTAACCCAAAACAATAGTGGTAAATCGGAAAGAGACATCATAGAATGCACCATGTCTAATAAAAGTACGGTTATGACGTCCAGACACACCATTACGCTCTGGTGTTCTAGGTGACGTGAGTTGTGAAACAATTCCACATTGTTTTAAATGAAGGCCAAACTTGTAACTCAAATATTCGCCTCCATGATCAGATCGTAGAAACTTTATTGTCTTTTTATGATGATTCTCCACTTCACTCTGAAATTCTTTGAACATTTCAAATGTTTCAGACTTGTGTTTCATCAAGTAGGTATATCCATACCTACTCAAATCATCTGTGAAGGTCAGAAAATAATGATACCCGCCGCGTGCCTCAACACTCATCGGACCGAATACATCTATATGTATTATTTCCAACAAGTAATTAGCTCGCTCCATTATTCTGGAGAACGGAGTTTTAGTCATCTTGCCCATAAGGCATGGTTCACAATTATCAAATAATTCACAAGTGATTGCAAAAGTCCATCCGCATGGAGTTTCTTTATGCGCTTTACACAAATATGACATAAACGACAGTGCCACAAGTATGTTGCGCTATCATTATCAACTTTGCATCTTTTGGTATCAATATTATGAATATGTGTATGACTACGACCGTGATTCAACAAGAATAGACAATTCATCTAGGATGAATGACCATAAAATATATTACTCATATAAATAGAACAATCATTATTCTAAGATTTAAATGAATAACTGTCTCGCAATAAACAAGATCCAGATATAATGTTCATGCTTAACACGGGCACCAAATAACAATTATTGAGGTCTAAAACTAATGCCGAAGGTAGATGTAGAGGTAGCGTGCCGACGGCGATCACATCGACCTTGGAACCATTGCCAATGCGCATCATCACCTCGTCCTTAGCCAATCTTCATTTATTCCATAGCTCCTGTTTCGAGTTAGAAATATGAGCAACTGAACCAGTATCAAATTCGCAGGCGCTACTATGAGCATTAGTAAGGTATACATCAATAACATGTATATCAAATATACCTTTGTTCACTTTGCCATCCTTCTTATCCCCAAGTATTTGGGGCAGTTCCGCTTCCAGTGACCATTCCCTTTGCAATAGAAGCACTCAGTTTTAGGCTTAGGTCCAACTTTGGGTTTCTTCTAGGGAGCAGCAACTTGCTTGCCATTCTTCTTGAAGTTCCCTTTCTTTCCCTTGCCCTTTTTCTTGAAACTAGTGGTCTTGTTAACCATCAACACTTGATACTTCTTCTTGATTTCCACCTTCGTGGCCTTAAGCATTGTGAAGAGCTCAGGAATCATTTTGTTCATCCCTTGCATATTATAGTTCATCACGAAGCCTGTGTAGCTTGGTGACAGTGATTGAAGAACTCTGTTGATACGTCTCCAACATATCTATAATTATTGATTGTTCCATGCTGTTATATTATCATTCTTGGATGTTTTACAATCATTTTATAGTCATTTTATATCATTTTTTGGTACTAACCTATTGACATAGTGCCAAGTGCCAGTTTCTGTTTTCTGCATGTTTTTTACATCGCAGGAAATCAATATTAGACGGAGTCCAAATGCCACGCCACTTCAGGATGATTTTTTATG
Source organism: Triticum dicoccoides (assembly GCF_002162155.2). Taxonomy (NCBI): domain Eukaryota; kingdom Viridiplantae; phylum Streptophyta; class Magnoliopsida; order Poales; family Poaceae; genus Triticum; species Triticum dicoccoides. The sequence continues at coordinate 511,948,968 of NC_041381.1, read as the reverse complement.
GACCAGAAGGAATAAGTTGGTCCCTGGTTGCACCTGGGGGGAGTCCCGAGGAGGGGACAACCCACCAGGGCGTGCCAGGAGGCTCAGGCGCGCCCTGGTGGGTTGTGCCCACCTCGGGTGCCCCTGGACCACCTCTTTTCTCTATAAATACCCCAATATTCCATAAACCCTAAGGGAGTTGACTAAATATTCATCCAGCCACCGCAGAGTCCAGAACCACCAGATCCAATCTAGACACCATCACGGAAGGGGTTCACCACTTCCATTGGTGCCTCTCCGATGATGCGTGAGTAGTTCTTTGTAGACCTACGGGTTTGTAGTTAGTAGCTAGATGGCTTCCTCCCTCTCTCTTTATTATCATTACAATGGTCTCTTGGAGATCCATATGATGTAAGTCTTTTGGCGGTGTGTTTGTTGGGATCCGATGAACTTTGAGTTTATGATCAGATCTATGTTTTTATCCATGAAAGTTATTTGAGTCTTCTTTGATCTCTCATATGCATGATTGCTTATAGCCTCGTAATTCTTCTCCGATATTTGGGTTTTGTTTGGCCAACTTGATCTATTTATCTTGCAATGGGAAGAGGTGCCCGGTAGTGGGTTCGATCTTACGGTGCTTGATCCCAGTGACAGAAGGGGAACCGACACATATGTATCGTTGCTACTAAGGATAAAAAGATGGTATCCATATCTTCCGCAATAGATAAACGGATATTGTCTACATAATGTCATCGTTCTTATTGCATTACTCCGTTTTTTCATGAACTTAATACACTAGATGCATGCTGGATAGTGGTCGATGTGTGGAGTAATAGTAGTAGATGCAGGCAGGAGTCGGTCTACTAATCTTGGACGTGATGCCTATGTAATGATCATTTCCTGGATATCATCATGATTATTTGAAGTTGTATCAATTTCCCAACAGTAATTGTTTTCCCACCGTTTGCTATTTTTCTCGAGAGAAGCCACTAGTGAAACCTACAACCCCCAGGTCTCTTTTCATCATATTTGCCTTTGTGATCTATTTTCTCTTGCATTTATTTTCAGATCTATTAAATAAAAAATAAAAAAATACCTTGCTGCAATTTATTTGTTCCGCGATCCATTTATCCTATCCACAAATTTACCTCACGTCCTTTGCCTATCTTGAGGTGCCGTACCCCTTTAACACGTCAGGTTGCGAGGTGTTGTTCTTTGTGTGCAGGGATTGTTTACGTTGTGTTGCTTGGTTCTCCTACTGGTTTGATATCTGAGGGAAATACCTACTGCCGCTGTGCTGCATCATCACTTCCTCTTTGGTGAAATACCAACGTAGCTTCAAGCGACATCAAAAGGAATTTCTGGCGCCATTGCCGGGGAGGATCTTCAACATAACCAGGTTCCTAATCACAAATCTCATCTCCTTGCAATTTACATTATTCGCCATTTGCCTCTTGTATTCCTCTCCCCCACTTCACAAAATTTGCTGTTTGATTCGCCCTTTTTTCGTTCGCCTTTTTTCTCGTCAGATCTCTTCTTTGCTTGTGTGCCATGTGACTTGTATTTTCTTGCTAAATATCTCTTGATATGGATCCTCATCCACTTGCTAATATTTTTAAGAGATCCAATTATCATGAACAAATTACTAGTGATTTGAGTACACTAGATTATCTTCATGAAGTTTTGCTTGAGATTCGTGAATCTGAAAAATGTGATGAAGAAATTTATGAAGTGATTCATCATAGCTCTTTGAATGATAAGCATGATTTCAATGATTTTACTATAAATTATATTAATGTCAATTGTGCTAATAATATGAAAATCCCCAAGCTTGGGGATGCTTGCTTTGTTATGTCCGCTACTTATTGCAATGATCATGATTGGGTGATGATGACTCTTATGATCTTGATAGTTTATTTAAGCCCCATGATGAATATGTTTGCAATAATATTAAAAGTGGGTTTGGAAGAGTGTCAACTTTAGATCCCACATATTTGGAGAGTGTTCAATCTTATGAATTTTTTGATAAAAGTGGGTTTGGAGAGGTCATGACTTTAGTTAATGTTAATCCCACTATTTTGGAAGAGTGTCAACTCCGCATGCATGTGGATCGTGTTGAGAATATGTTATGCGATACCTATAGTGTTGAATTTGCTTATAATCCTACATGTAACTATTATTAGAGAGTAAAATATGGTTGTAGAATTTTTCATGTTACTAAATTACCTCTCTTCATGTTGAGATTGCTATCGTCTCTTTCTTCTTCCTTGCATATGCTAGTTTTTGCTTGCCTTGATAATTTTCTCTCTTATAAAATGCCTATGCATAGGAAGTATGTTAGACTTAAATGTGTTTTTCACGAGTTTTATGATGCTCTATTTGTGGTTCAAATCTTATCTTCCTTGAGAGCATCAATAAAACCTTATGATTAGCTAGGGGCGTAAAACGATAGCGCTTGTTGGGAGGCAACCCAATGAATAAAATTTATTTTTTCTTTTTGCTTTCTGTTCTTGAGTGTTAGCAAAATTATGCTACTGTTATTATTGTGTTTTTTGTGTTTTAATTTTTGTTTGTGCCAAGCAATGCCTTTGGGAAGACTTGGGTGAAAGTTTATTTGATCTTGTTGAAAAACAGAAACTTTTGCGCTCACGAGATCCGTTGTCATTTTTTACAGAAGAGTGATTTTAAGTTTATTCTTTTTGCAGAGGATTAATAGACAAATTCCTCACGTTCACCAATTTATTTCATAATTTTTGGAGTTGCAAAAGTATTCGAAATTTTCAGATTGCTACAGACTGTTCTGTTTTTGACAGATTCTGTTTTCTTTGCGTTGTGTGCTTGTTTTGATGATTCTATGGTTCTATTTGATGAGTTTTTCCATAGGAAAGTTGGAATACAGTAGATATAATTCAAAATCAAAATAAGAATAGGTTTTCTACAGTACTTATAGTATTTTTTGGGTTTATTATACTAATGGATTTCACGAAGGTTTTGTTTGAGTTTTGTATGATTGAAGTTTTTCAAGTTTTGGGTTATCTTACAATGGATGAAGGAATAAGGATAAGCAAAAGGCTAAGCTTGGGGATGCCCGAGGCACCCCAAGATAATAAAGAATTAGCAAGCAACTAAGCTTGGGGATGCCCCCGAGTGGCATCCCCTCTTTCTTCTAGCAACCATCGGTATTTTACTTGAAACTATATTTTTATTCATCACACGATATGTGTTTTGCTTGGAGCGTCTTGTATGATATTAGTCTTCGCTTGTTTTTCTTTGTGTTTTAAGTGTCGAATCCTTGCTGGACACACCCTTTTTAGAGAGCCAAAAATTATGCTAGCTTTCTCCTATGCTTCACTTAAATTTTTAGAGCCATGGACTTGCTCTAGTACTTCACTTATATCTTTTTGAGCACGGTGTGCTTTGTTAATTTTGAAGAAATGCTCGCATGCTTCACTTAGATTTATTTGGGAGTTAGTAAATTTTGAAGAAATTATCTCTTGCTTCACTTAGATTAATTTCAGAGAAAGAAATAAATTATGCTCATGATCTTCACTTATATTCGTTTGAGCTTATCAAAAGCAACATATGAAAATAGTTACAAAGTGATAGATACCAAAGGGGGATATAATAAACACTTTCATGATGATCATTGGACAAAATAAAGTTGATTCTTAGTAATGGTTTTGAGATATGACGATATGATATGTGAGTCATGTCGATGAGTAATTCTGCTTTAGTAAGAATATTGATGTTAAGGTTTGTGATTCCCTATGCAAGCACAAAAGTCAATAGTTATGCAATGAAATTTATGTCCTACTTATGGTGCATTATTCGTTGTTACTTATGCTTAATGCTTGGGTACGAGATTTTTTGCTTTTTGGTTGGTCGCTTCTCAATCTTTTTGCTAGCCTTCATTTTGCACTAAGTATGATCACTACTTGTGCATCCAAAACCATTTAAACCAGTTTTGCTAGTTGAGTCCTCTATACCTACATATATGCGGCATTTCTATGCCGTTCTAAGCAAATTTGCATGTGCCATCTCTCATGTTCAAAATAAATTTCTCTTTTGTGTGCTCTACTACTTGCGAGGCGGTAAAGGGTAGCCAATATTTTCCATGCTAGATGTGTTATTCTCACGATGAGTGTTTATTCACTTGTCATTGCACGAGAGTACGACAAATGTATTAGGGATGCCCAGTCCTGAAATGAAAAATGAATTTACTTTATGTTGTCAAATAATAAATTCCTTCGAAAGTGTTGGTATGGAAGGCACCCGTGGATACGGCTAGCCATGGAAAGTGAAAGTTATGGTGGAAAAAGGAATAAACTTTATTTTCTATTTGTGAACCACCTATGATGTATCTAGCATGGGAAGTGTTGGGATGCTCCAAGTCGTTTTCGTTGGTAGGAAAAGTATGCCTCTCAAAAATAATTTTATCTCTCAATTTAAGCTTTGAGATCTGGCACCTCTACAAATCACTACTTCCCTCCGTGAAGGACCTGGACCTTTCTTTTACTTATGCAATTTTTATTTTGAATTTGAGTCTCCATCTTCTCTTATAAAGCACCAACTAAGGGGCACTATGATCGTATTTGAGCACTGGGTGTAGGTAACATTTGAGTGTGTTTCATGAATGGATCAATGATTCAGCATGCTGGGCTAGGGATAACTTGCTTTAGTGTTGATATTTTGAAAGACATGGTTGCTTGTTGGTATGCTTGAGTATTAACATGTCAAAACTAGACTATTGCTTTGAATCATATAAACGTCCATATGTCCATGCTATAAAGAAAAGAATGTGATGAACATGTCAGCATTCCACATCAAAAATTCTATTTTTATCATTTACCTACTCGAGGACGAGCAGGAATTAAGCTTGGGGATGCTGATACATCTCCAACGTATCTAAAATTTTTGTTTGTTCCATGTTGTTATATTATCATTCTTGGATGTTTCACAATCATTTTATAACATTTTTTGGTACTAACCTATTGACATAGTGCCAAGTGACAGTTGTTGTTTTCTGCATGTTTTTTACATCGCAGGAAATCAATATCAGATGGAGTCCAAATGCCACGGCACTTCACAATGATTTTTTATGGACCAGAAGGAAGAAGTTGGGCCCTGGTTGCACCTGGGGGGAGTCCCGAGGAGGGGACAACCCACCAGGGCGCTCCCTGGTGGGTTGTGCCCACCTCGGGTGCCCCTCGACCGCCTATTCGCTCTATAAATACACCAATATTCCAGAAACCCTAAGGGAGTTGACTAAATATTCATCCAGCTGCCGCAGAGTCCAGAACCACCAGATCCAAATCTAGACACCATCACGGAGGGGTTCACCACTTTCATTGGTGCCTCTCCGATGATGCGTGAGTAGTTCTTTGTAGACCTACGGGTCTGTAGTTAGTAGCTAGATGGCTTCCTCCCTCTCTCTTGATTATCAATACAATGGTCTCTTGGAGATCCATATGATGTAAGTCTTTTGGCGATGTGTTTGTTGGGATCCGATAAACTTTGAGTTTATGATCAGATCTATGTTTTTATCCATGAAAGTTATTTGAGTCTTATTTGATCTCTCATATGCATGATTGCTTATAGCCTCGTAATTCTTCTCCGATATTTGAGATTTGTTTGGCCAACTTGATCTATTTATCTTGCAATGGGAAGAGGTGCCCGGTAGTGGGTTCGATCTTACGGTGCTTGATCCCAGTGACAGAAGGGGAACCGACACTTATGTATCGTTGCTACTAAGGATAAAAAGATGGTATCCATATCTGCCGCAATAGATAAACGGATCTTGTCTACATAATGTCATCGTTCTTATTGCATTACTCCATTTTTTCATGAACTTAATACACTAGATGCATGCTGGATAGTGGTCGATGTGTCGAGTAATAGTAGTTGATGCAGGCAGGAGTCGGTCTAATAATCTTGGACGTGATGCCTATGTAATGATCATTGCCTGGATATCATCATGATTATTTGAAGTTCTATCAATTGCCCAACAGTAATTGTTTTCCCACCGTTTGCTATTTTTCTCGAGAGAAGCCACTAGTGAAACCTACGACCCCCAGGTCTCTTTTCATCATATTTGCCTTTGCGATCTATTTTCTCTTGCATTTATTTTCAGATCTATTAAACCAAAAATACAAAAACACCTTGCTACAATTTATTTGTTCTGTGATCCATTTATCCTATCCACAAATTTACCTCACGTCCTTTGCCTATCTTGAGGCGCCGTACCCCAAAAGGGATTGACAACCCCTTTAACACTTCGGGTTGCGAGGTGTTGTTCTTTATGTGCAGGGGCTGTTTACGTTGTGTTGCTTGGTTCTCCAACTGGTTCGTTAACCTTGGTTTCATATCTGAGGGAAATACGTACCGTCGCTATGCTGCATCATCCCTTCCTCTTTGGGGAAATACCGAAGTAGCTTCAAGCAACATCAAAAGGAATTTCTGGTGCCATTGCCAGGGAGGATCTTCAACATAACTAGGTTCCTAATCACAAATCTCATCTCCTTGCAATTTACATTATTTTCCATTTGCCTCTCGTTTTCCTCTCCCCCACTTCACAAAAATTTGCAATTTTATTCACCCTTTTTTTCGTTCGCCTTTTTTCTCGTCAGATCTCTTCTTTGCTTGTGTGCCACGTGTATTCTATTTGCTTGCATATTTGCTTGCTATATATCTCTTGATATGGATCTTCATACACTTGCTAATCTTTTTAAGAGATCCAATTATTATAAACAAATTACTAGTGATTTGAGTACACTAGATTATCTTTATGAAGTTTTGCTTAAGATTCGTGAATCTGAAAATTGTGATGAAGAAATTTATGAAGTGATTCATGATAGCTCTTTGAATGAAAAGCATGATTGCAATGATTTTACCATAAATTCTATTAATGTCACTTATGCTAATAATATGAAAAAACCCAAGCTTGGGGATGCTTGCTTTGTTATGTCTGCTACTTATTGCAATGATCATGATTGGGGTGACGATGATTCTTATGATCTTGATAGTTTATTTAAGCCCCATGATGAATATGTTTGCAATAATAATGAAAGTGGGTTTGGAAGAGTGTCAACTTTAGATCCCACATATTTGGAGAATGTTCAATCTTATGAATTTTTTGATAAAAGTGAGTTTGGAGAGGTCATGACTTTAGTTAATGTTAATCCCACTATGATTATGATACCGAGACATTTTAAGTATTTGTTCACTGACAGAACTGTTCTCCTCCATCTTGCAGCTATAGAACTTGTTGGAGACTTCATATCTCTCAACCCGGGCATTTGCTTGAAATATTAACTTCAACTCTTGGAACATCTCATATGCTCCATCATGTTCAAAACGTCTTTGAAGTCCCGGTTCTAGGCCGTAAACAGTGGCACACTGAACTATAGAGTAGTCATCAGATCAAGCCTACTAGACGTTCATAACATCTAGATTAGCAGGAGCGGGCTTGTCACCTAGCGGTGCATCAAGGACACAATTCTTTTGTGCAGCAAAGAGGATAATCCTCAAGTTACGGACCTAGTCCGTGTAGTAGCTACCATCATCTTTCAACCTAGCTTCCTCTAGGAACGCACTAAAATTCAATGGAACGGTAGCTCAGGCCATTGATCTACAAGTAGATATGCAAAACTATTAAGACTAAATTCATGATAATTAAGTTCAATTTAATCAAATTACTAATGAACTCCCACTTAAATAAACATCCCTCAAGTTATCTAAGTGATACATGATCCAAATCAACTAACCCATGTCTGATCATCACGTGAGATGGGGTAGTCATCAATGGTGAACATCTCTATGTTGATCATGTCTACTATATGACTCACGTTCGACCTTTCGGTCTCTAGTGTTCTGAGACCATGTCTGTACATCACTACTGCAGGATGCTGCTAACGCGACACTACGATCAAAGACCCTTCGACGAAACTGTGTGCGATGCAATAATCGCAAAAGGTGGTGTAAAAAACCCATCAAAAAAGGTGAAAACATTTGCGATGACAGATGCATCAAAAACGGTTCAGATTTTGGTTGCGTGTGCGATGCAGGGCATATGGTTCAGTTCAATGAACTATTTGCGATGACGAAGAAGAACGTAAACGGGCAGCCAGATGAAGGCGTGTGTGATATACAACATACAGTTCACTCGGATTAACTGTTTGTGATGTGGCGGAACAACAGAAATGGGCAGTTAGATAAAGGTGTGTGCGATTGAGGGCATACGCTTCAGAAGGTTAACTGTTTGCGATTAGGCAACAGAATTGAAATGGTCAGCCAGATCAAACTGTCTGCGATTGATGGCATACACTTCACGCAGATGAACTGTTTGTGATTAGCCACAGCAAACAGAAACAATTAGATAGATCAACGTGTGTGCACTAGACGGGCACACATTCTAATTAAAAGAAGCGTGTGCGATGGTAATAATGAGCGGGCACGGTTGTTGGAACAAGACGTGTGCTGACATTGCCTATTGCCGTGCACCCTATGGTGCAAACGCCATGTACACGGCCGAGAAAGCATGCCCATGTTATGCCGTCCGGGAATAGTGCCACACTTAGAAATTATAGAACCGTCAATTAATTTTGAGCCTGCATCCTGTCACATTCCAAATTGCAAACCTGTTCACACTGATCAAAACCTAAACGGTTTCCCACTTAGGAGCGTATTATTACTTAGTAATAAATACTACTACTCAAAGATGACTACAGGTTCCTCCTCAACTCCTCATCCACAAAAACAAAAAAAGTCATTCATCATCTTTCCCTTGCGTCTGCCATGGCCAACATGAGTTCTGGGTCAAGAGTTTGCCACCAGGGATAGGTGAGCATGGAAGCGGAAGCATGAGAGATGTCCCGCCTTGCCACGAAAGCAACCGACATGTCCTGCTGCACGACTGTAGCAACACGAAGGTTCTGCAGCACCGCCGAAGCAGCACGGAGGTCCCGTTGCATTGTCGATGCAGCAGACTAGTCCGGCTGCATTGCTGAACCAGCAGAGATGGCCCTCCATGCTGCGAATGCAGCAGAGATGTCCTCCCGTGTCACGGCGGCCTGGGAAAATGTCTCGTGGGCAGGCGAGGACTCTTACAAGCGCATGCATGCGATCGTCCATAGCCAGATGGATCAGATCTCCGGCTGGGCGAGGTTGCAGGACGACATGAAAGCCTCGTCCGAACAAGCTACCGGTGTCATCCAGCAACTAAGGGAGAGTAATGCGAAGCTCCAGGACGAGCGCGACCTACTGCGGGTGAAGATCGTCGGAAGTGCGGAGCAGCAGGAGGAGACCACTGCCTTGTTGAAGAGGACCAGCGTCATCGTCGAGAAACTTATGGACGAGAATGTTATGTTGCGCATGAAGCGCAAAAGGATGATGGAGGAATCTTTGGATGCTCTCAAGCATCATATTGAGAACAGGAAAGAGCTCATTGCCGCTCGCCCCAGAGACTAGTTCCCGTGGCCTGCAGCAACACATCAAGAAAGTAGAGATCAGCGAGCCAGATCATTGTCTTCCTTCTTCTTTTGCCCTTGTGTATTTTGGGCGTTGTTGCATGTGGATTTTTTTAATCATGTTCCTAAATATGTAAGACAATTATTATCCACTGTCATCATCCTATATTCATCATGCTTGCTATAAGTCGCACTCGATGCTATATAGGTCCATCGGATCTTACATCAAGATCCGTGGAAAACTTTCTTTTCAGATTTTCATTTTTCTCTCTTAAATCTCAATCCAGTGAGACATAGCCATGCCGTGAAACAGGGGCTCAAGCACCATAATGGAGGCGTTGGGAGGGAGGTGCGGATAGAGGTCAAAGGACTCTCCTCCCGATGAGCACATGCAGGGGTCTGATCGCACGCCTCCCGTACTCAAATAGCTACCCCGCATGGCACCTCCTAGCCAATAAAAAAGGGATGTGTGGCGGCACGGAATTGGTAAGTAGAACACCCACGGTTTCAATAATACTTGTGTTTTTGATTTGTAACGTGACAACACTTGTTCCAAAATGACTTTGTTTATTGTTAACATGTGCGCCTTCACAAATCATACAGAAAAATTACCACACCATGTTGGTGCCATGTCATGACACCATGACAAGTTTCATGATTTTTAGGAGAGTTTTGGATTTAAGGGAATTTTAAAACCATGTTTCGCACACGGAGGTGACACGTTCCCTCCCAGAATCACGAGCCTTCTTAAGAGAAGCTCTGGTTTGCAAGAAGCTTATACCAAAGCTTTTCCCAATTCGGCCAAAAAATTTACCACAACATGTTGGTGCCATGTCATGACACCATGCCAAGTACCATGATTTTTGGGCGTGTTTTCGATTTACATGAATTAATAAACCAAGTTTCTCAATCTTTCTGGCCGAGCCACGACACCCGAATGTTTGAATTTCATTCCCATTTCTTGCATGGGACCTAGAAATTCACCCCAGGACACGCATGTGATTTTTTAACCAACTTTGGTGCACTGGAGTATGTGCTTGTAATTGAAATTTGAATTATGCACATTAAATGCCTAGAAATTCAATTAATGTAAAAAAAGGCAGACGAACCCGGAATAATTCCAAATTTAGCATGATACTTCTATTTGGTCTAATCTGCCTGTGTAAAAAAATTAAGGCAGGAGAAAGCAGTGTACGTATGTCATTTCGCACACGGAGGTGACACATTCCCTCTCGGAACCATGAGCCTTCTTGAGAGAAGCTCCAGTCTGCAAGAAGCTTATACCAAAGCTTGTCCCAATTTGGCCAAAAAAATTACCAAAACATGTTGGTGCCATGTCAAGGCACCATGCCAAGTTTCATGATTTTCAGGAGTGTTTTTGATTTACATGAATTAAAAAATCAAGTTTCTCAATCTTTCCGGCCAAGCCATGACGCCTTGGTGTTTTAATTTCATTCCCATTCCTTGCATGGGACCTAGAAATTCAACCAAGGACACACATGTGATTTGTCAACCAACTTTGGTGCACTGCAGCATGTGCTTGTAGTTCAAATTTGAATTGTGCACATTAAATGCCCAGAAACTCAAATAATGTATAAAGAAGGCCAAAATCGAACCTCGAATAATTCCAAAATTTAGCATGATACTTCTATTTGGTCTAATCTGCCTGTGTAAAAAAATTAAGGCGGGAGAAGGCAGTGTACACACTACAAAAAAAGACACATCCGTGACATTTTGGGCCGAACGAATTTTTTTCCTGTCATACTTATGACACTTCTATGACGATAATTGTGACAAAACCCAGTATCATCATAGATGTGGTGTGCTCCTACTTCTATGACAAAAAATCATGACAGAAAATGGCTTTTCATCTTGGGCGGGCCAGAGACGCAACTGACATTCTTTGGGCCGTCCATGACGGAAAAAACCGTGGTAGAAGCGAGGGCGAGGAAAATTTCAGGGAGTTCCCGGTTACGGTGGGTGGTCGGGGGCCGAGCGATGCACATTTCTCTCGTACACGTACGCGCGTGGGTGCGAGGCATTGGGCTCTAACTGAACCGGAGTGTCGGCGTACAAAAATAGGGGCACTCTTCTTGTATCCCTTTACTTGTGCATGGGTAGTCAGAGCCGCATCCACGGCCACACTTGGCAGGCAGAGGAGGGAGGCCGAAGCCACAAGACAATCAAGGCAACGCCAAGACCAGAAACGCAAAGAGCAAGAGGGCGATGTGGACTCCCCCGGCAAGAGCCTTGCCGGGGTAGCCTCCGTGGCCCCGGCAAGAGCCTTGTTGGGGCAACTTGCCCAACGCCAGTAGAGCACGCCACCCTTGAGCCCAAGGGTTCCAACGCCATCAACCATATTGGAACCAAGGCTCGGGAGCACCTCCATGGTGGCATGCAGATCTTTGTAAAGATCATAAACACACAAGATCAGATAAAGACCAGAAGACGACGATCTTCGGCAGGATCCTTGCCAAGGAAATCCACGAGACCTCCGGCAAGATCCTTGCCGGGGGCGACCACAGTGCTGCGGCAATACCCTTGTCGGGGCCTCGACAAGACCCTTGCCGAGGGCGTCAGCAGGGCCACGGCCAGGCCCGTGCCCGCCAAGGCTCCATCGTCGTTCCCATGCAGCCGCCAGCCCAGCCAGCCTGGCGAGCACCTGCGTGGCGACGCACGGCCTCTAGACCAACTCAGCAAGCACCTGCGTGGAGGCATGCAGATCTTCGTGAATTCCCTGCCACTGCACCATCTCAGCAGCCTGCCAGCCTACATAACGGTGCACGCCGCGCTGGCCTGGACGCGTCGCTGCAAGGCTAAGCGGCAACAATAGGAAGGGCACGTCGGCAGCGCATTAAATGCGTTTGTCCGTCGGGGCCAGGGGATAGACTCGACCACTCTATGCACTTTCCACCTCCTGTGTGCCACTATGGCGCCCCCTTTTTCTATAAAAGGAGACCCGGGGCATACTGGAGGGGGATTCGACTCTTTTGAGGAAGTCACGCACCGTAGCTAGCTCAAGAACATTCAGATATACACCAAAGCAGGACTAGGGTATTACGCGATCCTCGCGGCCCGAACCTGGGTAAACGATCCTCGTGCTGGCTCCTAGACCCGCTCTTTCCACAACCTCGCACCTATCGACCGTAGTAGGGATTCCAGTGATCCCATAGGTGTCGTTCCCACCGACATCTCTTGCGCGCCAGGTAGGGGGCGCAGTTGTGAAAATCCGGTCTAGCAGCTAGTTTAGCAGTCCCTCATCGCTATGGCTTGCAAGGAAGAAGGCGATCGAACGGGCGACATCATCTGCGGAGACAGCGAACGCTCGCGCGGCGACAGAAAAGCTAAGTCACACAAACTTTGGGCAATTCTTCTTATATACGATAATCCTCCTTGGAGATCTTTTCCTTTGTATGAGAAACCTGCACGCAACGGGGCCCTTCCACTATTGGCAACGCCCTTGTTCTGTTTTGAGTCCGCTCAACAGTTCAACCGGCTGTGTCGAGAACGGCAGGGTGGCCTCCTGCTATTTGCAACGCTCTCGTTCTGTCTCGAGTCCGCTCAAGATTCCGAGCGGCCGCGCTAAGAACGGTAAGGCGGTTCGCCTGGAAGCAAGCACACCCGACAGGCTATTGGGGATCCGTCCTCGTGGCCCCGCCACTTGGGTTTATGCGCCTGCAAGCCTACCCAATTAATGTAGGGTGGACATACAAAGAAAGATCGAATTGGAAAATAACATGCATCATTTCAAAGTAGTGCAGAGTTATATTACATCAATTGTTGATGCAGTTCTAACTAAAGATATAAATTTTCTTGGTCGTGAACCTGCAGCGGCGATGAGAAACGGGGTGCCTAGTCCCGGCGCTGGCCCTCCACCCTCTCGATTCCACCGACGCGGCTAATGATGGGCTTGATGCGCTCCTCGACCGTCGCGAGGTCCACACCCTCCGGCAAGCTCTCGAGCATGGCATCGAAGTCGAGGTTGGGGTTCCGGTATGCCACGTTGGTGAGGACCTTGGTCAGGGCACCCCGGCAAAGCTTCCAGGTCTCATTGGGCAGAGAGCTCACTCTGTTCGAGGGAAACTGCTCCAAGACTCCAAGAACACCCTCGAAGAACAGGGTCAGCTTGGAGTTGGGGATTACGTTCGGCTCTGGGGTGTACCTCACGCTTGACACCTCCATGGCAGCCAGCTTCTTGGTGATCCCGTCGGCGACGTCGGCGAGGCGGCTGATCTAGAGGTTCTCGCCCTTCACGAAATCCTCGTGGTTGGCGGCGTCGTTCTTCCACAGCTGCCTCTCCTTCTCCAGATTCTTGGTCAGGGTCTCCTCCCGGGCCCTGACCTCTAAAACTGTCCCCTCGAGGCTCTCCAACTTCAGCTTCAGGTCATTGACGGAGTTATTGGCTTGCGTGAGTAGCTCGGCCTTGCTGAGGACTGCGGCTCGCGCCTCCGTCAAGGTGCCGTTGAGCGTGTCCTTCTCCTTTGCTAGCTCCTGGGCCTTGTTCTTCAGGCCGTCCCGCTCCACCTCTAGCTCCTTCACCTTGTCATCGTGGGCCAGGGCTTGAGCATCGAGTGCCTCTTTGTGCCTCTACTTCAGCTCCCGGGTCCACTGCGCGACGAGCCTCTTGACCTCCTCGTCCTTGCCGCGGAGTGTGGCGCCGAGCACCGCCTCACAAGCGACGAGGTCCTCCTCCCGGGAGTTCAGCTCGGCTTGGTGCTGGTGCCGGGCGGCCTCGGCCTTGGTGGCCTGTTCCCTCGCAGCCTCCTGGACCTTCTCGATGTCGGCCTGGTTCATGATGAGCTCCTGCTTGCGCTCGACCAGCTGATCTTTGGCAGCCTTCAGCTCTTCGTGGGCCCGGCGGAACCAGGCATGCATCTCGGTGACGTGCTCCTCGAGATCCGCCTGTGCCTTGTCCGTCGCTGCCACCCTGGACTTCACCTTGTCCAGACGGGCGTGGTGGAGCGCCTGGAGCTTCCAAAAGCTGGCGCCCATGGCCCGAAGAAGCTGGTCATCTTCGGAACCGCCGCCACCGGCGCTCGGTTCATCGACAACCTCGAGCCCAGCGGCGGCAAGCGCCTTGTCGTCAAACACCTGCCCCTCGGCCGACGCCCTGGAGCCCGACGTCCCTGGAAGGTGGACAGACAAGTCGTCGCCCACCTTCAAGTACCTGCCCGAGCCAGAGGCAACGGAGGAGGAGGGTTGATTGTTGACCACCCCCTCGCCGGCAGGCCCCTTGCCGGCCTCCTCGGCGGCGCCCTTGCCGGCCTACCTGGTGGCAGCCTTGCCGTTTCCTCCGGCAGGCCCCTTGGTGGCGTCCTCGTAGTGGTCTCGGTGGCCTCCTCGGCGGTGATCTTATCGGCCTCGGCCTCGGCGTCCTTGGCGACCTCCATGATGACGGTGTCGATGTCCTCCTGGTCCACCGACGGAGGATCTGGATACCGAGAAAGGAAAATGAGGCGAAGCCAAGACCAAGGCTAAAAAAACTAGGACAGGAAGCCAATGACCTACCCGTTCCAGGCTGGGAAGAAGTGGCCCCCTCCCTGCCAATATCCGTCCCCGGGACGGAGCCATCAGCGCCCAGGTTCTCCTCCTCCTCCTCCTCCTCCGTGTGCATGGGCTCGGCACTTGGCGCCCTTGCCGGGGATGCTCCCCGGGACGGCGTGGTTGATGGGGGCGGCGTGCTGGGGGTGGCCCTTGGCAGCTCCTCCTGTTGTCATCCTCCTCTTGCAGCCACGAAAAGATCAGTGCCAAGAAATCATACCCCAACACAGGTTGATGAGGAATGACTAGTGAACGCATGCTGGGGGCTGAGCCGGGGGCTGCTGTCCGGGCTGATCTCCACCACTCGTGTGCGCGAAGCGCCCGCCCGGGGCTGATCGCCCGCTGACGCCCTGGCCCTCTTCGTCCACCCTCTGGGCCAGCGTCTCCATGTCCCTGCGAAGATGAAGACAAGTCAAGGAAAGAGGCATGGTCTGAAAGGACGGAGATGACGAAGTGCAGATACTTACTCGTCCTCCGCCTCCTCTCTCGCTGCCTTCCTCTTCCTCCTTGGGCTGAGAGCCCAAAATCAAAGACGACCTCTGTGTTGACGTCTGCGGGAGGAGGGGAAGGGGATGGAGTCCGGCAACGCTTGGACGAAGAAGAGGCGGTCGCCTTCTTCTTCACCACCGCGGTCTTCGCCGTCGCGGCCCTCGTCTGGCGCACGGACTGCGCCTGGGCCCCTTGCCACAGTTTGGCCCTGCTGGGCCGGACCGGCTCGCCAGAGCTGGCCCGCCACAGGACACGCCTCCTCCCCGTGGCCGAAGGGTTGTCGGCCTCGGCCGACTCCTCGACCACCTCCTCGGCAAGGGAGGCCTCGGCGTTGACGCCGCTGGCCTCCCTGGCAGACCCCGCCCACTGGGGGAGCTCCCTCTCCTCCACGGCCGTTCCGGCCTCATCCTCCATGCCGCCAGCACTGCCGGCCTCCCTGACAAGCTCCGCCTCTGCCACCCTGGCAGCGATGTAGTCCAGCTCCGCCTGGGTGGTGTCCTCGATGAGCACCGACTTGTCGTGGTCGAGGCCCTCCGACAAGTTGTCGAAGAACTCCTGCACCTCACATGTCGGGGGCTCGGCCCAGGACAGGTCAAGGCCGTGCGTGTTGAAGAACGACATCATGTCAAGGATGGAGGACTAGCAAGAATTGTTGCTCAGCGGGAACACATCCGGCGGCAACCCAAACAGGGGCCCCTTGATGACCTTGCCGACCTTCGCGGCCCTGCCGGTCCTCTCCACCCTGCCGTCGCTGAACACATCGAGCTGAAAGAGCCTCTGGCAGAAATGGGCGTGTCGCATCACCATGAAATTATGCTCCAGGCCGGGGCGGAGTCTCATGATGTCGGCCGCATTCCTAAAGTCCCAGGCCAGCTTCCCATTGTTGTGCAGTGGGGTGATTCGGCAGTGGATGAAGTCCGCCCCAATCATCTCCAGGGTAAGCCCGTCCGTGGTAAGGCGATGGATCCTGGTGGTGGCGATCAAGAGCTTCCCGTTGTTGGCATCGAGGTCGCTCCAGTCCTCGCTGCGGGTCGGCGGGCTCTGACGGACCCGGCAGAACTCTGGTGGGTTCTTCTCCTCGATCCAGCACCACCGACCTCGCCACTCCTCCCACCTCTCCTTGTGGGCACCCTCTGTATACGTGCCTTTCTCTTGGGCCCTCGGGATCCAGGAGATGCTCCTGGAGAGGGCGCCCCCTGGTTGGAGGCGAGGGTAGAAATAGTGGCGGAAGAGCGCCGTGCTGGGGAGCACCCCGGCAAACACCTCATAGAGGTGAGCAAAGAAAGCCATGCACGCCACGGCGTTCGGAGTGAGATCCAAAAGACGAAAGCCAAAGGTGCGCATGACGTTGTGGAAGAAGTCAGAGAAAGGGGCAGAGCCCGCAGGAGAAGAAATCAACGAAGAAGGGGTACCGATTTGGGTCGGCCTTGATGCAATTGGTGGTGATGACGTGCGTGGCAGGGTGCCCCGTCGTCTCCGCCCCCCACAGAGGCCTGGAGAAGTCCTTGAGGTGAAATACATCGACCATCGACGGGAATAAGTAGGCGAACTACGCCCGCCGCACCGCCGCGTCGTTCTCTGGTGCCTCCCCCTCCCCGACATCCTTGGCCACCCCCTTGCCCTTGCCAGTCTTGGGCGCCATGGCGGATAGGAGGAGGCAAAGTATCGAAAGCAATGGGGGCACAACATAGAAAAGCAAAAGCGAGAGCTCGAGGAGGAAGAAGATAGGGACGGCGGTTCCGAGATTGGAGAAGGCGCAGAGGGTAAATGAGCAGCGCGCCTGCGGTTATTCCTTTTTATGGGGAAGGCATGAGCCGTCTCTTTACCATTTACTGTGACATGACGCCTGCGTACAGCAGGCGCCCCACGCATGCCCCCCATGTCACGCACAGCCCTCCATGCCGCGCATTCAACGCAGGTCATGGAGAAGCGCAGCGGATGAGAAAGTTACCATGTTAAAAATCAGCCCCGCCTGCCTGCGCACCGTTCTGGGCCTAGCCCAACAACACGTCACGCTTATGTGTGGCCCAGACCCAGGGGCTCCTGTCGGTGTACAAAAATAGGGGCACTCTTCTTGTACCCCTTTACTTGTGCACGGGCAGTCAGAGCCGCGCCCACGGCCACATTTGGCAGGGCAGAGGAGGGAGGCCGAAGCCACAAGACAATCAAGGCAATGCTAAGACCAGAAACGCAAAGAGGAAGAGGGCGAGGTGGACTCCCCCAGCAAGACCCTTGCCGGGGCGGCCTCGGCGGCCTCGGCAAGAGCCTTGCCTGGGCAACTTGCCCAACGCCAGCAGAGCACGCCACCCTTGAGCCCAAGGGTTCCAACGCCATCAACCACGTTGGAACCAAGGCTCGGGAGGCACCTCCATGGTGGCATGGAGATCTTCGTAAAGAACATAAACACGCAAGATCAGATAAGGACCAGAACACGATGATCCTTGGCAAGATCGTTGCCAAGGAAATCCACGAGACCTCCGGCAAGATCCTTGCCGGGGGCGACCACAGTGCCACGGCAAGACCCTTGCCGGGGCCCCGACAAGACCCTTGCCGAGGGCTTCAGCAGGGCCGCGGCCAGGCCCGCGCCCGCCAAGGCTCCACCGTCATTCCCATGCAGCTGCCAGCCCAGCTAGCCAGGGGAGCACCTGCATGGCGATGCGCGGCCTCTAGACCAACCCAGCAAGCACCTGCGTGGAGGCATGCAGATCTTCGTGAAGACCCTTCCATCGCACCATCTCAGCAGCCTGCTAGCCTACATGGCGCTGCATGCCGCGCTGGCCTGGACGCGTCGCAACAAGGCAAAGCGGCGACAGCAGGAAGGGCACGTCGGCAGCGCATTAAATGCGTTTGTCAGACGGGGCCAGGGGATAGACTCGACCAGTCTATGCACTTTCCACCTCCTGTGTGCCACTGTGGCATCCCCTTTTTCTATAAAAGGAGGCCCAGGGCATACTAGAGGGGGATTCGGCTCTTTTGAGCAAGTCACGCACCATAGCTAGCTCAAGAACATTCAGATATACACCGAAGCAGGACTAGGGTATTACGCTATCCTCGCGGCCCGATCCTAGGTAAACGATCCTCATGCTGGCTCCTAGACCCGCTCTTTCCACAACCTCGCGCCCGCCGACCGTAGTAGGGATTCCAGTGATCCCATAGGTGTTGTTCCCATCGACACCAAGCGAGGCGTTCGCCTTACTGAACCCGGGCGATTGCACTGCAGGCTATGCGTTACTCAACCCGAGCGATCGAGCGGTTCCTTCGCTACTCCTGCTAACTTAGGCCGATCGATGCTGCCTCTGGATGAATAGTGAGCGTTGTTGGGGGGGTGGATGAACAGTTCCCGGTGGGGGTGGGGGTTGGATGAACAGGACCCCATGGTGGTTCCGCTGGATGAATAGGACCCCGATTGATCGAGCCGGTTGGGCGTGGATGAACAGGACCCCATGGAGGGCTGGATGAACAGGACCCCATGAAGGGAAGGTTGAACAATAGCCGGTGGAGGGCTGGTTGAACAATAGCCGGTGGAGGGCTGGATGAACAGTATCCCGTGGAGGGGTGGTTGAACAGGACTCCGTGGAGAGGGCTGGTTGAACAGTAGGTTGTGGAGGAGCGTGCAGTGGAGGCTGGATGAACAGGAGCCCATGTAT
The DNA here is from genome assembly GCF_002162155.2 of Triticum dicoccoides. Classification (NCBI taxonomy): domain Eukaryota; kingdom Viridiplantae; phylum Streptophyta; class Magnoliopsida; order Poales; family Poaceae; genus Triticum; species Triticum dicoccoides. The sequence goes on along the minus strand of NC_041381.1, from coordinate 511,929,848 downwards.
GAACAGTTGCAGGTGGAGGCTGGAGGAGGTCGACGGTGGATGAACAGTTGCCCGTGGAGGCTGGAGGAGGTTGACGGTGAGATGAACAATACCCCATGGAGTCCCGTTTTGCGGTACGCCACACCCCCCCGATGAACAGGACCCCCGTTTTGATCGTAGCACCCCAACACAAGTCCGTTTCCTCTGTTTTGCGGTACGCCACACCCCTCCCGATCAACAGGACCCCGTTTCAACCATAGGAGGTCCAACAGTAGTCCGTTTCCTCCATTTTGCGGTACGCCAGACCCCTCCCTATGAACAGGATCCCGTTTCGACAGTGGACAGTCGAACACAAGGCCGTTTCCTCCGTTCTGCTGTACGCCACGCCTCGTTTCCATCAGTTGTTCCATCCAAGCCATCCAGATGAACACGAGGATGCATTCCATTCCGGCCCAGCCGGTTGGCTCCCCATGAACACGAAGACGATGCAGTTTCTCCGTTCCAACCTAGCCGGTTGGCTCCCCATGAACACGAAAATGACGCAGTTTCTCCGTTCTGACCCAACCATCTACACGGGCCCTGGCCGTACGTATGTGTGAGTAGGTGTTGAGACCCCGCCCGTATGTACGTACGTGGCCGTATTTTCTTTCTTGCACCCCGGTCGTTGTACATACGTGTACATGCTACGTGCGCGCCTCTACTACGACATGTGCGCGCCTCTACATCGACGAGCATGTACGTACACGTTCACGACCATAATGACAATGCTACGTATGCTTCAACCAAGTGGGTCCCGACTGTCAGGCACTTCCTTGCGTGCGAATATGTAGCTGGTGGGTCCCAGCAGTCAGGGGGGTGTCGTGGATTTGTCACGGCAGATGTCCTAGCGAAAGGACTTAGTCGTGGAGCCATCGCTACGAGTTTACTTGAAGGGGTTAAAGCGGACACAAAGACACGTGGGGTTTATACTAGTTCGGCCCCTTCGATGAAGGTAAAAGCCTACGTCTAGTTGTGATAGAATTGATGTGGTCTCGATGGCTAGGGAGAAAACAAGCTTCGCCTAGGCCCGAATTGTGGTTGTCCCTTGAACCGCCGCCGGGTCGTCCCCTTATATACACGGGTGACGCCCGTCGGTCCATAGAGTCCCAGCCGGTTCATATTCGTATCCCGGTCGGTATCTCTCTATTCCTAACTTACAATACAAGCTATACATCAAGTCGGTTTTACTGATACAGATTCTAAACCGACTATAGGCCTTGGGCCTTCACCTGCTTATACCACTATGACGTTAACCCGGCCCAAGTAAGCCGGTTTACGCCCAGTGGTAATATCCCCAACAGGGGGCGAATCGGTTTTTTTGCCCGTAATATGGACGCACTTCCTTGCGTGCGAAGATGTAGTTGGTGGGTCCCAGCAGTCAGGGGGAAATGTTTTTTTCACGAAATATAGTGGCCTGTATAATGGCGTCCCTGTTGTCAGGTGGAGGAATAATTATTTTGCGCGTAATAAGGAGCCAATTCCATGCGGCTACCGTGGACCCAGCTGTCAGCCTCTCCACATACAGTACTCTTCCAATGGAAGTAGTTCCTTTACCATGTTGACCACACCGCACCGAGAGCACCAGGGCGGTGGACGATGGTGAGGGCTAGGAAGGGGACAACACAGAGTCAGGGAAGACGCGGTAGTGGATGCCCACGCGTAGAGGAGTACGAGGATTCACTGGTTTGGCTGCGGTGTGAGGCTGCCGTCGCTGCAGAATAACAGGGGGTGTGGGTGCGTAGAGGGATGGCTGGCCATCGATGGGAGTAGTAGGGGGCGGTGAGGCCTCCGTGGCATCACAGCCGGCCACGGGAGGCAGGAGCACGTGGCACGACCGACACTAGATGGACATCGTACTGTCTTTGGAGCTGGAATCATTCATATTGACTAAGTTGACAAAGGCCTTTGTCCCTGTCAACTTAGTTGGCCCACAAGTCAGCCTCCCACTATGGTGGGTCCCAGCTAGCAGGGGGTATTCATTTTTTTGTGCGTAATAAGGAGGCACTTCCTTGCATGCGAAGATATAGCTGGTGGTTCCGACCTGTCAGTGGGGGGAACATTTTTTTCGCGAAATACATAGGCCCTTCCGGTGGGTCCCAGCTGTCAGGTGGAGGAATCATTATTTTGCATGTAATAAGGAGGCATTTCCTTGCGTGCAGCCGTGGACCTAGCTGTCAGCCTTTGCACGCACAGTCTAGTTCCAATGGTGTCTTTCATTGACCATGTTGACCACTCCGCGCCAAGTGCATCCAAGGTGGTGGACGAGGACGAGGCCCCGGACAGCAACGAGCCAGAGATGGGAAGACGCAGGAATAGAGTCGCAGACGGAGAGGTGTACGAGGGTTAACTGGTTCTGGTGCGGTGTGGTCCGGTAGTTGGTGGAGAAGAACAGGAGGTGTGGAGGGATGGCCTGGCCAACAGTGGAGTAGCTCTTCACAGTGAAGCGTGCTAAGCAGAGCTGCTAGCAGCAGGAGGCGGGAGCAGGTGGTCCCGGCGGTGCTCGAGGAAGAAGACGAGAGATTAAAGATGGATGCCGGTCGTTGGATGTAAATCCAACGGCTAAAAATGTCCGAATCATTTGTTGACTGAGTTGACAATGACTTGCGTTGGCTTCGACCTATTGGCCCACATTTCAGCCTCCAATGGCACGTATTCAACCCATTTTTTTAGAATTTACAGTCTTTTTTTGCGGGGTAGAATTTATAGTCAATTTGATACCTTTTTTTAGAATTACAGTCCATTAGCTGGGCTGGGTGAACAAATAATGTAGCGTCCTTGCGGCCCATTTATTTTTTTCCTAAAAAATTATAGGTCATTTGCACTTTCTCAAAATACACGATTTTGCTGGGCTGATTCTAATTATAATGTTGGGTTGGGCGCAGCAATGTTATCAAAAAATAAACAGGGGCTGAGCATTTTGTTATAAATATATTTAAATAATAAGTGATTTATTATTACATTGGTCCTTAAATCTTACCAAGCTTTTGTACACAATCACCAGCATTTTCGTTGCCAAAAAATCCAGGATTTTATTGTTAAGAAATTATTTTTATAAGTTAATAAGATGTGGGATATTGTTTTCTTGCATATGTAAGTATGTGTTAAATATATGATGACAATAACAATAATATATAATAACATATAAAATAATTTAAATATATATAATATAGTTAGAAGGGAAACATAAGTTGGACCAGGTGTTCCTATTCTTATATAGAAAAATAGAACATACCTCTGCATTTTCTTCAAAAAAATACATAAATTGGGCTGCCGATGTTTCAGGAAAAATCAAACCTCGGATGGGAGGTCCATAGGCCGGTCGATACATGATGGTCCTCACGAAAATACAAACCGGCATGTCGTTGGCTGCGCATGTTAAAAAAGAAATCCTAGATGGGGCAGCCCAAAACCCAGCTGATACTTGCGGCCCAGTGATACTAAATGATACCTGCTAGTCCCCCGGCTTCGTTGTGAATTTATCTCCTATAGTAACTACATTGAAGCACCTAAAAAAATGCAACTATGTTGACAAACCCATGGGCCCCAACATCACTATAGCATTAGGAGGAAGTATTTTTTCCGATGAGGCACTTGCTTGCGTACGGCCATAGACCTGGTGGGTCCCGACTGTCCGCCTCTCCACCTATAGTCCTCTCCAGATTCCTCTCGTTTGTTCAGCATGTTCACAACGGCAGATAGTGGCGCCATGGCGAGCGCACAAAGGCGCAGGAGGAGATCTGACAACCTGAGGAAGTGCCTTATTAGTAACGAAACTACTGAACTAGCCTAGAGGCCAAGTGACACTACCCGACAGCTGTTCCGCCCGTATTAGATTCCACCTGATTCAGGGAAAATATCTCCAATTTTTTTGCCTCTGCCTTTATTGACATGTGGGTCCCCATTGTCATCTACGCACACCAGGTCCAACACTTTGTCCCTCATTTTCTCTGTTTTTCACACACTCGACATTGTGTGGGCATTTTGAAAATAGCATATCTTTTTGACTATGCATCATATGAATATGTGCTATGCATGAATGTTGGTCAACATGATGTTAACTAGCTGGTAGTTCCATTTCTGACCATGAATAAAACTTCCAACATGATGTTAACACTGTCTGAAATGGCCGTGTTAATATAAATGTTTTGCCTCTGAAAGTTGCAGTTTCTTATTTGAAACTGAAACTTGCAGTTTCTTATCTGAGAATCACATTGTCTGCACTTTTATACTCCTATGAAACTACATTTTTAAGTGCTAAAAATAGATCTCTAGAATTCATAAAATAATTCATATGCTCAATACTGCAAATCTGAAATTCAAGACACATTCATAACTGAAAGTACTCTCAGAATACACAACACAAAATACAGTTCACAACCTGCAAATACTGACAACCCTAAGCTCCTCCTGACAATTCACAACCTGCCCGACTATTGGGCTAGGGCGGGGTGGCAGTCCCCTCTTATTCCTCGACGGCAGACAACCGCCCCGTGAGGCAATGTGAACGGCGAGGGATAGGATGGTGGGGAAACGTCATCGGGCCAACAACTTTTCTCCTCTTGCAGTTGGGTTCGGTCGACGAAGACTCCACCGGCGCGCTCTGGCACGACACCCTCACAATAGCCACCCTGTAGATGCTTGATCCATCAATCTCCGATGGATGCTCCATCTAGGATCGATACTCCCACCACCGCTCCCTCATGATCGGATTCGGCGAATCTGTTTGCTCCATGTCCCAGAAGAGCAGCTCCATGTACTCCCGCACGACTCCCTCTAGGAGTATCGCTGCCTTTTTGCTCTGTTGCAGATATTTGGCCATGGATGTCGCCGTCGCCACTAGTCGGTCCTTGTTGTCAAACTAAGACTGTATCCCCAACATCCTAGCTAGCTTCACAGGGTCGCCGTCTGCGATCCTCACGTATCGGTTGTACTCCTCCATCGATCTACTTCTCCACAGCACCTTCACTCGCCGGCGGTGGTTTTTGAATGGAAGAGGAGAGGAGCAGTGCTGGTTTTGGATTAGAACGGGAGAGGAGCGACACTGGTTTTGGATTGGATAGGAGAGGGGGGCAGTGGTTTTGAAATGGAAGAGGAGAGGAGCGGCGCTAGATTTAGATTGGAACATGAGAGGAGCGGTGGTGGTTTAAGAGGAGAAGAGCGGAAGAGCGACGCTGGTCTTGGAAGTATTTTTTTTGTTTTGCGTATTTTGGGTCGAGGTTTGACCACGTACTGTATTTGACAAGCAAAAATGTGAATGCATGTCACCAAAAATTGTGTCGTTTGGTTCGTATCTGAATGTACTTTCAAATTATATTACTTTTGCAACGTATAACATATATTTTATTTGCGAAAATCATGGTCAATTATGACCCAGAATAAAAGGGAGACTAGTTAATGTGGGGTCGCTTTCTTAATTGAAGGGTAAATTGATTTTGATTTGGACAGTCACAGCGCGCCGGCCCTCTCGTCCAATCCTAAATCGCTGCCGCACGCTCCTGTCCCTCTTCTCCATTGCAAAACCACCTCCTCTCCTCTGCATCATCTCCATTCCAAAACCACCGTCTCGCCTCTCCCTCTTCTCCATTGCAAAACCATCTCCTCTCCTCTCCATCATCTCCATTCCAAAACCACCGTCTCGCCTCTCCCTCTTCTCCATTACAAAACCACCTCCTCTCCTCTCCATCATATCCATTCCAAAACCACTGTCTCTCCTCTCCCTCTTCTCTATTGCAAGACCACTGTCTCACCTCCCATCTTCCAAAGCTAGCACCGGACCACTCAGAAGGACATCTATGGAGAGGATGCAGCAGCGAATCAGGCAGATCACCGATGGCAACCAGGCAAAGTTAGCCAGGTTGAAGGAGATCCTAACTTGGTTTGACAATGAGTGGGAGATTTCAAGGACGATGAGGGCCATGTGGCAATGTATGCGAAAGAGCAAGACAACGGCGATGAGGGCGGCAATGTACTCCTCTGCGTCAGTCACACCGCAATCCTTCGAGTTCATCGAGTATCTCCTCGAGGCGAAAGTCAGGCGGAGGTGGTGGGCGTACAGGTCGAAGGTCGAGCACCTAGAGGATAATGAATCAATCGAGTACGGTGTGCCGTTCATGAGGGTGCAGAGCCAGCCGGAGCCACATGAGTATTCATTCTCCCACTGCAAGAGGAGCCGGATGGCGCGATGTCGCTTCCTCGCCGTTCTCCATGGTTCCCTTGATGCTCGCCTCGTTTCAATAGTGGTAGTAGGGTTTAAGGTCAGCTTCACACTAACCTAATCTTCCATTTGCTCATGCTTACAATCAGTGTGACAGCTAATGAAAATCATGCTTACAATCAGTCCCCGAGTACTGCACCAATCACCCTAAAATAGCTCTGGACCTTTGGGTCAAAGTTGTGACACTGTGTACAAATAAAGAAAAATAGATTGGTGCTTCTTTCAAAAAAGAGTACTCCCTAGAAAACTGCCAATATAAGCTACTAGTATTTGGTTAAAGGATTTGCTGCCGATAAAGATCCGTCCACAGGGAGCGCCACACATCCCACTGGTGGTGGTGGATGCCAATGCGTGCATGGAGCATGGTTGGTGTCGGTAATTTTTACTTGGCACACCTCGCACTCTGCATATATCCCGGTTCCATCCATACATTTGTGCAGTTCCACCAAAATGCAGCTGAATAACCCTGTTTGCACAGATAATGAAAAAGTGTGATTACATTATAGTGGCACTAGTTGATGAAACATACACTAATAAATAGAAGAAAATATTGTGATAGTATCATAGTATGCCATGCTCCGAGGGCGAGATGGGCCCTACGACGCCTCATACAGCACGGCTCATACTGGAAATCGTCCCAAGTCTCCCCGATACACCTTCTGCCAGTGATGAACATCACTGTACAACAGTAGTACAAGGAGGGGCCTTGAGACATTCAAATCTCTATTTTTGTGCAAATTAACTAAAATTAAGCATCCTAGTTTGCAGAAACGCTTAAAATTAAGCATCCCAGCTTGAGGTGTATCGTGCGTCGCAAGGATGGAGGCCGGGGGTGCTTAGACTGGGATGCCGAAGCTGGCTCTTTCCGTCCCTATCTCCCCCCTGATGTTTCTGTGGTAGCAATTGGGTTGCAATCAAAACTTGGTCGAGCTAATGCCGTGTCCCCCTACCTGCCTAGCTTATGTGGCGAACTTGTCTCCTGCTAGTACTCAGTCTGTTCTAGTACTAGTTGCATAACTGCCTGTTTACACTGAGATGTTGTTGGATAATGGTTCTCTATGGTTGGGTTTCTTTAATGAAATCGGAGGGAACCCCTCTTTCGATATATTAAAAAACAGTGGCACTAGTGGTGCCAAAACATTGCCTCAAATTAATAGTGCCACTAGATTAAGGTGCAAAACAATAACATTACTGCTTTATCATGGTAGTGCCAAAACAACAGCACAAGAGCAGGATCAACATGCAGGATCTTTGGCAAACAGTCATACCAAAAAGGAACATAACTCGTGATGGGAACCATATCTGCAGTCAACGCCATCATAGAAGGGATGACACCAGTCACCAACATGGATGATTCAATTCATGGGAACTTTTGGTGCAGTTCACCTAAAATGAAGCAATGTCCCATGAGCTAGCAGCTTCTTCTTCTTCTTCTTTTTTAAGAAAAGGGCTCCAACCCCGGTTCCATTTCCATCAGAAAACAAAACCCACAGAGCTGCTTCTTCATTAGTTGCAACAAAATTGAGCAACATCAAGGTTGGTTGTGAAGCTCCTGGAATGTTCAACTATAATTTGGATATCATTTGTGCAGTTCAACTAAGATCAAGCGTGAAATGTATATCTCTGTTTGCACAAAAAAGGTGGAAAGGAGGTGACTAACAAGTGATGAAACATGCATCAAATGAAAAGAAGCATGTTCCTTATCTGAATGGCAATCCTACAAGGACAATAGCAATTCCTAAAGTAGCCGCATTGCTAGATATTAGTGTGGGCATTAGGATTAACTATGACAACCGTTAAATACGACATTACTTTAGTGGTGCCATTGCTTCATTTTACCAGCAACATTACATTAACAACTGCTACAGAGTCGGTATCTGGGCACGGGAGAGTAGGCGGACCAAGACTGTTGCATTTCTAATGGAAAGAAGCAACTTATCTTAATGGGAAATTTAGCAGTACATGAAAAAAAGTGCTATTGATTCATATTACTGGAGGCATTACATTGAAAACAACATTGGTTTAACATGTCCTTACATTTAACACCGCAACTGCTACATTTTACCAGTGGCATTACATAAGAGTGGCTCAGGGCAACAAACATCAGAACAGGATATCTGGGTTGGTCCCATTTTTGTTCGGTATAGCCACCTTATACTGTGTGAGGCTAGCAAATCTAGTGCTGGACTTACTTTGTTGACTTGTCCCCCAGTCCCCACTTTCTTTTCTTTTTCAACCAATAGATCGGGTTTATATTGAGTTTGTACTGTGTTTCTCTTTATTTCCCTATTAGACCTAGAGACCAGTTGGATAGCCAGTCTCTGCTACTTTTCGCCCCCATTATTTCCTCTTTCTTCCAAGTCCTGGATTCAGGTAACAAATTTTTGCCCACCCCCACCCCATTTCTTCCTTGTTTGAACCAAGTAGTACTAGATTCGAGTGCATGAACTAGTTTTACCTCTTAACAGTAAAAATTTAGGTGGTTTTCGAACAACCGAGCGATCCTATCTACGAGGGGGCCTGAGAAATAGTAAAAGATAGAAATGCAGCGACGTCAGGAGCTCGGGAAGTAGAGCAAGGCCGGTTTCGAAGGAAGTTATACATGAGGGTCGTCGGGATGTCGCTATGTGGGCGGCGGGAGGCCGGATCTGCCCACAGTACGACATCAAGGAAGAAGGGGTCGGAGGCCCTCCCTCGCCAGCGGTGCTTGGGAGAGAACGGCAAGGCACGCTGAACGGGATGCGCCGGCAGTGGGTAAGAGCCATCACCGAGGACGACCACGTGAACATTGCACCTTCTCACCTTCCCGGCGGAGAGGATCCGACTGGATCTGTGACCAGCGGTGAGCAGAAAGAGAGAGTGTGGCAACCGCTGTCGTGTTTAGATCTGGAGAGGACGAGACAGTGTGAAGAGAGCAACACTAGCAAGCAAGCATGGAGGCTCCTGCCTAAATAGTGGAGTACTAGTTTTGTTTTGTCTACCGGAGCCGGCTTGACCTCGTTAATGACTGTCGAGAAGTCTTCATGCACGTGCCCCGGAGGCACAGTTCTCGTCATTTTGATCTGAAGCACTAGATTATAACATATAACACAAAAAATGCCACATGACATGAAATCATAACCTCACTACCCAAAGGAGAGAACATGAATCCTGACGGACAAACTAGACGAGGATCATAGCTCAAATTAAAGATAAACTCGTAGAAAAGGGGTCCATCGATAGATGTCCTAATTAACATAGCCGGCTTGACCTAGACGGCAGCCAAGTAGTCTTCATGCATGTGCCCCCAATGACTAGCCCAACTCAGTTGTCGTTGTTTAACCCTCGTAGTGATCCGAAGCACATGACACCTAATCTTGCGAGATGACAAGAAACCTTTTTTTAGATTTCTCACCAGAACTACAACCCTGTACAACAGAGCTGATGACCCGCAAGTATACGGGATAATTGTAGCCTCTTTAGATAAGTAAGAGCGTCGAACCCAACGAGGAGCTAAAGGTAGAACAAATATTCTCTCAAGTCCTATCTGCCACTGATACGACTCTACGCACGCTTAGTGTTCGCTTTACCTAGAACAAGTATGAAACTAGAAGTACTTTGAAGGTTTGATAGGATAGGTTTGCAAGATAATAAAGAACACGTAAATAAAAAGTAGGGGCTGTTTAGATAAAGAAGCAATAAAGTAAATATAGCGAGTGCGGAAAAGTGGTGGTAGGAGTTGTGAAATTGCTCCTAAGCAATTGACTACGTTACTAGACCGGTAATCACTATTGCAATTCTATTTGAGGGAGAGGCATAAGCTAACATACTTCCTCTTCTTGGATCATATGCAATTATGATTGGAACTCTAGCAAGCATCCGCAACTACTAAAGATCATTAAGGTAAAACCCAACCATAGCATCAAAGTATCAAGTCCCCTTTATCCCATACACAAACAACCTACTTACCCGGGTCTATGCTTCTGTCACTCACGCCACCCACCATAAGCAAATCATGAACATATTGCAAACCCTACAGCGGGAATCCCTCACTCTTGCGCGACACGAAGGGCACAATAGGACATCACCAATAAAAAAACATGCAACTCAAACCAATCATAGCAATTCATCAATCACCGATAGGACAACAAAAATCTACTCAGACATCATAGGATGGCAACACATCATTGGATAAGAATATGAAGCATAAAGCACCATGTTTAAGTAGAGGGTACAATGGGTAGCGGGAGAGTGGACCGCTGGATATAGATGGGGGAAGGTGATGGAGATGTTGGTGAAGATGGCGGAGGTGTTAGTGAAGATCGCGGTGATGATGATGGCCCCCGGCGGCGTTCCGGCGCCACCGGAAGCAAGGGGTAGAGATGCCCCCTTCTTCTTCTTCTTCCTTGACCTTCTCCCTAGATGGGAGAATGCCTTCCCCTCTGGTCCTTGGCTCCCATGGCATGGGAGGGGCGAGAGCCCCTCCAAGATTGGATCTGTCTCTTTGTCTCTCTCTGTTTCTGCGTTCCCCGATTCTGCCCCTTCACCATTTCTTTTATATCCGGAGATCCGTAACTCCGATTGGGGTGAATCTTTCACACAGATCCTTTTCATAAAATTAGATTTCTTGCGGAAAAATAAGAGCATCAACCGCCATACGGGGGGCCCAGGAGGGTCCAGGGCGCGCCTGCCTCCTTGGGGCGCGCCCCTTGTCTCGTGGCCCCCTCGGGCACCGTCTCGCGTTGATTTTTCCTCCCAAAAATCACAAATATTCCAAAATAATTCTCCGTCCGTTTTTATCCCGTTTGGACTCCGTTTGATATTGGGTTTCTGCGAAACATAAAGCATGCAACAAACAGGAACTGGCACTGCGCACTGGATCAATATGTTAGTCCCAAAAATAATATACAAACTTGCCAAAAGTATATGAAAGTTGAAGAATATTGGCATGGAACAATCAAAAATTATAGATACGACGGAGACATATCAACATCCCCAAGCTTAATTCCTGCTCGTCCTCGAGTAGGTAAATGATAAAAAAGATAATTTTTGATGTGGAATGCTACCTAGCATAATCTTGATCATATGTCTAATCATGGCATAAATATTAAGACACGAGTGATTCAAAGCAATAGTCTATCATTTGACATAAAAACAATAATACTTAGGGCATCCCAACAAACAATCATGTCTTTCAAAATATCAATGCTTCTAGAACGTTATCCCGACAAAATCATATAGTATTGTATGCCCCCTTTTCTTAACACAAGGTACCCGTCATGCCTATCCCGGTGTCAGCCAAGCAACTGTTTCATACTTTAGTATTCTCATACTTTTTCAACTCTCACGCAATACATGAGCATGAGCCATGGATATAGCACTATGGATGGAATAGAATATGATGGTGGAGGTTAATTATGTGGAGAAGACAAAAAGGGAGAAAGTCTCACATCGATGCGGCTAATCAACGGGCTATGGATATGCCCATCAATTGATGTCAATGCGAGGAGTAGGGATTGCCATGCAACGGATGCACTACAGCTATAAGTGTATGAAAGCTCAAACTGAAAACTAAGTGGGTGTGCATCCAACCTACTTGCTCATGAAGACCTAGGGCATTTGAGGAAGCCCATCGTCGGAATATACATGCCAAGTTCTATAATGAAAATTCCCACTAGTATATAAAAGTGACAACATAGGATACTCTCTATATGAAGAACATGGTGCTACTTTGAAGCACAAGTGTGGTAAAAGAATAGTAACATTGCCCCTTTTCTTTTCCTTTTTTTCTTTTTTTCCTTTTTTTGGGTGGGATTCTTTGGCCCCCCTTTTTTATTTAGGCTTCTTTGGCCTCTCCCTTTTTTACTTTTTTTCATGGGGCAATGCTCTATAATGATGATCATCACACTTTTATTTACTTACAACTCAATATTACAACTCGATACTAGAACAAAGATATGACTCTATATGAATGCTTCCGGCGGTGTACCGAGATGTGCAATGATCTAGCGTAGCAATGACACCAAAAACATCATGCTAGCTATCTTACGATCATGCAAAGCAATATGACAATGAATGCTCAAGTCATGAATATGATGATGATGGAAGTTGCATGGCAATATATATCGGAATGGCTATGGAAATGCCATGATAGGTAGGTATGGTGGCTGTTTTGAGGAAGATATAAGGAGGCTTATGTGTGATAGAGCGTATCGTCTCACGGGGTTTGGATGCACCGGTGAAGTTTGCACCAACTCTCAAGGTGAGAAAGGGCAATGCACGGTACCGAAGAGGCTAGCAATGATGGAAGGGTGAGAGTGCGTATAATCCATGGACTCAACATTAGTCATAAAGAACTCACATACTTATTGCAAAAATTTATTAGCCCTTGAAACAAAGTACTACACGCATACTCCTAGGGGGGATGTTGGTAGGAGTTAACCATCGCGCGCCCCCGACCTTCACGCAAAGATAAACAATCAAAATACAATGCGCGCCAATTTGGTTACATAGTTAATAGACCATACGCACATGCTTCGGGAATCACAAACCTTAACACCAACATCCTTACTAAACACAACCATCTACTAGTACCTCCCACATATTATCATATCTATATCGCAAAACTATTGCAAGGAATCAAACATATCATATTCATCGATCTACAAGTTTTATGTAGGATTTTATGACTAACCATGTGAATGACCAATTCCTGTCATCTCTCTAAATAGATATAAGTGAAGCAAGAGAGTTTAATTCTTTCTACAAAAGATATGCCCATGCTCTAACAAATATAAGTGAAGCAAAAGAGCATTCTACAAATGGCGGTTTTCTATGTGAAGAGAAACATGCAATCCAAATTTCAAATGATATAAGTGAAGCACATGAAGCATTCTATAAAGCCATACTCAAAGGATTTAAGTGAAGTGCAATGAGCATTCTATAAATCAATCAAGGACTATCTCATACCAGCATGGTGCATAAAATAAGAATGAAAACTGAATGCAAAAGATGCTCCAAGACTTGCACATATCGCATGAACGAAACGAATCCGAAAACATACCAATACTTGTTGAAAAAAGAGGGGATGCCTTCCGGGGCATCCCCAAGCTTAGACGCTTGAGTCTCCTTGAATATTTACTTGGGTTGCCTTGGGCATCCCCAAGCTTGAGCTCTTGCCTCTCTTCCTTTTCCTCATATCGAGACCTTCTCGATCAAACACTTAATCCACACAAAACTTCAACAGAAAACTCGGTAAGATCCATTAGTATAATAAAGCAAATAACTACTCTAAGTACTGTTGCAAACCAATTCATATTTTGTTTTTGCATTGTGTCTACTGTAATATAGCTTTTTCATGGCTTAATCCACTGATATAAATGGATAGTTTCATCAAAACAAGCAAACTATGCATCAAAAACAGAATCTGTCAAAAACAGAACAGTCTGTAGCAATCTGAACATTCAACATACTTCTGGTACCCCAACAATTCTACCAAAATTAGGAAACATAAACAATTTGTACAGAAAGACAGTGCAAAAAGAATCATAACCGTTTGATGTTCCAGTAAAAAATGTAAAATCGCGTACTACAGCCAAAGTTTCTGTCCTGCACCATACAAACCAACAAGCATTGTAAACATCCTAAAGGCAAACCTTGGCACATTATTTTTATAATACAATGGAATTGTACAAGGGGATAATTATTTTTGTTGAAAAGTTTCTGTAATTAAGATTCACAAAGTTTCCGTGAGCATGAACAAAGTTCAAGGAGCTCTCCCACTTCAACAATGCTTGTCTCTCTCACTTTCACTTTCCTTTTTGAAAAGTTTTTGGTTCCCCTCTTTATTTTTTTGTCTTTAAACTATATATAAAAGCACTCAACAGAAATAAATGACTCTCTAAAACTTCCAGGTTGTCTCCCTGGCAGCGCTTTCTTTAAAGCCATTAAGCTAGGCATATAGTGCTCAAGTAATGGATCCACCCGGATCCCAAGGTATATCAAAGCCAATTTTAATTAACAATGATTTGTAATTTAGTAGTGAGCACAAAGTAACACATATCATGCAACAACAAAGTCTAACTCTCTTCCTATGCATCGGCATGTCATAAAAGAACAATTCATGCACAGATAGTAGAGGCCAATGCATAGTATAAGCAGTTTCTTGCAATTCTATCGTGTTGGAAACATAGAGGTGGAGATATAGTTCCTCTCTCATAATAAGTGCAAGTAGGAGCAGGAAGCACATGCATATTATATCTATCAAAATCATCATGTACAATGGTAAAAGGCAACCCATCAATATAATCCTTAATAAGCACAAACTTCTCCGATGTAGTGTAGTTTGGAGAATTCAAAAAGATAATAGGACTATCATGCGTGGGTGCAATAGCAACAATTTCATGTTTAACATAAGGAACTATAGCAAGTTCATCTCCATAAGCATAATTCATATTGGCATGTTGGCCACAAGCATAGCAAGCATCATCAAAAAGGGATATTTCAAGAGAATCAACAGGATCATCATGACAATCATCCTTCGGTAAGCACGAAGGGGAATTAAACAATGTATGAGTTGAAGAGTTACTCTCATTAAAAGGTGGGCACGGGTAGCTAACCCGCTCTTCCTCCTTTTGTTCTTCGCTCTCCTCATCATCTTTTTCATCTGATGAGCTCATAGTTTCATCAATTTCTTCTTCCATAGCTTCCTGCAAAATATTATTCTCTTCTTGGACAGCGGAGGAGTCCTCAATATATAATTTAATGTAGGCATTAGAAGCATAATTATCATAACAATATTCAAGTATGGCAAAATTTTCAAATTTGTAGAGAGTAGCATCATACTTTTCAATCAACGAAACAATTTCATAAGCACCCTTAAAAGCAACAAATTCTTAAATTTGTTGAACATCATAGTAATTATAAACACCCTTAGCATATGAAGATACGATTCCATTATCACTAAACTCACATTGGTAATGAAGGTGTTTCTTAGGGTTTGCAGAACAACAAGTAACATCATATATTTCACATAAAGTCCAAGCATAGCATTGCAAACAATGAATTTGATCCAGTAAAAGTTTCCCCTTTTCAGATATACGATGTCGCACATAACAAGCATGCTCATCTAAAGATTTGCCCTCAACTAAGCTAGTGGGGGTTTCAGCACGAGCACAAAGGGATCGAAGATGATCCAAGTAAAAAGCTTCAGGAGTGTGATAGATTTTGAGTGGTTCTTCAACCATTGGTGTAGTAGGTACAACTTATTTTTTTGGTATTTTGCGTTTCCTACCCATAACTAAAGATAGAAAACAACTAAGAAAAGCAAATAAAAATTACTTAGTGATAAAGCAAAAAAGCACACACGAGAATATTCACCCCACGCTATGACTCCCCAGCAACGGCGCCAGAAAAAGGTCTTGATGACCCACAAGTATACGGGATAATTGTAGACTCTTTTGATAAGTAAGAGTGTCGAACCCAATGAGGAGCTAAAGGTAGAACAAATATTCTCTCAAGTCCTATCTGCCACTGATACGACTCTACGCATGCTTAGTGTTCGCTTTACCTAGAACAAGTATGAAACTAGAAGTACTTTGAAGGTTTGATAGGATAGGTTTGCAAGATAATAAAGAACACGTAAATAAAAAGTAGGGGCTGTTTAGATAAAGAAGCAATAAAGTAAATATAGCGAGTGCGGAAAAGTGGTGGTAGGAGTTGTGAAATTGCCCCTAAGCAATTGACTATGTTACTAGACTGGTAATCACTATTGCAATTCTATTTGAGGGAGAGGCATAAGCTAATATACTTTCTCTTCTTGGATCATATGCACTTATGATTGGAACTCTAGCAAGCATCCGCAACTACTAAAGATCATTAAGGTAAAACCAAACCATAGCATTAAAGTATCAAGTCCCCTTTATCCCATACGCAAACAACCTACTTACTCGGGTCTGTGCTTCTATCACTCACGCCACCCACCATAAGCAAATCATGAACATATTGCAAACCCTACAGCGGGAATCCCTCACTCTTGTGCGACATGGAGGGCACAATAGGACAGCACCAATAAAAAAACATGCAACTCAAACCAATCATAGCAATTCATCAATCACCGATAGGACAACAAAAATCTACTCAGACATCATAGGATGGCAACACATCATTGGATAAGAATATGAAGCATAAAGCACCATGTTTAAGTAGAGGGTACAATGGGTAGCGGGAGAGTGGACCGCTGGATATAGATGGGGGAAGGTGATGGAGATGTTGGTGAAGATGGCGGAGGTGTTAGTGAAGATCGCGGTGATGATGATGGCCCCCGGCGGCGTTCCGGCGCCACCGGAAGCAAGGGGTAGAGATGCCCCCTTCTTCTTCTTCTTCCTTGACCTTCTCCCTAGATGGGAGAATGCCTTCCCCTCTGGTCCTTGGCTCCCATGGCATGGGAGGGGCGAGAGCCCCTCCAAGATTGGATCTGTCTCTTTGTCTCTCTCTGTTTCTGCGTTCCCCGATTCTGCCCCTTCACCATTTCTTTTATATCCGGAGATCCGTAACTCCGATTGGGGTGAATCTTTCACACAGATCTTTTTCATAAAATTAGATTTCTTGCGGAAAAATAAGAGCATCAACCGCCATACGGGGGGCCCAAAAGGGTCCAGGGCGCTCCTGCCTCCCTGGGGCGCCCCCTGTCTCATGGCCCCCTCGGGCACCGTCTCGCGTTGATTTTTCCTCCCAAAAATCACAAATATTCCAAAGTAATTCTGCGTCCGTTTTTATCCCGTTTGGACTCCGTTTGATATTGGGTTTCTAAAGCATGCAACAAACAAGAACTGGCACTGGGCACTGGATCAATATGTTAGTCCCAAAAATAATATAAAAAGTTGCCAAAAGTATATGAAAGTTGAAGAATATTGGCATGGAACAATCAAAAATTATAGATATGACGGAGACGTATCAACAACCTGCACGATATGTAGACGATAGCCAATCCAGGTGTGTCTACTAGACTCTGGTCACATGCATGGACGAACTGATCTTCCGTGTCTTGCAGGGATTGTCCAGGCACCAACGTATATACAACACTTCTCTAGTACTATCGCTCGTCTATCTCTTCTATTAACTCACCCGACTTGCGGGGCCGGGAAGTGTGCCTATGGTCGGTTCTCATTTGTGATCCCACATGTGTGTGCAAACGCAATATGACGCACATTCCATTCGAAGAGCGGTGTGCCAGACCGAACGACCATCTGGGGTGCGACGCGAACGCGACGGGCGTGTTGTATACTCCGTACATGTGTACCGCCGTTTTCTTGAGGCTTTGCTCGATGGTGCAATGCATGGATACAAAATTAGTATACTGTACTATTTAAAAGTCATGGGTGGGGCTTTTCCTGCGCGGTAGGCGGGGCAGTTCCGCCTAGTCGGTTCGACACAGACGCGACAAGATGAGGGAGTAGGCTACTACACACGTAGGGCTATGTGATTTGACAGCGAGTTACTGCTGGACAGGTGGGGCCCCGTGATTTGACTTGCCATTATCATTTTAACTGCGGCGCTACGACCGGCGTGAGTCTCCTGATTCCTGACCACCTCCATACAGGTGCCTCTCCCAATGCTCCGCCATGTAGAGGCTGGCTCTTGCATGAGAGCCCACTCCTCCACTTTTTCCTTGCCTCTTTCCTCCACATATGCAAAAATGCCATGTAAAGTGGGCTTATAGCCCACTATTGTACTTACTTGCTCTTACAGGTGCTAAGCTTGCCACATAGGCATAAAGTCTGATGTGGCAAGTTAATTAAGAAGAGAAAGACTAGTTTGGTGACCCAAGGAAGAAACGATGCTAAGCGCGTGTACCTAGGTGAAAAGACAATTTTCAGTCTATAGCTAATTAAATGAAGCAAAGTTAGCAACAAAAAACTAAGCAATTATGCATTGGGGACTTGATTGCTAGGCCATTTAATGCCCTTAGCACCTCATCTAAGCACCATTTCATTGGAAGAGGTCACTCCTTGGCAAATGCAATAAATTCTACGAAGAAAGAGATAGAGAGAAGTAAAAAAAATACTCTTATAGCCAACCTTATAGCTAACCTTGTTGTAGTATGAGTGACTAAGTGATGACTATGTATGATATGCCAACATCAGATAGCCTAACGCATCGTGTTAAATCTCCAACGGCGCGACCGTGCGAGCGAGGCAACGGTTGTGGTAGGCGTGACCATGATACGGGCTACTGGCAGCCCTTGGATCTGAGATCAAACGGTCGCATGCTAAGTTGCTGAAAACTTGCAGAATAACCCTCCAGGATAGGATATTCACCCATAGGTCTAGAATCACGCCATGCAACTGTTCGATCTCAGATCCAAGGGCTCTCGGAAGCCCATATCATGGGAGAACGGAAAGCTTCGTATCACCTGTAATTTTCTCGATGCTTGACATGACATCGAAAGCCATTTAATTTGGCGTCGAGTAGACATGACATCTAATTGGGCCCCCAAAGTACTATGCATGGATCCATTTATCCACCAAGCAAACCACTACCCTGCCGTTTGCACGCCCCACTCAGCATTTTTACAATCGAAAAACCGCTGGCAGTTCGCTCCTACTCGTCCCCGGACGTCCTTTAACATTATGGCAGTTCGCTCCTAGTCGTCCCGTCCTTTCACATTACGGTAGTTCCACTAATCCTAACCCTCCTCCCAAATCCACAGCGTCCCAAATCTCCATGATCGACGGTGAGTACAAGGTTAGAACCATCACCGGTGACAAGTTCAATGTCATCTACACCCGTTCTTCCGCGACAGTGAAAGGATGCCTTGCTCGCTTCAGATGCATCTTCAAAAACTCAAATGATGAGTGGGTCATTGGGCTAGATGTTGAGTACACCACAATCCTGGGACAAGAGAAGGATCTAAAGGAGGAAGAGAAGAAGAAGCCCACCGTGATCCAGGTTTGCGTGCGTGACTTATGCTTGGTCTACCACATATACCATGCCGATGTTGAGTGCCAGGATTTTAAGAACTTCCTCAAGGACGGCCTAGTCAAATTCGTTATGTAGACTTTATGAACAACAGAAAAGTCCTGGGTCGGATAGGCCTCATTGTAGGCAACCCCTTTGACCTCTAGAAGAATGGGCTGCTGCCCTGCCGTGATCAACCTTCAATGTTGACCCTGGCAGGAGCCATGGTTCATCCTTCGTACGGTAAACTGGAGAAACCTCCGCACACATTTCATCGTCATGCATGGCAGTGGATACTAGATATAAACCACATCCAGTACACTGCAATGGATGGCTACCTTTCTTTCAATATCTACAAGGGTTGGATGAAGTATCGGCCAAGAGGAAGAGGGACAAGGACGAAGTTGAGGACGTGGACGAGGACTCCGAGTAAGGTGGCAGTGTCGTTGCTCATGGTGGTTCTAATGCAGTGTCTACCAGATTAGTTGCTTAGTTTAATTTCAGGTGTGCTTAGTTTAATTTGATGGGTGTGTTGTGCTGAGCCCCCAACAGAACTATGTTATGTTACTTCTCATTATATTTCTTACATTTCATCTTTTAGATGGTATAGTACTAACACTCGTTTCTTCACATTATATACGTACAACGTATATGGCCAACATCATATATCCAGGAGTTTAGTTGTCAAAGAATTCCAGGGTGCTTAGTTTTGTCAAAGAATTCCAGGGTACTTAGTTTTATTTGAGGGGTGTGTTGTGCTGGACACCATTATCGTGACTCAAATCTCTTTTGCCATGATATAATGACATAAATACCGATGGACCAACATGCTAGTTCTCCCTGTATCTCACTACAGTAAAATAAAGTGTGGGGCCTACTTGATCCCAACAACATTCTTATTTTCCTGTAAATTTATTCGCTTGGTTACTCCTGACAAGTGGGGCCACACTTATCATTGTGAGAATCAGCTTATTTTTGTCATGTAACATGGTCAACGGGTTTGACTTGAAAATAACAATGTCTAATGGCATTTTTGAGCAAACATCTAACTTAACGATGGCATTTTTTAGATATCTAATTGCATTTTTGAGCAGGCATCTCACAGATCGATAGCATTTTTGAGTAGTTGTAACTTCTAATGGCAAAACTGAGTAGTGATACACAACTAGTGGCATAAATAATAAGAACCCAAGAATTAAATAGGTATGCTAATTTCTTTATTTCTTTAATAGTACTATATGCATAATTTGGCGATGAGCGCTCTCTATATGTACCACTTTTTTTCTTTAATTTCATCTTGCTAGTTTTGCTCCATGGCGCAATCCATCGATACTACTACTGTACAAAAGTATACATTTTTTAAAAGTCTAGAGGGTGGGGCAGTCTAGCTTGGTCGGTTTCACGAGAGGCGAGGGACTTTGTGATTTGACGGCTCATTACTGCTGGAAGGCGGGGCCTTGTGATTTGACTGCTCGTATAAATGTGTCGACGACCTGAGGAGGAGCAAAGAACCGTGCGGTATACTCAAGTTTTCCACTGGAGTAGTACTACGACAAAGGAGAACGAAACACGGCAGCCCAGTGCCATATGGCGATAAAAATGATCTAATTTGCTAGTCATCTCATTGTTAGCATTGTTCTATTCATGCCTCGCAGAGAACGTGACACATGCGGCGAAACACCCAAAGCAAAAGAAGAAATACATGAGCAAAAGAAGAAGGAAGATTATCACCTCGAATGATCTAATTCACCGCGGAGTCGTAACTGCCTCTTCGTCGCCTCCACGACCTCCATCTCCTTGCGCGTCTCCTCCGCCATCTTCTTCATTCTGTCCATGACACGGGATTTCTTGACGCGAGCCTTCATCATCTGTTCCACGACCGCATTACATACCTTGACAGCAGCCGGGTGCTCGATGCGGAGCTTAGCCAACTCCTCCTTCTGTTCCATGACGAGGGCCTGCAGCATCTTCATCGAGGAAATACTATTCTCACGCAGCTTCTTCCAGCCGGCGTTCTTCTCCTTCAGCAGGTCAAGCTTGTGGCAGAGCTTCACCTTGTCCTCCTGAATTTGCAGGATTTTGCTAGGCGCCTTTTTCTCTGAGGCAATGCTCTTCTTCAGCAGCATCACCAAGCCGGCGGTCAACTTCCCCTGCTTATTGAGCTTAGTAGGCATGTCGTCGAGGCTCTCCTTCAGCAGCTCCACCAAGCCATGGATGAACTCCTTCTGCTTATTGAGGTGCTTATTGAGCTGATCAGGCATGCCTTTGAGGGATAACGACTCCAGCGCCGCCAGCTCGGCATGTTCGCCTCCACGGCTATGGCGCTCCTGGGAGCCATCGCCTTCCCGTGCGAGATCTTTCGAGGTCTTTGCGTGGGGGCGAGCCCTCTTTTTTTTTCCGCAGCCTTGGTTGCCGCTCCCTTGTTACGAGTAGTTCTTGACCTGGAGCTCTGCACACCGGCCATGGCAAGGACGGACGAAGAAGAATGACTTATGAGGAGGAAAGGTAGAGCAATTTTTGGTTAGGTAGTTCCCATTTTTATAACCTAAGTACTAGCACTAGTACTAATACCTGCATAGTGGGAACACGTTCAGGTTTGGTACGTACTAGTAGCTGTGAGCAATCTTGCACTTAATTGTAGCACTAGTACTTTCGAATGTGATGGGAACAAGGTAATGATTAATTGATGGTTTTGGTTTCGAGGCCCGAAACGACTCCTAATGAGTTTAGTGGAACATAAATATCAAGTAGACTACGTTGCCCAAATGTGTAAATATTATGTTACTGTGAAAAATTGGCACAAAATTCAAAGGAGACCAATGAAAGTAGTAATGTCTTTCTTCCGCCCTCACGTCCACTCAATTTACATGCGCTGTATTAATTGACCCTCAATGAAGTGAAGGACTTTACATGCGTCAAATTATCACATGGGGTGGATCTTGGTACAAAATTGCGTCCAACCGTGTACCCGCGTGTGCGTGCGAGGGAACGAGTGCGTGCGTGGCGTGCTTGCACATCTTCGCTTCGTGCATGTACCGCCAGTGTGGCTCAGAGAGGATGAGTACATTCTTCTAGAACCAACAACACGTCACTGTGATCAATCCACACAAGGAGGTCGCGACAATGCCTCCACATGTGCCACGTGGCTTCATGAACTGTAAGAGAGACACTATGTAGCGTGCCATTGGAATTCTAATTTACGTGTTTTGCACATACTCGAAATACTAGTAAGGCACACGTGCATTGCACGCATCAGATTTTGCAACCAAATTATGAATAAATACCACACTATAGCATGTAAGCTCTGAGTCATATATGCCTGATGTAGACCTTCGTTTAATTCTTATAGTTCATCTCATTCAAAATCAATTAGTTTTTATAAAAAATCTAGGGCCTCTTTGATTCGTAGGATTTCCGAAATGCGGGAATAGGAAAAACATTGGATTAGAGTGGAATGTCATCTTGAATCCTACAGGATTGTACGAGTGTTTGATTGTGCATAGAAAAAATGCATAATTCTTTCAAAGAGGTTTGAGTGGATGGGATGTTTCCTATGAAATCTAGTGCAAATGAAGCATATGGAAAAATTCCTATGGTTTACAATCCTACGAATCAAACAACCAGGATAGGAAAAAATCCTAAGGATTAGAATCCTCCAAAATTCCTTTGAGAATCCTTTGAATCAAAGAAGCCCTTAATCTATTTTATGATTCATGGAATGGTGCATTGTAAAGCATAAAGTAAAAACAAATAATGGCAATTCAACTAGAAAACAAGTTTGGGCAGTTATGATACGGAAGATTCAAGAACAAAGGAGAACCACTGTTGTTTTGAGTTTTGTGCATTATGCTTAAGTTCAACCATGGAGTCTGCTAGATTGTACATGTGGCAAAATCCAGTGGGTGGCTAGAAGATGGTGCGAGGGGCCGAGTGGAGGGAGACTATGAAGGAGTGCACAAATGCGAGATTGATATTTAGAGAGAGGGGGCAAGAACGTGCGCTATTGCGTGCACTGGCGGAGCCATGAAAAATAAATGAGCTAGGGGGCCAAGCATTGCTAATCCTTTACGAGGAGGGCCAATTCATCAACTTAAACCATTTTTACCATCAATTGTCTAATGATCACATTCATATTAGCCTCGATATATAGTGATGTTAGGGGGGGGGCAGGGCCCTTCCTGCCCCCTGTCTTCGCCATTGTGCGCGCGTCTAAGAGATGAAGCGGAAGGCATGGATGATGAGAGGGGGACGTTGGATATATAATTAATGTGGGTGTATTAGGTATATATGTAATCCTATATAGAGAGGTATAGATTGATCGATGTGGACGTGGGAAAGAGGGTGAGACCTCACTAGATATATAGATTGATCGGTTTGTGTGGAAAACTATGAAAGACCTAGCTATATACACACACACATAGAGGAACATCGATCGTTGCACATGCACATGAGAGATAAAGAATGCCCGATATGATGGAGAGGGGGATGTGCGTGTGTGCCTGCATGGGAGACCGACCTGAAGAAAAAGATTGCACGTGTGCGATGGATAATGCCGACTGGTAGTGTGTGCGCATGCATGCACGAGAGAAAGTTAGTGGTACAATTCTAAAGAGAAGACAACTGCATGGGTGTAAAAGACTAGGTGAGGTCATAATCAATGTAAAGTTGAATTCAAATATTTGAATAAGAGATCATGATGTTTGAAACCCATGCATGCATGAATATAACGGAGATCTGCGCGGTGTGGTTTGGAAATGAGCATGTTGTAATGTATACACATTGAAGAAGGCCAGACTGCTTTGAATTTGAGATACCGATGGCAGACATCGTTTGGCCACATTGCATCCGTGCATGGACACACTATTCTAATTGGAGATCATTGGTGGCTTTCGCATCACATATCTATATCTATACCCCTATATATATATATATTATATTTTATATTTTTATATAATGTGCAGATAACTTTAACTTTGAAAGATGGTCGTTGGATGAGGCCAATCCGATGGTGTAGAGATGGCAAATTTGAGCACTACTAGCCGTTGGATATCATCTAGATTCCACCAGATTTTGCCACATCTACAATCTAGAAGACTCCATGGTTGAACTTAAGCATAATGCACAAACCTCAAAACACAAGCACTTCTTCTTTGTTCTAGAATCTTCCATATCATAATTCCCAAATGTTTTTTTACATGATTTGCCATTATTTGTTTTTACTTTATGCCTTACAATGCACAATTCCATGAATCTTAAAATAGATTAGCTTTCTTATAAAAGCTAGATGATTTTAAATGAACTATAAGAATTAAATGAACATCTACATCATGCATATATGACTCAAAGCTTACATGCTATAATGTGGAGTTTATTCATAATTTGGTTGTCAAATCTCATGCGTGCAATGCACGTGTACCTTACTAGTCTAGATGGTGTTTGTGTGTGGGTTGTACGTGTTAAACACATTGTACGTAGTATATCATACATGGTTTAGATTCTGAACATCTAGCTAGAGCATACATGTACTATGATTTGAATTCAACAAAAAATGGATACATATATTTGAATTTGAGATCGTATGTACATGTAGTTCGTATTTATACAGGAATTACTTCTCCTATATTCATAATATAGTTGTACATAATATTTAGATGGTTGTATAACTAACCCGAGTACAATCCCATTCAAACAGGGAAAATGTACTCAAATTTAGTCAATATGCTAGACAACACACATTGGCTTTTTATTGTTGAGGGAAGTGCAAATTGTTTTGGTATTGTACACATTATGTTTGTTGTCTTGATTTTTTTAGTTTTTTTTTGTTGTATTTGAATGCATTTCTAGTAATATAGTAAAACGGGACATGGCTCTCTCTAGTGATGAGGTGCGAATTGTCTTTTTTTGGTACACGTTACGCTTGTTCTCCCAAAATTTCAAGCCGCACCTTGTTATGCCGAAATTTCAAGCTAGCGTCTCTGTCCATCGTGCTGTGAAACTTCCGCCTCTTCAACCCGCGCCTTGTTACCTTGAAATAATTAAGATATATCTTTGTCTCGCTGTGCTCCGACAACTCCCTCCGTCTCAACCCGCGCCTTGGTATTCCAAAATTACAATGCGTGTGAAAACTCCCACCTCTTGTGAAATCCTGACACGTGAAATGCCCGTGATACACCTGAACTGAAAGAAGCGCCTCTAATCGGTGGGGGTACTTTTGTAACTTACCCCACATTTTGGACAAGCGCGTGCCTAAGCCATTGTTCCCCACTCCCATCCCATCCGCCCACCCATTCGTACACCGAGGCCGCAAAAACCCGCGAAGCCCCACATCCTCCTTCGTCCGCCACCCAGCCGGAGCCTCTTCCCCGACGACATCGTCCTCAGCAACACCTAGACGCCCCTCATCCACCGTACCGGATGAGGATCCGTCATCGATCTCGTCGTCCCGCCGGTTCAGCCACCCCGTCCTCCACCTCCAAGGGGCTGCCCCGATGTTTCCCTCGTCTTTTGCGCCACCTCCATTCCCACACCGCTGTCCTCCCATGCACCACCGGAAGAGCAGTATCATCACCGCTTCCTTGGATGAAGCTGCAGCCTAATCAGCGCCACCAAAGAGGTTGTACACTGATTGCCACATTTTGTTCTTGATTCGATCTCACGATGCTGCTGGCGCTCGGTCCCGAGCCAACACAGAGCGGCTCCATCCACGGCGGCGTCGCCGACCACTTCCTCCATGGTGTCGCTCCCTCGGTGGTGACGTCCACATCAGTAGGAGCTGCTGCTGCTTTAGCTCTCGCTCGCGCTGCTGCTCTGCTCTTGCTCTCGTCCCCTGCCTGGTCTGCTCTTGCTCTTGCTCTTGCTCTTGCTCGCGTTGCTCCTCTCGCTCTTCCTCTTGCTTCCGATGCTGCTCCGATTTAGCTACACTTCAGTCGACTGAATGAATTTTGGGTCAGTCAATTTTTAG
>NC_041381.1:511807108-511903295 GCF_002162155.2 Triticum dicoccoides | reverse complement strand
CTATCTATCTTAGGGTTCAGGGTGGGGGTGATGGTCACCGGCGATGGTGGTGCGGTGGCGTGGGGATCGCCAGAGAAAAAGCTCAGCACGGGGGGCCTATAGGGATGGCCGGGGCGGCGGCAGACCGGTGGTGGGGAGTGTTTTCGGGGTGGGCGGGGCGGCGCACCGCTGGCCGCGGGCGGCGGGGGGAGGTTGTTTGGCCGGTGGTGGCTAGCGGCTCAGGGGGTGGAGGTTGAAGATGAACTGCAGGCCCTTGATTTCGTATCCAATGGCTGCAAAATCGACTGACCAGAGATGAAAAAGTCAGTTGACTGACGTGTAGCCTCACCTCTAGTGCATTCAGTTTTGACAGCAAAATTCAGTTTCGACAGCAAAATTCAGTTTCGACAGTTAAGTTCAGTTTCGACAGTTAAATTCAGTTTCACAGTTAAGTTCAAAGATGAGGGGCTAACGTATTTTACATCTAGCACTTTGTAGTTTTGTATTTTACGTCATCTATTGGAGATGCTATAAGAACTCCACTCAGGTTAACGTTGTCTCTCTTGTCCTGCTCCAGCCTCGGCGTCATACAACTCACTGGAGCTGCTCCAACAACGAAACCCTCCATCACAGCGGAGCAGTACCTCAGGCTCTGTCTCTAGACGCCTAAGACCTTCTTCCCCTCCTCGGACAGCCAAGTCAGCTGGAGCATCCTCACCAGCCAACCCAATCACGCTGAGATCGACATTGCTTCGCCAAAGAGATTGTACACTTGTTGCATCTCATGTTATATATATTGTCCACTGAGCACATGTAGTAACGTGAAATACAATTATTTTACCCTACTATATGACAAGCAGTGAGGTACCAGGAAACTTAGCTATCCGTGATGGACTCTCTTGAATGTCATCATTATTTATCTCTACGCGTTTGAGCTGTGCATTTGTCGATGGGCTTGGGATTTGAGCTAGTAGGGCAGTGGCCTGGGTCCAAAGTAATAGAAGTAGCACAAAAACATTTTTTGAGTGTAGGCTTTTCCTTGCTCAAGCCTGCCTACTAGAATCGCCAGTGCTTGAAAGGAAAAGTGAATGAAAAACATAGGAATTGGAAAGTTTCCTATGGTACTACTATTCATGAATTTGGTTCAAAGGAATGGAGCAAAGGAAAACTGTAGGATTTGTTCCTTTAGTGTCTCCTTGAAAGAAAAACCGTAGGAATTTTAATTTCCACTTGTCCTCCTTTTCAAATTCCTATTCATGAAGCACAAGACTAAGAGATAGTAGCATAATAGCATTATAACCGTACATTTCCTTGTGGTTTGACTTAATCTCACCATGCTTCTTTGCATCCTGTGATCTTCCAATTCTTGTGAATCAAACACCCAGATTGGCAGAAATCCAGTGTTTTTAAATTCTCTATTTTGCACGTGCATTCCTATCCTATTCCTGTCTATTTCCTATCCATGCATTGTTAGAATCCTCAAATTCAAACAAGCCCTTACACAATTACTTCTGTTACAGATATGTGTCAAAGAAAACCTTATGTGGTTTGTCCTACTCCTGCGGCACTGTGTTCCACCCCAGCTCAGCTGCTCCAATGACGGAAGGGTTCACCACAGCAGGGATCCGCTCTCCAGACTGTCTTTCGCCGCCTCAGATCTTCTTCCCTGCCGCCGCCAGCCACGACAACTGCATTACCATCATCAACTAAGCAGATGACCTCGAGGACTACACGGGTCCGCAAGAGAGGTCGCACTCTTTCGTGTTTGCTTGCGTTATGCATCGCTTAATATGATGACATGCTACTTTATCGTCGTATTCACCTATTATACTTCGAGTCAGGTCCAAACTAATGTTGAAACTTGAGTTTTTAAATGGCTATGGGGTACATATTGGGGCAGCAATCAGTACTATCTATCTACTATCTGGTTAATCTCGGGTGTCTACTACGAGTTTCATGTTGGGTGCAAACAAACATTAAAGGAACCATTATCTGTATTTTTTAACTAAACCTATTATCTTCCTGCTATCATTGGTTTTGGGTCTATCCACAGTTTGCTACCATCACTCTGGATTTGTGCATGCACTCCTTACATAATCTCACTATGTTTTATTCCTATGCATGCCAGTTATTGTACACAATGGAACTGAACATGTAGAGCAAAAGAGACGAGCCTTGCGTGGCAATAAAATTTCATGTAGACATCGCTCCATGGTGGGCGCAAAGGCAGCCCCCCGTCCACCCATTTCGGATCGTAATCAAGAGGAAGATAACTATTCTGAGGGGGATTCAGTAGGAGAAGACCACTCCTATTTACCTCATGAGGTATTCGCTCTAACTTGGCATGCTGATGTTGGCAATATCATGCATATGGTGCCTTGCATTGCTTATTGTATACATCAAAGATGTCATCTACTTAGTTTAGACATGCTTTATGTCAATGCCATCTGTTTAGTTTCTTTATCATATATGTGAATCATGCAATGCCATCTTATTTAGCCAGGCATCATATATGTGAATTTTGCAATGCCACCCTGGTTAGACAGTCATCTTATATGTGAATTATATCATGCCATCATTTTTTTATTATGTGTTAAATTTGTCAACAATTTTAATACATTCAATTACTCTTCCTATGCATCAGCCATTCAGCACGATCATGGAAAAATCTGGAGTGGAAACAAGGTCTTCAAAGCAGACAATGCTATCTGACGAAGCGCATGTCTTACTGGTTACGGATAGCTCCTCATAAGAGGATTCAGAGACAGATGACCAGTCCTATTTCCCCCCCGAGGTGCATGCTCTAACTTGGCAGGGTTATGTTGCTCATATCGTGCGTATGGTATCTTGCATTACTATGTCATTTGCTTAGTTTAGACATGCTTTGTGTGAATGCCACCTGTTTAGTGTCTAATTACCATATATGTGAATTATGCAATGCCATCTTGTTGCAAGACATTATATATGTGAATTATGCAATGATATCTTGTTGCCAGGCATTATATATGTGAATTATGCAATGCCATGCTGTTTAGCCAAGCGTCATATATGTGAATTATATCATGTCGTCCTTTTTTTGTATTTCTCATTGCTTTTGTCGACAATGTTTGTATATTCAACTGCTCTTCCTGTGTATCAACCATTTGAATTGGTGATGGAGAAATCTGGAGCAGACAATGCTACCTGCTCAAGTAGATATCTTGCTGGTTGCAGATAGCTCTTCAGAGGAGGATTCAGAGGCAGATGACCAGTCCTATTATCCCCGTGAGGTGTATGCTCAAACTTGACAGGGTATTACTCATATCATGCATATGTTGTATTGCAATGCTTAGTTCTTACATCATATACACAATATTGAATGTCATCTCCTTAGTTGACACATCATATATGCGATTGCCCTCTGCTCACTTCCTTAGTATATAGATCATATATTTGAATTATATCATGCCATGATGTTTACATAGACAGCATATATCTGAATTATGGCATGCCAACCCATTTTCTAAAGACATAATATAGTTATATCATCTCATCCTGTTTACATAGTCATCATATTTTGAATTATGTCATTCTATCCGTGAATTATATCATGCCATCATGTTTCCATTGACGGCATGTTTGTGATTTATGGCATGCCAACCACTTTAATAGACACATCGTATAGTTATATCATGTCATCCTGTTTACACAGTCATCATATTTTGAAGTATGTCATTCTATCATGTTTAGTTAGCCATCATACATGTGAAATTGTGTCATGCTATCCTGTTTAATTAGCGATCATGTATGTGAAATTATGTCCTGCTATTATGTTTGGTTAGACAACATAAATGTGAATTATTTGATGCCCTGTTTTTTCCCTACTATCCATTGCACCTGTCTATCTTACAATGTCTATATGTTCAATTACTTTTCTTGTTTATCAACCATTTCAATTGGAGGGGGTGATGGCAGTATCTGTGGGAGTAAAAACACGGTCTTCAGAAAAGATCGTGCTACCTATCGATGCAGATAGAACCATGATTGTACTTGCCCAAGAACCAGCCCCACCACACATAACCCAGACTCACGCAGATTGTACCCCTACCCAGTTGGACAGAGAACCGGCTACACCCCTTCTAACCCCAACCCCAGCAGATAGTAACCCAGTTCCAGTTGGCACAACACCGTCTCCACTATAGAGTACCCAAATACGAGCAGAAGGCAACTGCAGTGCCCAAAGCACGAGGACCAGCACTCCGAACCCTAGGTCAACACTTAAAGCAGAAGAAGAATTGTTCTCAGGTCAGGTTCCGTAGCTATGATTCATACTAGTTTGCTCTTGCATCACTGTATTTAATTGTACCAACTAATTTCAAATTTGAAGGATACAATTGAAACTCCAATGGCGCAACATGTATGTTTTAAACCTGTTTCTTTAACGTGTTTGTTGTTGTAACTTGCTCTATGTTGATTTCAGTTTCAATTGAATAAACAGTTATGTTCTCATGCCATGCACATTACAAGTGTTGTTATTTCTGTGTAGTTTCCCACACTTATATTCTGTCTATGTTGCTTTGTCTTAAATAGATATGATTAAAACTGTATCTTGATTTGGCAACATAAACTAGAATGATATAGACCATACAATGACGATACTACATGGATATATGTTTGTTTCATGATGTTATCCTGTTCACCTTACTACTGAACTGGTTTACCAAATGAGTTTCATATACTACATTGTAAACATGTGATGTGTTTGTTTGTTTCTCTTTTAGAACGCGGATAAAATATTGGAGAAGAGTACCCTGTTATGCAATGGTAAAGGAAGTACTGCAGATAAGGTTCAAGATAGTGAGACATCCCTATTGGTCTCCAAGAAAGCTAATAAAAACTATATTGAAGACACTGAGACAACCCCAAAGTCCTGTCTTGATGTAGTGTTCGAGTTACTGGCTACTACTGCTGGCACCAGCTCTTCGAACTCGCTGCCTAAATCAGTTCGGCTTCTTGAGTCTCAACTTCAAGTTGAAATACATCAATCAGATGTTATGCGACAGGAAGCCGAAGGACTAGGGAAGTCCCTGCAGAATTTAGATGCATACTTTCTGGTGCAACAACAAGTGCTGGAGGATTTAAGCGCGAAACAAGAGAAAGTTGATAAGCTTGCTAAGCATATTGCCAGCATTATGGGTACCAAGGATATTGTTTCTTGAGCTCTTCTAAAGTGGTTTCAGTTCCGCACTTGTTTTGCTGCGGCGTTTATATGCTGCTTTGTTCCCTATATTTGCACTGGTGGCGAACTTTGATGCCCAATGGATGTAATATGCGTAATAGCCGTGATATCCTAGCATAAGTTGCTTTCTTATTTATTTCCTTATTGTGTTTTTTATTTGTTTGCTTGTAGTCAGTGCAGTTATTTTTCCAAGGTTTGCTAGTGGCCGCAATAAGCTATTTTTTAAAACTAGGCCACAATAACCATGGGCTACATATTTACTGTAGTTACCATGGGCCTCCTACGGGCCGTAGAAACAATGGGCCTTATAAGGGCCGTAGAAACAATGGGTATTATACGGGGCATAGAAACAATGGGCCTTCTATGGGTCGTAGACACAATGTGCCTTCTACGGGTCGTATCATCAATGGGCCTTCGAAGGGCCGTATGATCGGTTGGCCAAACATGGGCCGATAACAGACCGCATTATGGCCGTAAACGGGCTAGAGTTAGAATCATCCGTTCATGGGCCGACCATAATGGGTCGTCGTTAATCGGCCGTATTTGATGACGCTATGAAAACAACCCAACGTATTAACGGGCCACAAACGGGCCGACTGTAACCATGGGCTGAATTTGGCCAACAAGCAGAAAATGACAATAACGGGCCATAAGTAAACGAATGCTGGAAATGAGTGAGGGAATCCTGGATTAGGGGGTATCCGGACAGCCGGACTATATACATCGTCTGGACTATTGGAGCGTGAAGATACAAGACTCAAGACTCCGTACCGTGTCCGGATGGGACTCTCCTTTGCGTAGAAGACAAGCTTGGCGATCCAGAGATTTGTATTTCCTTCCTTGTAACCGACTCCATGTAAACCCTAGCTCTATCCGGTGTCTATATAAACCGGAGAGGTTGGTCCTTGGAAGGCCGATCACAATTATAGTCATAATCATCATAGGCTAGCTTCTAGGGTTTAGCCTCTACGATCTCGTGGTAGATCTACTCTTGTACTACTCATATCTTCAATATTAATCAAGCAAGAAATAGGGTTTTACCTCCATCGAGAGGGCCCGAACCTGGGTAAACATTGTGTCCCTTTCTTCCTGTTACCATCAGCCTAAGACGCACAGATCGGGACCCTCTACCCGAGATCTGCCAGTTTTGACACCGACATTGGTGCTTTCATTGGGAGTTCCTCTGTGTCGTCGCTGCAAGGCTTGATGGCGCCTTTAATCGTCAACAACACGGTCCAGGGTGAGACTTTTCTCCCCGGACAGATCTTCGTGTTCGGCGGCTTCGCACTGCGGGCCGATTCGCTTGGCCATCTGGAGCAGATCGACAGCTACACCCCTGGCCACCAGATCAGGTTCGGGAACTTGAACTACACGGCCGATATCCGCGGAGACTTGATCTTCGACAGAATCGGGCCTATGCCAGGAGTGCCGGGCAGTCACGATGAGCACGGCCTAGAGCTGTTGTCGAACAGTGCTCGGGATATTACCCCTGCAGTAGTCCCGGACCTAAATCCGGAGCATACTGCATGGCCCAAGGACGGGTGGATGGACCCCACCCTGGAGGCCGCACGCTCATCGGCGGTGGAGCCGAACACAGGCCTCACTTCTAAGGAAGCCCGTGACTCCGGACCCCCAGACTCGTATCCGGTTGTAGGTTCCAGTCCGCGTGCTCCCGAGCCCGCCGAGCCTAGTTGGGCTCCGGTAATGGAG
This sequence comes from Triticum dicoccoides, assembly GCF_002162155.2. NCBI lineage: Eukaryota > Viridiplantae > Streptophyta > Magnoliopsida > Poales > Poaceae > Triticum > Triticum dicoccoides. The sequence goes on along the minus strand of NC_041381.1, from coordinate 511,896,388 downwards.
TTTACCACCACAAATATCTTCCAGCACTCGCCCTTTGGCGACATGCTGAACTCATTAAAGTCCCTCTCTTTGACAGGAGGCTCTTGGCCGAACTATGTCCGTCTCGAGTGGGAAGCAGGCGACGAAGGAATTCGTTGCCCACCCACCACCCACTTCATTGCCACGGTTGTTGATTTAACCGACGTGCTTGACTTCGACTCCGAAGGCATCGACGGTATGGACGACGATGCAGGAGAAGATTCAGAATCTCTGGGGCGCTGGACTACCACCTCGTCACACGATATATACATGGTGGATACACCCAAGGAGGACGACGGCGACTATCTGGAAGATAAAACCCCCGGGAAAAAGCCAAAATGACGGCGCAGACACCGTTCAAAGTCCAGCAATAGTAAAAATAGCGATAAGAGCGCCAGAAAGATCGACATACCAGTCAACTCCGAAGGCAACAATGACCACACGGACCCAGCGATAGAGCAGGATGAGCCAGGTCACGCCGAACCCACTTCGGAGCAGACGCTCGATCACAATGATCCCGAGGGACGAGTTCATCAAACCGCCCCAGGACAAGAACACAGTCCGGACGATGATGCATTCAACATCCCGGAAAAACGCGTGGAACAAGATAACCTCCATGGAAGGCTTATGGCCACAGCGGGAAGTATAAAGAAGCAAAAGCAATGGCTAAAACCCGCATAGGAAACGCTCAATCGCACATGGAATAAAGTGCTAGACATTGAAGAAAGATACGACAACAATCGCCATACAAAGAGCTACCCAAAACGCAAGCTACTGTTAGAATTCGACGACGAGGCCGTTCCACCAAAGAATAACACTACCAGGAGGCCAGACGTACCACTTCATAACTGCAACAGAGCGGCTACCAATGTCGTGCATGATCTACGTGAGCACCTGGATAGGAAAGCCGGCGCAGCCAGATCCATCTACGGATCTAGAGGACACACCCCGGCGAGGGACTATGGTCACCAAAACGATCACACCAACCAAATACTAGTTCGGAATAAACACCGGACACAACACCAGCTGACGGCATGCCACAACACGTCCAGATACAGAGGGGGTGCTCACCCCCTGTGCTTCGCAAAAGAAGTATTGGACCATGAATTTCCACAAGGTTTTAAACCTGTGAACATAGAGGCATACGACGGAACGATAGACCCAGGGGTCTGGATCGAGGATTTTATCCTGCATATTCACATGGCTCGTGGAGATGACCTCCACGCCATCAAATACCTTCCCCTCAAGTTGAAGGGACCAGCTCGACACTGGTTGAAGAGCCTCCTTGAATATTCAATTGGGAGTTGGGAGGAACTCGAGGATGCTTTCAGGGCCAATTTTCAAGGGACTTATGTCCGGCCTCCAGATGCGGACGATTTAAGTCACATAATCCAACAGCCCGGAGAGTCCGCCCGCAAGCTTTGGAACATATTCCTCACTAAGAAGAATCAATTTGTCGATTGTCCGGATGCCGAAGCGTTAGCGGCATTCAAACACTGCATCCACGATGAGTGGCTCGCCAGACACCTCGGCCAAGAAAAGCCAAGGACAATGGCAGCCTTAACAAGCCTTATGACCCGCTTTTGCGCGGGTGAAGATAGCTGGTTGGCCCGTAAAGGCACCAGCGACCCAAGCACATCCGAAATAAGGGATGGCAACGGGAAGCCACGGCATAATAAAAACAAATGCCAAAATAAGGAAGAGAGCCCGGACAACACAACGGTTAATGCCGGATTCAGGGGCTCTCGACCCGATCAGCAAAAGAAGCCATTTAAAGGTAGTAAAGAGGGACCGTCCGATCTGAACAGAGTCCTAGACAGACTGTGCCAAATTCATGGCACTCCTGGCATGCACAGAGAGTGTTGGGTCTTCAAGCAGGCCGGCAAATTAAATGCCGAACACAAGGGAAGGGAAACACCAAGTGAACTCAAGGATGAACCTCGCCAGCCGAACACTGGGGGACAGAAAAAATTCCCACCAGAGGTTAAAACAATAAACATGATCCACACGACTCACACATCCACGAGAAGGCACGACCGCGTGCTCAGAGACGCGTACGATATAGAGCCCATCGTACCCACACCTAACCACTGGAGGGCTTGTCCGATCACCTTCGATCACACGGACTGCCTAACTAGTATTCAGCGTGGAGGATCAGAGGCCTTGGTGCTTGACCCAATAATTGACGAATACCATCTCACCCACGTCCTCATGGACGGCGGCAGCAGTCTCAATTTAATATATGAGGACACTGTCCGCAGGATCGGGATAGACCCATCCAAAATTAGCCAAAGCAACACCACCTTTGAAGGGGTGATACCAGACGTTGAAGCCTATGGCAGGGGCTCCGTCGTACTGGAGGTAACATTCGGCTCCCCAGGCAACTCCAGAAGCGAAGAACTACTCTTCACCATTGCACCCTTCCAAAGCGGATATCATGCATTGCTTGGAAGAACGGCCTTCGCCCGCTTCAACGCAATACCGCACTATGCCTACCTTACACTCAAGATTCCCGGTCCACGTGGCGTCATCACCATTAACGGAAACACAGAGCGCTCTTCACGCGCAGAGGAACACGCGACGGCCCTAGCGGCCGGACTATAAGCGGCCTCCAATATCAAAAAGCATGACTGGCCATTAAGACCATAGACACGGTTAGACGAGTCCGGCAGCCCGGATACAACTGAACCAGGGCACCGTATATGTCATCCCATAGATGACACCAGGGGCTATAAATATTTAATATAGCCCCACACTTGGCCCAACCGTATTGGCAGGCCAACGTCTTACACTTTTACTACCCATCGCATACTTACGTTGTACTCTCCTACACGAGTTTTCTTTTTTACAAACAACAGTCGCGCGATACCCTTCCAAGATACAGCACAACGGAGACAAAGGCGCAGACGTGCAGCAGGGCCCCGCTCAAAAGGTTTCTCTTTAGATTAAGCCCCTGTGTAAACCTTTTCTATTGCCTCTTGTTGCTTACACATCCCATGGGTTCCATACCCACCGAGGATACTGCCGTTATTGGCATTTCTCCACGACAGACTAATACACGTACCTAGAAATACATGGTTTATAATGAATGGGCATTCTTCAGCCCATCTTTTGTTATAAAGTCCGAATACCTTCGGGAGTGTTCGGTGTCACGAGTTTGGCCTTATATGCATCAGCTCCGAATCATGTCTTTGGTCAAATGTTGGGTTTGCCCGGCTCCTAGGTTTGCCGCCTTATGTTCCATTCTTATCGGCTAAGGCGGCCAAAGGAGAACTACTGCGATTGTGCCCTGGTTATTCTGGATGAGCACCTCAGTAGAGAAAGCCGAAAACTGACTGTCATGATACAACACGAGACTGTTCAACCACTCGAAGACTTACCGGAATCTTTACGATTCCTCCGCATTAACGAAGGGCCGTTTCTCGGCCATGTACATATGCGCCCATATTCGGATGCACGCAGAAGTACTAGGGGCTACATAGTAGCCCCACTGTCAAACTCCTATGGCTAAGTGAAAGTGTTACAACTATATAGTCCGGTTGCCTAGTTCGACGTGCGATCACATCCTTAATGGACCAAGACGTTGGAACAAGTGTGATTATGCATATTTTTCACGAACACCCCCGCATTGTATGCGTGGTGCTGAAGCCAATGGCTGCTAACTTTCAAAATTACACATAGACTTCAAAACGGCCGCATAGGAGGCACAAATAATTCTTTCGGGCACAAAGTATAAATATAGCCTCATAATCAAAATAACATTGTTTTTACAATGATTCGATTTGTCACTCAAACAATACATTCCTCGAGCACTGCGCCCCTATTAAGCGAGCACCTTCTGTTACCTCCTCCAATTAGTGCTCGGCCGGATAATGGCCTCCCGCCGGATTCTGGGTCGCTACAATGGTGGCCTCCATATCTATCCAATAGGATTTGACGCGAGAAAGAGCCATTCGTGCACCCTCTATGCACGCCGACCTTCTCATGGCATCGATCTGAGGCACGGCCCCAAGGAATGGTTGCACCAAACCAAAGTAACTGTCCGGCTTAGGCCCCTTAGGCCAAAGATGGTCTATTACAGACCTCATTGCAAGCCCGGACAACCTATGAAGCTCCGCTACAGCAGCCATCTTTTCACTTAACACCAGCGGGCGCGCGGGAGCATTGAATTGCGACCAGCAAAGCTTCTCCACTTCTTTATCACCTTGACCCTCGAAAAACTTGGCGGCATCATGTAACACCCCGGATTTGTTGCGCCAGGTGTCTTCCAGTTATTCCCCGTTGTTGCCATGTCATTTTCTTGCGTGTTGCATTTTACCATGTCATCATGTGCATCTCATTTTGCATACATGTTCGTCTCATGCATCCGAGCATTTTCCCCGTTGTCCGTTTCGCGATCCGGCACTCCTATGTCCTCCCGCGTCCCCCCTTTTGTCTCTCGTTGTGAGCGGATGTTAAACTTTCTCAGAATGGCCCAAGGTTTTCCAAGCGGCCTTGGTATAGCACCGGTAGACCGCCTGTCAAGTTTGGTGCCATTTGGAGGTCGTTTGGTACTCCAACGGTTAACCGGGTAACCGTAAAAGCCCTCTTTGTGTTGCAGCCCAAAACCCCTTCCAAAGTGGTCCAAAACCCAGCAAACTCCCCTCCATGCTCTCGGTCGTTCGATCACGATCGCGTGGCCGAAAACCGCTCCTCATTTGGAGTCTCCTAGCTCCCTCTACCTATAAATATGTGCCCCTCCCCGAATTTTCCCAGTCCAAACCCTAGCTCCCCTCCTCCTCACGCCGCTGGATGAAATTCCTCTCCGTGCCCGGACATGTCCGCGCCCGCCGGACGTCCCGCGCCGCCGCCCCGCGCCAGTGGCTGCCTAACACATGGTGCCCCGCGCGTCCTCCGCCGCCGTGGCCCGCGGAGCCTAGGGAGGGCCCGCGCGAGCCCGCTCCCCTGCCGACGTCGGCCTCCCCGGCCCGCGCCCGAGCACCGCCGTTCCTGGCCCCCACAGTCCGGCTGCTCACCGCCGACCGCCCATGCCGCCGCCGGCCAACGCCCCGCCGCCGTGCCCGCGGCCCCGCGCTTGCCGTCCACCCGCACCGCGGTCGCCGCCGCCTCCCTCCGCGGCTCCTCCGCGCCGCCGCCGTCCGTGCCTCGCGGTCCGCGCCTTGCCGGAGCCGCTCGCCGTCCTCCCGCGCCGCCCGGCTTCTGCTGTTCGCCGCGCCTCGCCCCGCCGCTGGAGCTCGGCGCCGCCGCCCCCGTGTCTCCCCGCGCCGCCCCACGCCGGGATCCGGCCGGATCCGGCGAGATCCGGCCCGGATCCGCCCGTCTCCACCGTCTCCTCCAACTCCGGCGTGTTTTCTGGCGAGAACTGCCTCGCCTCAAAGTCCGTGCAGATCTGGCAGGTTGACCCCGAATATTTCACCAAGTCCCCGTAGTTTTCAGCATTATGTTGCCACGTTCATCGCATCATAACTCCATGCATACTGCTCCGTTTCATGCGTGTAATATGTCAAATTGTTCGACTCGATGAGTACTTCATTTCATTCCATTGCGTCATGTTCATTCGAGTTCATCTTGATGCCCGAATCATCGTTGCAAGAGCGCATGTTGCTGTTAATCTGCTGAAACTGTTATAACATGCTCATTTGTCATTTTTGCCATGTTTGATGTGTGCATCCTATGAGGTTGATGTCTACATGTGTTTTGATCTATGCCATGCCATCTTTACAGGGGTGTATGCCATGTATTTTTGTGATCAATGTGGTGACTAGCACAAGCATGTAAACTAGGCCTCGTGATGTTGCTGATTTCAGTCCCTCTTCTGCTGTTATTTATATGCCATGTAAACATGTTGCTACAGAGAGATCCATGCATATTTTGAGATACTTCAGTAAGGATGTTTTTAACATATGGTTATGCTCCATCCATTCATGCCCTTGTTTGCAATTGTGGAGTAGTCTAGCATGTCAATTTCATACTCTACTTTTGATATAAAATGTTTCCTGCAGATTGTTTACATGTTATTCAATTTTGCCAAGGTTGTTGTAGTTGATCCATGCACCCTATGAACTTGCCATTGCCATGCTTAGCTTCATAAACATGTCTTCTTACTGTTGGTTGCCTTGCCATGCCATGTATTGCTCTGTGATGAGTGGTTCAAGCTCACCAACATGCCTACTTATTGTTGTTCCTGCCATGTATGAATCTGTTAACGTAACTTGCTATGTTTACATGGGTGCCATCATTTCTTCTAATCCTTTTTGGCTCATGGTCAGTAAAGGACTTTTGTTCTATGCCATTAGTAGATTCATGACATACCTTTTTTCCCATGTTAAGTTCCTGTAACATGTTGTTTGATAGCTCTAAACATTGCAACTTGATGTTATTTCTGCTAATGACTGAAATTGTTATTATTTGCAATCTTGCCATGTGTGTTTAAGCATGTTCTAGTGATTTCTGGAGATAGCTCAGTGTTCATGTTTTGTTATACTTTACCTGTACATCATGTCAATGCCTTTTGTTATCATGTTGAGGTGCTGTAGTATGTTGTTTTGATGCTTGCAATATGCCTAGTTGCTGTTTTGGACAGATTGTTGCTATAACTTGTTTCATGTGTGTGTGTGTGTTGAACCGTTGCTCCGTTTTGAGTGTGCTCTATATGAAACTTGCTTGATTTTGCATGTAGTTTCATATTATCATGTTGCGTCCATGTTTTGAGGTGTTTGCTTGATGTTTGGGTGCATTTTGCATCAATGCCATGTTTAACTTGTTTTGCTCATATCTTTTAGACCGTAGCTCTGAATTAAATGAACTTTATATGTAACTTGACTAGAATCTCATGTAGATCATCTTGGTGCATCTTAACTTGCTGTTTAACAACTTGAACATAAGGTTTATTCAGATCTGGACCAATTTCGAAATTTGCATATGAGGACTTACCGGAATTGTTATATGTTGTTTCCGGCCTCATTTAAACTTGCCTTGATGTGTTGTTCTTGTTTGCATCATCTCTTGCCATGAGTAGCTTCATGTAGTATTGTCATGCATCATGCTTGTTTGTGCATCATGTCTTGTCTACGTGTGGTGTGTTTACCGTGTTGTGTGCTTCTTCTCGATAGTTCCCGTTTTCGTTGCGATCGTGAGGATTCGTTCGTCTATGCTTGGTTCGTCTTCGTGGCTTCATCTTCTTCATGGACTCGTTCTTCTTCCTTGCGGGATTTCAGGCAAGATGACTGCTACCCTGGATCTCACTACTATCATTGCTATGCTAGTTGCTTCGTTCTATCGCTTTGCTGCGCTACCTATCTTTTGCTCATTAAGCCTCCCAAATTGCCATGAACCTCTAACCTTTTGCACCCTTCCTAGCAAACCATTGCTTGGCTATGTTACCGCTTTGCTCAGCCCCTCTTATAGCGTTTTGTTAGTTGCAGGTGAAGTTGAAGATTGCTCCATGGTGGACAGGATTATGTTGGGATATCACAATATCTCTTATTTAATTAATGCATCTATATACTTGGTAAATGGTGGAAGACTTGGCCTTATGCCTGGTGTTTTGTTCCACTCTTGCCGCCCTAGTCTCCGTCATACCGGTGTTATGTTCCCGGATTTTGTGTTCCTTACGCGGTTGGGTGATTTATGGGACCCCCTTGACAGTTCGCTTTGAATAAAACTACTCCAGCAAGGCCCAACCTTGGTTTTACCATTTGTCTCACCACCACCTATACCCTTCCCTTGGGTCGGCCAACCCGAGGGTCATCTTTATTTTAGCCCCCCCCGGGGCCAGTGCTTGTCTAAGTGTTGGTCCGAGCCAAGCCGCCTGCAGGGCCCCCTCGAGGCAACTCGAGGTCTGGTTTTACTCGTAGCCTGTATCATCCGGTGTTGCCCTGAGAACGAGATATGTGCAGCTCCTATCGGGATTGTCGGTGCATCGGGCGGTCTTGCTGGTCTTGTTTTACCATTGTCGAAATGTCTTGTAAACCAAGATTCTGAGACTGATCGGGTCTTCCTGGGAGAAGGAATATCCTTCGTTGATCGCGAGAGCTTATCATGGGCTAAGTTGGGACACCCCTGCAGGGTATTATCTTTCGAAAGCCGTGCCAGCATTTATGTGGCAGATGGGAATTTGTTAATGTCTGGTTGTAGATAACTTGACACCAGATCCGAATTAAAACGCATCAACCGCGTGTGTAGCCGTGATGGTCTCTTTTCGGAGGAGTCCTGGAAGTGAACACGATCTTTGGGTTATGTTTGACGTAAGTAGGAGTTCAGGATCACTTCTTGATCATTGCTAGCTTCATGACCGTTCCGTTTGCTCTCTTCTCACTCTTACTTGCGTATGTTAGCCACCATATCATGCTTAGTCGCTGCTGCAACCTCACCACTTTACCCCTTCCTTTCCCATTAAGCTTTGCTAGTCTTGATACCCATGGTAATGGGATTGCTGAGTCCTCATGGCTCACAGATTACTACAACAACATTTGCAGGTACAGGTTATGCGATGATCATGACGTGAGAGCGATGTTTGCTTGTTTTGGAGTTCTTCTTCTGCTTCTTCTTCGATCAGGGGATAGGTTCCAGGTCGGCAGCCTGGGCTAGCAGGGTGGATGTCGTTTGAGTTTCTTTTTGTGTTTCATCCATAGTCTGATGGTGCTCTTATGTAAGATGATGTTGTATTCATGTGGCATTGTATGCCTCTTGTATGTATCCCCAGCTATTATGTAATGTTGATGTAATGATATCCACCTTGCAAAAGCGTCTTCAAGATGCGCTTCTATCCTTGGTGGGACCTTCGAGTTCCTTTAGGATAGGGTCGCATCTTGGGCGTGACACATCAGCTGTACTCTTCACCAAGTCCGCATACGCGTCTGCAGGACTCCAGCGTCCATCCAGGGGAGCATACTTCGGATCCAAAAACTTCGTCCGCAGTAAGTAGGAGCCCTCAGCCACGATTTTACCGGCCTGTTGAAGCTCCTCCCGCACACCCCTCACCTCGGTCCGCATCTCCTTGGTGGCATTACGCGCCTTGTTCAGATCGGCCAAACTAGCCTTATTCTCCTTTTCAAGGAGTTCATACCGGTCGGCGGCATTTTACAACTCCACAGCCATTTCGGCTATCTTTTCCTCGCTTTGGTGGTGAGCAGCCTGTTCGGCTCTCAATTCCTCGGCCGCCTTTAGGGCAGCCGCATTGCTAACCTGAGCTTGTTCCTTGGCCTGGGCAAGTTCCGCCCTCAGGGCTTCCACGGCAGCAGCACCATCTACATTGCAAACACATTGCATTAATATTATGCCCTTCTCATATTTTCCTATGCAACACAATAAGGAAAGCAGAGCACATACCTTGCGACTCGTTCAGCCGCTCGTTCACCAGCGTGATATCGGCATCACTAGATCCGATCTGCCTCCTTAGCTCGGCCACTTCAATGGACTGGTCGGCTGCCGGACCCTTAAATACCTGCGCATATGTACAGCACAATCATTACTATATGATCCCCCGTTTGCCGCCTAGGGCGGGCAACCAGAGTCTCAGGGGCTACTATCCATATGGAGCACACCTAGCGTGTGCCTCACAACCAAAAAATAGTGTATTTTTCACTACATACCTCAAAGCCTCTGAGCAGGCTTGTAAATGCCTCATTCAAACCGCTTGTGGCAGATGAAATCTTCTTGAGCACCATGATCATTAATGAGCGGTGCTCCTCCGAGAGCGCAGCTCGCTCGAGAAGGCCTGTCAGTATGTCCGGTCGGACATTGAACTGTGTCGGACCCTTCTCCTCGCCCCCCGTGGGAGCCAAGCGCTCCGGGCTCAGGGCGGCCGACGTATTAGCTTCCGGCTTCGGCAGATCCAGACTCCTCCATGACGACACCTCATTATCGCCCGCTTCATGAGGCGGAGAGGTGCATGGGGTCTCGCTCTCCATCATCTCCAGAGGAAGATCCCCCGAAGACGAAGTCTGTTGAGAAGACCTGCTAGCCGGACTACAAAAGACGAATCCTAGTTATTGATCTCAGAGAAGCACAGTACCTTCAAATTAATGATTAACTTACAGCTCGGTGGAGGGCTGGCCCGTTGGCGGGTGTCGGTGTCAAAACCGGTGGATCTCTGGTAGGGGGTCCCGAATTGTGCGTCTAGGAGGATTGTAACAGGAGACAAGGGACACGATGTTTTTACCTAGGTTCGGGCCCTCTCGATGGAGGTAAAACCCTACTCCTGCTTGATTAATATTGATGGTATGGGTAGTACAAAAGTAGATCTACCACGAGATCAGAGAGGCTAAACCCTAGAAGCTAGCCTATGGTATGATTGTTGTTCGTCCTACGGACTAAAACCCTCCGGTGTATATAGACACCAGAGAGGGCAAGGGTTACACAGAGTCGGTTACAATGGGAGGAGATCTACATATCCGTATCGCCAAGCTTGCCTTCCACGCCAAGGAAAGTCCCATCCAGACATGGGACGAAGTCTTCAATCTTGTATCTTCATAGTCCAGGAGTCCGGCCAAAGGTTATAGTCCGGTCATCCGGACACCCCCTAATCCAGGACTCCCTTAGTAGCCCCTGAACCAGGCTTCAATGACGACGAGTCCGGCGCGCAGATTGTCTTCGGCATTGCAAGGCGGGTTCCTCCTCCGAATACTTCATAGAAGATTTTGAACACAAGGATAGTGTCCAGCTCTGGAAAACAAGTTCCACATACCACCGTAGAGAGAATAATATTTGCACAAATCTAGTCTGCTGACGTATTCTGCAGCGTGACATCACGCCACGGCCAACCCTTTATTCGAATCGTTTTACTGTCCCACCTCAGCGCGTTTAGCGAGGTGGTTTCCTTGGCACGTCTTGTCGAAGCAGAGATCGTGTCCCCTTATTCCGGGATTCTCATCAATATGGGTGAGGGTAACCCAAACGTGCCATTAATCACGGCGCTTGGGAGATAAGCGAGTTTTACCAGGCTGGTGGGGGCACATAGTTTCGTTCGCCCATATAAGGGGATAAGGATCCACATTTTTCATCTACACCTTCTTCCTCCTTCGCTTATCCATTTCCGCGTACTCGAGCTCCAGCGCCCAAGTCTGCACTTCCCACCTCAACCTTCTCCATCCATGTCCGGAGCGGGAGGCATGTGGATGGCCTCCTCTGTTATGGAGGGGCACACCAAAAAGTTGAGGAAAGCCGGATACTTGTCCCACGACGTTGTGCACCGGCTCCTAGATGAGGGGCAGCTCATCCCCACCCCCAGGCCCCATGAGAGGGTGGTGTTCCACCCCCATTTCCTCCGCTGACTGGGCTTCCCACTCCACCCATTTGTCCAGGGGCTCATGTTCTACTACAGCCTGGATTTCCACGATCTGGCCCCGAACATGATCCTCAACATCTCGGCGTTTATCGTCGTGTGCGAGGCCATCCTCCGCATCAAGCCCCACTTCGGCTTATTGCTGAAGACCTTCAATGTCAAGCCGAATGTAGTGGGCGGCCAGCAAGCGGAGTGCGGAGGCGCCATGGTGGGCAAGATGCCCAACATTATATGGCTCGAGGGCTCCTTCATGGAAACCATCAAAGGGTGGCAATCGGGGTGGTTCTACATCATCGAGCCGCGTGACCCTGAATGGGCAGCGGCCCTCGAATTCCAATCTGGCATCCCCACACGGCTCACCTCCTGGAAAGAGAAGGGCCTGTCGTGGGGTAATTCGGGAGAGCTGACCGGACTCCAAACCTGCGTCCAAAACCTGGTGGATAGGAATGTTAAACTTGTCAACGTAGTCCAGGTCATGCTCCTCCGCCGGATCCTCCCGTGTCAATGACGGGCTTTTAACTTGTGGGAGTTTGACCCGGCCCAGCACCAAACTTTGACCAGGCTCTTTGACACAATGCACGAGGATGCCTGGAAGGTCCTATTTAAGGGCGCCGAGGTTCCCCCTCCTATTACCTGGGGGTGCGGAGGCGCCATGGTAAGCTTGTTTTACCCTTTATGGGATACATGTTTTTCATAGTTTGACTCTATGCGGGATCTAAGCTCCCGTTCCTTTGACAGGACTGGCAGAAGAAGACCGAAGAGATCGACTGTCTGGCTCCTTTACCCGAAGGCCCAGCAGATGCCCGCTTGGCGAAGCTGCTGGCCCCGGCACCTTACGTGGTGCCGGAGAAGAAGGCCATGGGAACTCGAAAGAGTTCCCGGCGCCCGGTGGTGTCGGATTCATCGTCCGATGACTCCGAAGCGCACTCCTCCCGCGAAGACAAGGAGGAGGAAGAAGAGGCCTCTCCCCCTCCAGCGGGGGGAGGAAAGAAAAGGAAGGCCACCCCAACTAGGGGGGCGGAGGGTCCAAGAAGGAAAGGACCCTTCCTCCGGACTGCTCCACCAACGCTGACGATGGAGAAGAGGAGTGGCCATCCAGGGCCAAGCCCCTGGCAAAATCGTAAGTATCCGGATACCAGAATAACTCATGGCGTTCCTTTATTGCACAGTATCTTCTGACGCCGAATACAATCATGCAGTCCGCCCAAGGCCCGGCTCGACGCTTCGTCGAGCGGCTCCCTGGATTCGTCGAATGTGAATAGTCTTTCACTCCCAACTGCTACCTGCCCTCGCCCTACGGATGATGCCCAGGTGGAGTCCCAAAAGGGGCCAAGCCAGGAGGAGGTGGTCCTGGAAGTGCCGCAAGGTGACCTCCCGGACTCCAGGCGCAAAGGGGATAAAACCCCAAAGGGCTCTAAGTCCAGCCCTGGGCCGGACACCGCACCAGAACCTTCAGTGGATCCGGAGTCCGGCAGGCAGCCCCCTAGTAAGAAGGGCAAGCCTACGACGCCGGTGACTTCCGTCCAACTGGAGGCACCGGATAATTTGCTGGAGGTGCTTAATGGCGCCTCCATCAACGAGGAGCACCGCACTATTATGAGTGCGGTGATCCAGAAGGTTCAGTCCGCCAAGAGCGGGCTGATGGAAGCCTGTGCCAGCCTTCTAACAGGCTTTGAGGTATGTATTTAAGATATGTAAAAATATTACCGCATAGACAGTAGCCCCTGATGCTCAGTTCGGTGTTCGGAAAGAAAAGCCGAACTAAGGATCTGAAAAGATATACGTACGAGTCTAACATAAGTATGTCAATATGGGAATGTAGGGTGCGCTACTGACCTCTGCCGCACTGACTGCGGAGGTCGATGCATTGAAGCAGAGCCTCGAGCGATCCGAGAATGAGCTCGGCCTTGCCAAGAAGCAGCTCGAGGACAAGGAAGGTAAGTAATACCTTATGTAGGTATATAAAAAGATCTGGTTGCAAATAATGACAGGACCAACGTGAGTATTAAAGGGGCCACAACCAAGGTGGCTACCCTGAAGGAAGCATTGTCCAAGGCCGAAGACCATGCGGCCGTGGAGCGCACCGAGCGAGAAAAGCAGGAGGCGCGGGTGGCGGAGGTGCAGCAAGAGCTCCACGCTCTTGTGAAAAAACACGAGAGTTTGGAGCTTGACTCAAAGACTCGAGAGTCCGAGCTTGCCGCGGCCCTTGAGAGCGCCAAATCTGCCAAGGCCGAAGCCCAAAAAGCCCTCCAGGAAATTGAGGCGATGAAGAAGATAGCCGCGGGTAAGGCATTCTTTATGCAAAGTAAGCACGTGAAAGTGAATTAGTTGTTACTTACCCAAGTCCGGAGCTCTCCAGGAGCATTCGCGGATCTGCCCCGCAGCGTGTCCGACGCTGCCGCATTCTACCAAGCCGAGGAAGGGAGCTCAACGGAGAAGGTGTTCCGGTCCAAGTATGTTGAGGCCAGACACCCGGTGCCCTTGAGCGTCCAGCTGAAGCAGCTGGTCGAGCTCCATAAGGTAGCCGAACAGGCCATGAGGGGCCTTATAGTCCTGCTATGGCCTGGGGAGGTCATGCCTGGGAGCTACTTTGGGCTGGTGAGGCGGCTGGCGGATGCCTATCCACGGCTTGAAGTCATCAAGCGCTCCGTACGCATCGAAGGCGCCCGTAGGGCCCTTGCCCGTGTTAAAGTACAATAGGGCAAGATGGATGCTGAGAAGCTGGTGACAGATGGGCCATCCAAGGGGAAGGAGCATCGCAAGCCTGAGATGTATTATGAGGGCGTCCTGAAGGGTGCCTGCCTTGTGGCGGATGAGTGTTCCAAGGATGTAATTTTTGAGTAAACTCGCTCGTGTTATCCTATGCGCTGAAAACTTGTTCATATGCGCTAAGTAACGCTTTTTGAATTTAAAATATTACCTTCTGTGCGGCCATTTATTAAATCTGAGAGATAGCGAGTCGTCGGCTTCTACCCCCATGCCACGAGTGCTGGGGTGTTCGGGATAAACCTGAGCGCTCTTGTTCCCATTCTTGGGTACTTCGAGGGAGGCGCTTAGCACAACGAACAAGGCAATCGGAGTATAATGCTTTACCACTCTCACTTATCGATACAATTCTATAATTTTAAATTTCGATGAAGCCCCTAGTATTCAGAAGACCGAGTTCGGGGCGCTATCCACGCCTAGGCCGGACAAAGCCAGCTCCTCGCTCTAAGCGGCATAAGTCTTTAGGGACTCGAAACCTCTCGAACAGCGACCGGCTCTCGCCCTATCATGACGGTCAGTTTTAGCTTTCTCTACTGAGGTGCTTAACCCAGCTCAACCGGGGCACAATCGCAGTAGTTCTCCCAGCGCTACCTTAGCCGATATAACGGAACATAAGGTACCAAAACATGGGAGCCGGCAAACCCAACTATTGACCCAAGACATGATTCGGAGCCGATGCATATAATGCTATAAGTTCGGGGTGCCGCACTCATGAGGGTGTTCGGACTTCTCACACCATATTCTGGGGTACTTAAGCCCCTGGTGTATTGGCCGTACCAAAGTGTGCGGTTGCATAATGTCATAACTGAACATATTTACATAAAAATGAGTGCAATAATAGACAAGAGCTATGTATTGTTTATTAAAAGGCTGCTGTGAAAGCAGAACGATACAAATAGTGCGATAAGCAAGAGATGGGATTATTTGACGTGTCCCCCTCCAGGGGCAAGCTACGAGACTTTATGTAAGACAGATATTTAGCTCGTTATAGAGACCACCTGGACATTCGACGTAGCTTGCTGCCTCCCTGGCTGTTGCATCGTGTGTTCGGCGATTGTACTGCCGGACAGGCCTTCCGGAGAGTGGAGTCCTGAAAGTAAGAAAAAAGAAATGACAAAATTGGGAGCCCCTAGTGCGGTTGAGCCGCATTTCGGGTGTGCCATGGTTGTGCCCCTCCCCTTATGCCCATGGTATTTTCACAGCATAATTATGTACGCGTAGTACTGTTTTCGCAATTTCGCAAGGGCTGGGGTTGGGGCCGCACTGCTACGTTTGCTCGGAACGTGCCATGCGGTCTTGTTGTAGGTTACTCCGGGCGCGCTTGACAGTGTCCGGACGTTTAATAGCCGGACTGGAGAATTTCCTTGAGAGGCTACTTTGTAATTCCGCCGCGAGGGCCGCCGTATGCTCCTCCATTCGGAGAGAGCGTTCGGTGTTTCCATTGACCGTAATGACTCCTCGAGGGCCTGGCATCTTGAGCTTGAGGTATGCCTAGTGCGGCACCGCATTGAACTTTGCAAATGCGGTTCGTCCGAGCAGTGTGTGATAGCCACTGCGGAACGGGACTATGTCGAAGATTAACTCCTCGCTTCGGAAATTATCCAGGGATCCGAAAACCACTTCGAGTGTAACTGAACATGTACAATTGGCCTCTACACCTGGTATTACGCCTTTAATGGTCCTCTTTGTGGGTTTAATCCTTGAGGGATCTATGCCCATTTTTCGCACTGTATCCTGATAAAGCAGGTTTAGGCTGCTGCCGCCGTCCATAAGGACTCTAGTGAGGTGAAATCCGTCAATGATTGGGTCTAGAACCAATGCGGCGAATCCGCCATGGCGGATGCTAGTGGGGTGGTCCCTTCGATCAAAAGTGATCGGGCAGGAGGACCACGGGTTGAACTTTGGGGCGACTTGCTCCAACGCATATACGTCCCTGTGTGCACGCTTCCGCTCCCTTTTGGGGGTGTGGGTTGCGTATATCATGTTCATCGTCCGCACTTGTGGGGGAAAGCCCTTCTGTCCCCTATTGTTCGGCGGCCAGGGCTCCTCCTCGTCATCGCTATGCAGCCACTTGTCTCTGTTTTCGGCACTTAACTTGCCTGCTTGCTTGAACACCCAACAATCCCTATTGGTGTGATTGACTGGTTTTTCGGGGGTGCCGTGTATCTGGCACGAGCGATCGAGTATTCGGTCCAAATTGGATGGGCCCGAAGTATTTCTTTTGAATGGCTTTTTCCGCTGACCGGGTTTAGAGCCTCTGAATCCGGCATTAACTCCCGTATCCTCAGCATTGTCGCCATTAATGCGGCGCTTGTGCTTGTTGCGACGCGACCCGCCATTGCTGTCCTTGGTATCCGAATTACCAGGGCTCTTGGTCATGTTATTACTACGAGCTAGCCAGTTGTCTTCTCCCGTGCAAAAGCGGGTCATGAGTGTTGTGAGGGCTGCCATGGATTTCGGCTTTTCCTGTCCTAGGTGCCGGGCAAGCCATTTGTCACGGATGTTATGTTTGAAGGCTGCGAGGGCCTCTGCGTCCACATAGTCGACTATTTGATTTTTCTTGGTTAGGAACCCTTTCCAGAATTGTCTGGCCGATTCCTCTGGCAGCTGAATTATGTGGCTTAGGTCATCGGCGTCTGGTGGTCGCACATAGGTGCCCTGGAAATTGTTGAGGAATGCGGCTTCCAGGTCCTCCCAGCAACCAATTTACTCTGCTGGCAAGCTGTTAAGCCAATGTCGAGCTGGTCCTTTAAGCTTGAGTGGGAGGTATTTGATAGCGCGTAGATCATCACTGCGGGCCATGTGGATATGAAGGAGATAATCCTCGATCCATACCGCAGGATCTGTTGTGCCATCGTATGATTCGATGTTTACGGGTTTAAAACCCTCGGGGATTTGATGATCCATTACTTCATCTGTGAAGCATAGTGGGTGTGCGGCACCTCTGTACTGGGCTATATTACGATGTAGCTCAAATGAGCTTTGTCTGCTGTGTTCGGCCTGGCCGGATTTGCGATATCCGGCATGACGGTTATCGTCACGTGTCGTGGGGTGCCCACGTGATCCGTAGATCGATCTTGTTTGCCTTGCCTTGTCCTCCAATATGTCTTGCGGGTCTGGCGCATGTCCCCGTGGCTTGGTATTTTTTGAGCGACACCGGGGTGCGGCCTTAGTGGATGGACAAGAGGCATCTCTGTCGCGGCCACGAGGTGGCCGGTCAGCCGTGTCGTGCGCTGGTGATGTAGGTTTAGGTGCTCCCTCCTCTAATCGGGGTAGCAGCCTGCGCTTTGGGTAGCTCTTGGAGGGGCGTTCGAGTTCGTACTCTTCGGTCGCAAGGACTTCAGTCCATCTATCGGCTAGCAAGTCTTGGTCAGCTCTAAGCTGCTACTGTTTTTTCCTGAGGCTGCTCGTCGTGGCCATAAGCCTGCGTTTGAAACGCTCTTGTTCGACGGGATCCTCAGGCATGACAAATTCGTCATCATCGAGGCTTGCCTCGTCTTCGGAGGGAGGCATGTAATTATCGTCCTCTACCTCTCTGTCTGCCGCTCTCTCATGAGGGCTGGCTTCTCCATCCTCCTGTGCTGAATCCTGCTGGAGGGGGTTGTCTTCGGCACTGTCCGAGGTGTTATTATCTCTCATGCCGGAATCGCCGTTTTTGCTTTGGCGGGATTTAGAGCGGTGCCGCTGATGCCGGCGCTTAGGCTGCTTCTTGGATGGGTCATCCTCCGTTGTTCCATCGCCATTCCCTTCTTTTGGGGTGTCCACCATGTATATGTCGTATGACGAGGTGGCCTTCCAGTGCCCTATAGGTGCTGGTTCTTGGTCGTCTCCTGCATCGGCGTCCATACCGTTGATGTCTTCGGAGTCGAAGTCGAGCATGTTAGTTAAATCATCGATAGTGGCTACGAAGTGGGTGGTGGGTGGGCTTTGAATTTCTTTGTAGTCCGCATCCCAACCTTGCTGACCATAGCCCGGCCAGGGCTCTCCTGATAAAGAGAGAGACTTTAGTGAATTCAGAATGTCGCCGAAAGGCGAGTGCTGAAAGATGTCTGCGGCGGCGAACTCTATGATCGGCGCCCAATCGGGTTCGATCGGCAGGGGCGAGGAAGATTCGGAGTCCGGAGAGGAGTCCGGCACCTGGGAGTCACGAGCTTCGCAAAGGACGATGCTGGTGTTCGGCTCGATCGCCGTAGAGATTGCAGCCCCCGAGGCGGTGTCCAGCCACCCGTCCTCGATTGGCACAGTCGGCTCTGAGCTAAGGGTCGGCGCGGACACTGGGGCAGCCTCCTGGGCACTATTCGGCGGCAGAGCTAGATCATGCCCATCATGATAGTGCGGCGCGCTTGGCTATGGTTCGAACCCGTCAAAGATCAAGTCTCCGCGGATGTCAGCCGTGTAGTTCAAACTTCCAAATCTGACCTAATGGCCAGGGGCGTAGCTTTCGACCTACTCCAGATGGCCAAGCGAATTGGCCCACAGTGCAAAGCCGCCGAATACGAAGATCTGTCCGGGGAGAAAGGTCTCACCCTGGACCGCATCATTGTTGATGATCGGAGGAGCCATCGGGCCTAAAGATGACGACACAGAGGAACTCTCAATGAAAGCACCAATGTCGGTGTCAAAACCGGCGGATCTCAAGTAGGGGGTCCCGAGCTGTGCGTCTAGGCGGATGGTAACAGGAGACAAGGGACATGATGTTTTTACCCAGGTTCGTGCCCTCTCGATGGAGGTAAAACCCTACTCCTGCTTGATTAATATTGATGGTATGGGTAGTACAAGAGTAGATCTACCACGAGATCAGAGAGGCTAAACCCTAGAAGCTATCCTATGGTATGATTGTTGTTCGTCGTACGGACTAAAACCCTCCGGTTTATATAGACACCGGAGAGGGCTAGGGTTACACAGAGTCGGTTACAATGGGAGGAGATCTACATATCCGCATCGCCAAGATTTCCTTCCACGCCAAGGAAAGTCCCATCCGTACATGGGACGAAGTCTTCAATCTTGTATCTTCATAGTCCAGGAGTCCGGCCAAAGGTTATAGTCCGGTCATTCAGACACCCGCTAATCCAGGACTCCCTCAGCAGGCATCACTTGGTGAGACGCCCGTTGGGGCAGAGCCCCCCGGCGACACTTTCTTCCTCTGTTTGGGCATCTCCGTCTCCATGTCTTCGGAGGAGGCCCTTTTCTTCCCGCGCGGGGAGGTGGCCTCGGATTCCCCTCCCCGACTATCCTCCCTTGGGGAGGAAGCAATTCCCCCGGTTCGGATGCGCAGTGTGTGAAGTTCAGCTTCAGTGTCCTTTCCTTCGTCTTTCCCTGAGGGCATTTTGCTGAGCACCCGGCCAAGCATTTTGGCAACGATTGGACCAGGCGAGCCTTCGGGACGTGGCGTCGGACACCTGATTCTCTCCGCCTTGCTGAGCCATTCCTGGCCACAGAGAGTTTTCAGAATAATGACTATGACAAATAAAAATAAAAGTGTTTGGTTTTAATGTTACTTACTTGGGCATCTAGGCGATTGCAGCTTAGGCCCGCGTCCTCGGTGGTGTCCGGACACTTTACTTGTGGTCCAAAGAATAATTTACACATCCCTTTGAGCTTCAGGCCCAAGAAGTGCTTAATAGTCTGCGGACCCTCTGGATTGAACTCCCACATCTGGAGAGGCTGGCGTTTGCATGGCAACATCCGTCGGATTAGCATTACTTGAATTATGCTGACAAGGTTAATGTCCTTCTCAATGAGCTCCCGGATATGGCTCTGCGGTATCGGAACATCACTGGTGGGACCCCAATTCCGTCCTAAGTCGGTCCATGATGCCAATTGCGACGGAGGGCCCGAGTAGAACTCGGGGGCGGCCACCCACTTTGTGCCTCTAGGGGCCGTAACATAAAACCACCTTCGTTGCCATACATCAGATACTTCTAGGAAAGAACCCTCTCGCCATGGGGCATCGGCGTTCCTGCTTATTATGGCGCCTCCGCACTATGCATGTTGCCCCTCGATCATCTTCGGCTTCACATGGAAGGTCTTGAGCCATAAGCCGAAGTGTGGAGTGACATGGAGAAAAGCCTCGCACACAATGATGAACGAGGAGATATGGAGGATAGTGTCCGGAGCTAGATCATGGAAATCCAGCCCGTAATAGAACATGAGAACCCTCACAAAGGGATCAAGGGTGAGGCCCAAGCCGCGGAGGAAGTGAGGAACGAACACGATGCTCTCATTGGGCTCCGGTGTAGGGATGACCTGCCCTGGAGCAGGAAGCCTGTGCTGGATGCGGCGGTCAGATATCCGACCTCCCTAAGCCTCACAATGTCCTCCTCTTGGATCAAGGAAGCCACCCACTGGCCTTGAGTATTGGATCTGGACATATTGAAGGATCTGGGGTGTTGGAGCTTAGGTCTCGGGTGCTAGAACTCGAGGTGCGAGAAGGCGCAAGGGAGGTGGAAAAGAGGCATAGGCCTCGACCCCTTTATAAATTGGGTGAATATCAAGAGTCCTCAGTGTGACCGCTTGAGGATTATCTAAAAACACACGGAGTCATGCCAACGGTCGTCGTGGGGTTACGCACGCCCATATTGATGGAAGATCCCGTAATAAGAGGAACACGATCTCTGCTTTGGCAGGGTGTGCCAATAAAACCGCCTCGCAACGCGAGTCGAGCTAAGGCAAGAAACGCCGGTTCGTGTTGGACCGGGCCACGATGCGAGGGCACAACGTGCGAAGATTGCCAGCAGATCAGATTTATGCTATGTTCCCTACAATAGTATGTAAGGATCATCTCGCAGATCCGGACACGATCTAAGTGTTCGATAATTACTTTGGAGTACTCAGAGAAGGAACCCGCCTTGCAATGCCGGAGACAAGGCTGCGTGCCGGACTCATCGTCATTGAAGCCTAGTTCAGGGGCTACTGAGGGAATCCTGGATTAGGGGGTATCCGGACAGCCGGACTATATACATCGTCCGGACTATTGGAGCGTGAAGATACAAGACTCAAGACTCCGTACCGTGTCCGTATGGGACTCTCCTTTGCGTGGAAGACAAGCTTGGCGATCCGGAGATTGTATTTCCTTCCTTGTAACCGACTCCATGTAAACCCTAGCTCTCTCCGGTGTATATAAACCGGAGAGGTTGGTCCTTAGAAGGCCGATCACAATTACAATCATAATCATCATAGGCTAGCTTCTAGGGTTTAGCCTCTATGATCTCATGGTAGATCTACTCTTGTACTACTCATATCTTCAATATTAATCAAGCAGGAAGTAGGGTTTTACCTCCATGGAGAGGGCCCGAACCTGGGTAAACATTGTGTCCCTTGCTTCCTGTTACCATCAGCCTAAGTCGCACAGATCGGGACCCCCTACCCGAGATCCGCCGGTTTTGACACCGACAATGAGCCCAAGAATAAATGGGCCCTGAGAAGGCCGAAAGATAACATGGGCTGGAAAAGGCCCAATGGAATAATGGGCTGTTAATGGGTATAAAGAGATACACCATTCATTACAGGCCTGTTTCACCACGTGCCGTTAATCGGTATAAAGTGATACACTATTCGTTATGGGCCAGTGTCACCACGGGCCGTTAATGGGCCAAGAGTTACAAATGGCCTCATATGGGTCAAAATACGTCACGGGCCATACATGGGCTAGAAGTTAAAACAGGCTGGAATCATATTGGACGGCCCAGATGACGCTACTGGGCCTAATTCAGATAGGTCATAACGGGCCCTGGGTTAGCGGGCTGTAAATGGGCTATATGTGAACAGGCCGTTAACAGGCTTTCCATGGGCCGGCCCGCCACCTTTTGACCAAGTTAAACGGGCCGGCCTTTTCACAGGAATGGGCCTCTGTTGGGCCATGCCACGTGTCGATGTATCATAGGCGCCTTCGGTCCAATGAGTGGATGACATCTGTCCCAACTGTGAGCCGACACATGTTTCCTCTAGCCAATGATGATTTTACACGTGAAAAATCCCCATTGGTCGGGGCTGTTAACGGGTTATCGGATCCAAAATCGGACCCGATAGCTTAACGACATTCCGTTATGGTGGATGCCACGTGTCAGTCACCCTTGATGAAAGCACTTCTATGATGCGCGATTTATCATCATGGAAGTGGACACTTCCGTGATGATAATTTTTGTAACGTCATGGAACACTTCTACGACAGCACAGGTATGACTATCTTGATTCTGTCATAAAATCGGCATGGATGTACATGCATGATAGAAAACGTGACCTACTATGACAAACATGTATCATCACGGAAGTGTATTTTTTTTTTGTAGTTACGTATGTCCTTTCGCATACAGAGGTGACACGTTCCCTCTCGGAACCATGAGCCTTTTTGAGAGAAGCTCTGGTTTGCAAGAAGCTTATACCAAAGTTTGTCCCAATTCAGCCAAAAAAAATACCGCGGCATGTTGGTTCCATGTCATGACACCATGCCAAATTTCATGATTTTCAAACGTGTTTTGGATTTACGTGAATCAAAAAATCATGTTTCTCAATCTTTCTGGCCGAGCCACGATGCCCAGATGTTTGAATTTCATTCACATTTCTTGCATGGGACCTAGAAATTCACCCAAGGACACACATGTGATTTTTTCAACCAACTTTGGTGCACTGGAGCATGTGCTTGTAGTTCAAATTAGAATTATGCACATTAAATGCCAAAAAATTCAATTAATGTGTAAAAAAGGCCAAACAAACCTGGAATGATTCCAAAATTTAGCACGATACTTCTATTTGGTCTAATATGCCTGTGTAAAAAAATAAGGCGGGAGAAGGCAGTGTACGTATGTCGTTTCGCACACGGAGGTGACATGTTCCCTCTCGAAACCACGAGACTTCTTGAGAGAAGCTCCGGTTTGCAAGAAGCTTATACAAAAGCCTATCCCAATTCGGTCAAAAATTTACCACAGCATGTTGGTGCCATGTCATGACACCATGCCAAGTTTCATAATTTTCACGCGTGTTTTGGATTTACATGAATTAAAAAAACCAAGTTTCTCAATATTTCCGGCCGAGCCACGACGCCCAGATGTTTGAGTTTCATTCACATTTCTTGCATGGGACCTAGAAATTCACCCAAGGACACACATGTGATTTTTTAAACTAACTTTGGTGCACTGGAGCATGTGCTTGTAGTTCAAATTTGAATTATGCACATTAAATGCCTAGAAATTCAATTAATGTATAAAAAGGCCAAACGGACACGGAATAATTCCAAAGTTTAGCATGATACTTCTATTTGGTCTAATCAGTGTGTGTAAAAAAATTAAGGCGGGAGAAGGCAGTGTACGTATATCGTTTCGCACATTGAGGTGACACGTTCCCTCTTGGAACTACGAGCCTTTTTGAGAGAAGCTCCGGTTTGCAAGAAGCTTATACCAAAGCTTGTCCCAATTCGGCCAAAAAATTACCGCAACATGTTGGTGCCATGTCATGACACAATGCCAAGTTTCATGATTTTCAGGCGTGTTTTGGATTTACATGAATTTAAAAAATCAAGTTTCTCAATCTTTCCGACCGAGCCACGATGCCTAGATGTTTGAATTTCATTCCCATTTCTTGCATGGGACCTATAAATTCACCCAAGGACACACATGTGATTTTTCAACCAACTTTGGTGCATTGGAGCATGTGCTTGTAGTTCAAATTTGAATTATGCACATTAAATGACCAGAAATTTAATTAATGTATAAGAAAGTCCAAACGAACCCAGAATAATTCCAAATTTTAACACGACACTCATATAGTTCTATGTTGCCTCTATAAAAAGACATGGGCGGGGAGGCAGCGTATATTGTTTCGAGCACAAAGGTGACACGTCCCCCCTCGGGAGCCACGAGTCTTCTCGAGAGAAGCTCCGATTTGCAAGAAGCTTATACCAAAAGCTTGTCCAAATGCGGCCAATTTTTTACCACATCATGTTGGTGCCATGAAATGACGACCATGCCAAGATTTACGATTTTCAGGTGAGTTTTGAATTTCCAGGAATTTAAAAACCAAGTTTCTCAATGTTCTCGGCCGAGCCACGATGCCTAGATGTTTGAATTTCATTCCCATTTCTTGCATGGGACCTATAAATTCACCCAAAGACACACGTGTGATTTTTCAACAAACTGGTGCACTGGAGCATGTGCTTGTAGTCCAAATTTGAATTATGCACATTAAATGCGGAGAAACTCAATTAATGCATAAAAATGCCAAACGAATCTGGAATAATTCCAAATTTCAACACGACACTCATGTAGTCGCATGTTCACTGTACATAAATGTTCTAGCAATTCAAACACCATCCTTTCCCTCCGTAACACCATTTTGTCTTTCAAAACATAATGAAAAAAATCAGGTATACCACAAACAGTTTACTAGAAAGAATCGTGTGGGATGCGATATAAAATATCTTGGCGCACCGTCTTGTCTGGCTTACACAGGAAACTTCATCGTCTACAGTCCATCGCCCCCACTTGAACCACACTTGTGTGCCAGTTTCTCGCGGTACCGAGCGAAATTTTTCGATCACCGCGGAAATATCTATCTCCCCGCCCCCTCCCTCCCACCAAAAGCCACATTTCCACTGTTCCTCCTTGCTTTCCAAGTTCAAACCTTCATTGCTGCTTACTGGCAGCTCAGCCTCCTCGCCGGCGACCCTTCTTCTTGCAGTGCCGCCTCCTCGCCGGCTACCCTTCTTCTTGTAGCGCCGCCTCCTCGCCGGCGACCCTTCTTCTTGGAGCGCCCCCTCCTTGCCGTCGACCCTTCTTCTTGTTGCGCAGCCTCATCACCGTCGATCCTTCTTCTTGCTGCGTGGCCTCGTCGATATGGTCAGGTAATACACACCCCACCCACACTATCCTCCTCCTTTCCCGTCCCACATGCCCCGACCGATGGCGCGACACCCAAGCTTCAAAATATCGGATATCGGGTTCGTATCGGTCTGGCTACGACATATCGGGTGTCGGATATCGGGTGATATATCGAACGATATGTAGATATTCCAGAGAATACATGTAGTTTTTTCATTATTCTTGTTAAAAACATTTATTTATAGTACTACAAAATGTACGATGTCAATACTTTAACATAACACTTCCAGATTCCTAGTTTATTAAATTGTTGATTAAGAAACTATTAAAGAAATACTCACAAGATATGTACTGTATGAATTAAAAAATATGATCTATATGCCTTTGTACGAAACATTGTGCATGACTTTGATAATATATCATGAAGTCATAAATTTGTAATCTTATTTCACTACTTTCTAATAAAGAATTGTTGTCATGTACATATCGTCATATATCAGTGGGCATATTGGGCTAGTTATCGGCCATATTGGGCTAGATATCGATCCATATCGGATGATATGTTTGAAAATGATGTTTATAAAATGATAGGTTATGTTTATATTGGCAGAGGCCCAAAAGTGATATATCGTCCTAGATATTGGTCGTATCGGCCTATATTTAAAAGCTTGGCGACACCTTCCGCCGAAATCACTGTCCCCCTCCTACAATTAAGCGTCGCCCACAACCATTTTACACATAGTATAATGTCGAGCTCAGTAGCATCTGGCGGTGAAGAAGCAAACCGCGGCCGCACGCGCGCACGAGCTCGCTATGCTTCCATGCGTGCCGACCGCCAGATCTTGGAGGAGCACCTCGTATTCGAGGCCACTGTCGACACCGCCACATGGTTGTCTACTTTAAAACATAGTTCGTGCTATTTTCTCGAGGCCATCGCCAGTGCCTTCTAGTGATTTTTCCTCTGTAATGTTAATATGCAATCTGATGTTCAGTTAACAGTTTGGTCCTCTAAAATGTAATGTTCAGTTAACACTTTGGTCCTCTGAAATGTAATGTTCAGTTAACAGTTTGGTCCAACAATTGCTACATTTCGTAGTACTATTCTCAAGCATTCTTTGTTTTGTTAACTGTCGTATCTTCTAGTACATGTTTCTATTCTGCAATGTTGTGCTCAGTTAACTATTTTGGTTCATTTTGTCTACTGTCCATTTAATTATTTGGTTCGGTTCTGCAATTTGATTTTCATTTGATGTGGGTACAATTTTGTATTGTTATGCATGTGAAATAAATTGAATTTGGTTGTACTCAATACATATTCTACTGATAGTATGGCAACTCTCAGGTAACCTGATCAAGATCTTCCTTATGAGTGTTGCAGGGAAACAATGGGAGACACTACGATTTACCATCGAGGTTTGTTCAAGCATGGTCCTTTCGCTAATAGCACCTTATTGTGCAGTTGCAGGAATCATTCTAATATTTAGGTTTCTTACAATTTGGTCTTGCACATGTAGGTCCTGCTGTCAGAGGCTTAGACCCACTGTTCGACCCATTTTGCATATGGGAAGATGAGATGTCCATGAATATCAGTCTAGTCAAGAAACTCAAAAAGATTGTTAGGATGAAGAAACTTGCAACGAATAACAGCAAGATCTTTGTTTGCACAATGAAGAAGACATCAGTCAACCATAGGATGGTACTAACTCTTTTACCTTGTTTTTACCCCTTGTGCCATTTCAAAATTTATAACAGCGATTTATGCATATCTTTGTTTTCAGTACTTTTCAAAGTAGTTCACCGATGATTACCTCTCAAACCACCTGCATGGTCAAGAGGCAAGGAAGGTATTCATTTCACACCCACGGTACAATATTGAAGTCTTGTTGAAGAGGACGAAGGTTGGACGGGCAATTATCCATATTCACTAGCCTAAAGTTGCAAGGACATTCAACATCACTGAATGCTCAATATTTGCCTTCTGCTTCTGCAGTTTCCCAGATGAGATTCATCTGTCTATTTACCGTGTATGATGCTACTTTCCAAAGGTTTTCGATGTTGCATGTGAAACTTGGTGTTGTTGTGTAATGGCGTAACTGAGTGCCGAAGCTATTTGATGTAATTCGATTATTGAATCCTGGTTGCTGTTATATGGATTTGAAATATCTGGTGTGTTTTATATGAAATATCAATTTGGTTAGTCCATGGATTATCAATAATAGGCTAATTACCCTGCTTATTGTGGTTTTCTATTGCAGACAGTTACTCAGACATCACCGTGGGTGATGAACTCAAACAACCCGCACGGTTTCTAGAAAGTAGGCGTGTTCGACCAACTAACAATCACACACGACTTCCGACAGAGAACTGTTTGCGTTAGGCCACCTTGCACAAACATTTCCACACAAAAAACTATGTGTGATATACATACGAACGGAAATATTTTTCTGGGATTCACCGTGAGGGATGTAGATACGAACAGAAACAATTGGGTTTTGATGCCCCGCCAGATTGCACACGAGCTCATTTTGCCCCAGCCTGTGTGCCAGGAGGGCCTATCCCCGACGGTTTCTGGGTCATGTCGGAAGGACCCCCCTATCGCCCACACTCACTTGGCGACGGTTCCAAATGCTGTAGCGGAAAGTGGTTAAAACCGCTTGTATAGCAGGTCTCTGCACCAGTGCGTGCTAGGCTCGTCAAGTTTAATTCAAGTATTCCATATGTGCAAAAATGTCTTACACCCGTTGTATGTGAACTTAGGGTCCATCACACCAGATCATCACGAGGTGCTTCACAACGACGAACTTTGGCAACGGTGCATACTCGGGGAGAACACTTTTATCATGAAATTTAGTTAAGGGATCATCTTATAATGCTACCACCGTTCTAAGCAAACTAAGATGCATAAAGGATAAAGACCACATAATCAAAATATGTGACATGATATGGCCATCATCATCTTGTGCTTTTGATCTCCATCTCCAAAGCATCGTCATGATCTCCATCGTCACCGGCTCGATACCTTGATCTCCATCATTGCGTTAGGGTCGTCTCACCAACTATTGCTTCTACGACAATTGCTAACGCATAGAGATAAATTAAAGCAATTACATGTCGCTTGTATTACATACAATAAAGAGACAACCCTAAGGCTCATGCCGGTTGTCGATATTATAAGACATGATCATCTCATATATCAACATATATCACATCACATCTTGACCATATCACATCACAACATGCCCTGCAAAAACAAGTTAGACGTCCTCTACTTTGTTGTTGCAAGTTTTACGTGGCTGCTACGGGCTTCTAGCAAGAACCGTTCTTACCTATGGCAAAAACCACAATGGTGATTTATCAAGTTTTCTGTTTTAACCTTCTTCAAATCACCGTTGTGGTTTTGACGTAGGTAAGAACGGTTCTTGCTAGAAGCCCGTACCAGCCACGTAAAACTTGCAACAAGAAAGTAAAGAACGTCTAACTTGTTTTGGCAGGGCATGTTGTGATGTGAAATGGTCAAGATGTGATGTGATATACTTTGTCTTATGAGATGATCATGTTTTGTAATATCGACAACCGGCAGGAGCCTTAGGGTTCTCTCTTAATTATTGTATGAAATGCAAGCACCATGTTATTACTTTACTTTATCTCTATGCATTAGCAATAGTTGTAGAAGAAATAGTTGGTGAGATGACCCCGACGCAATGATGGAGATCAAGGTGTCCAGCCGGTGATGATGGAGATCATGACGATGCTTTGGAGATGGAGATCAAAAGCACAAGATGATGATGGCCATATCATGTCACATATTTTGATTGCATGTGATGTTTATCCTTTATGCATCTTATTTGCTTAGAACGGCGGTAGCATTATAAGATGGCCGCTTCACTAAATTTCAAGATAAAAGTGTTCTCCCTGAGTATGCACCGTTTCTAAAGTTTGCCGTTTCGAAGCACCTCGTGATGATCGGGTGTGATAGACAATACGTTCACATACAACGGGTGTAAGCCTGATTTACACACATGGAATACTTGGGGTAAACTTAACAAACCTAGCATGTAAAGACATGGTCTCAGAACACTGGAGACTGAAAGGTCGAACGTGAGTCATATAGTAGATATGATCAACATAGAGATGTTCACCATTGATGAGTACCCCATCTTACGTGATGATCAGACATGGGTTAGTTAATTTGGATCATCTATCACTTAGATAACTTGAGGGACGTTAATTTAAGTGGGAGTTTATTACTAATTTGATTAATTGAACTTAATTTATCATGAACTTAGTCTTAATAGTTTTGCATATCCATGTTGTAGATCAATGGCCCGTGCTACCCTTCCCCTGAATTTTAATGCATTCCTAGAGAAAGCTAAGTTGAAAGATGATGGTAGCAACTACATGGACTGGGTCCGTAACTTGAGGATTATCCTCATTGCTGCACAGAAGAATTATGTCCATAATGCACCGCTAGGTGATAGACCTGCTGCAGGAGCTACTACAGATGCTATGAACGTATGGCAGGCTCGATCTGATGACTACTCAATAGTTCAGTGTGCCATGCTTTATGGCTTAGAACCGGGACTTGAAAGACGTTTTGAACATCATGGAGCATATGAGATGTTCCAAGAGCTGAAGTTGATATTTTAAGCTAATGCCCGGGTTGAGAGATATGAAGTATCCAACAAGTTCTATAGCTGCAAGATGGAGGAGAATAGTTTTGTCAGTGAACACATACTCAAAATGTCTGGGTATCATAACCACTTGACTCAGCTGGGAATTGATCTTCCAGTTGAGAGCATTATTGATGGAGTTCTTTAATCATTGCCACCAAGATATAAAGGCTTCGTGATGAACTATAATATGCAAGGGATGGAGAAAACCATTCCCGAGCTCTTCGCAATGCTAAAATCGGCGGAGGTAGAAATCAAGAAGGAGCATCAAGTGTTGATGGTTAACAATACCACTAGTTTCACAAAAGAACGGGAAGCAAGTTGCCGCTCCCGTAAAGAAGCACAAAGCTGGATCTAAGCCTGAATCTGAGTGCTTCTACTGCAAAGGAAGTGGTCACTGGAAGTGGAACTGCCCCAAGTATTTGGCGAATAAGAAAGATGGCAAAGTGAACAAAGGTATATTTGATATACATGTTATTGATGTGTTCCTTACTAATGCTTGTAGTAGCGCATGGGTATTTGATATTGGTTCGGGTGCTCCTATTTGTAACTCAAAACATGAGCTACGGAATAGACGAAGATTGGCTAAGGACGAGGTGACAATGCGCATCGGGAATGGTTCCAAGGTCAATGTGATCGCCGTCTGCACGCGACCTCTATATCTACCTCCGGGATTAGTTTTAGACCTCAATAAGTGTTATTTGGTACCGGCATTGAGCATGAACATTATATCTGGATCTTTTTTTATGCGAGACGGTTATTCATTTAAGTCAGAGAATAATGGTTGTTCTATTTATATGAGTAATATCTTTTAAGGTCATGCACCCATGAGGAATGGTCTATTCTTATTGTATCTCGATCGTAGTGATACACATATTCATAATATTGATGCCAAAAGATGCAAAGTTGATTATGATAGTGCAACATACTTGTGGCACTGCCGTTTAGGTCATATTGGTGTAAAGCGCACGAAGAAACTCCATGCGGATGGACTTTTGGAATCACTTGATTATGAACCATTTGATACTTGCGAACCATGCATCATGGTCAAGATGACTAAAACTCCGTTCTCTGGAACAATGGAGCGAGCTAATGACTTATTGGAAATAATACATATTGATGTATGTGGTCCAACGAGTGTTGAAGCACGCCACAGGTATCATTATTTTCTCACCTTCACCGATGATTTGAGTAGGTATGGGTATATCTACTTGATGAAACACAAGTCTGAAACATTTGAAAAGTTCAAAGAATTTCAGAGTGAAGTGGGGAATCATCATAACAAGAAAATAAAGTTTCTACGATCTGATTGCGGTGGCGAATATTTGAGTTACGAGTTTGGCCTTCATTTAAAACAACGTGGAATAGTTTCACAACTCACACCACCTGGAACACCACAGCGCAATGGTGTGTCCAAACGTCGTAACCATACTCTATTAGATATGGTGCGTTCTATGATGTCTCTTACTGATTTGCCTTTATCATTTGGGGTTATGCATTAGAGACAGACACATTCACGTTAAATAACACACCATCTAAATCTGTTGAGACGACATCGTATGAACTATGGTTTGGCAAGAAACCAAAGCTATCGTTTCTTAAAGTTTGGGGATGCGACACATATGTCAAAAGGCTTCAGCCTGATAAGCTCGAACCCTAATCGGAGAAGTGCGTCTTCATAGGATACCCTAAAGAAACTATTGGGTACACCTTCTACCACAGATCCGAAGGCAAGATCTTTGTTGCTAAGAATGGGTCATTTCTAGAAAAGGAGTTTCTCTCGAAAGAAGTGAGTGGGAGGAAAGTAGAACTTGATGAGGCAATTATACCTTCTCTCGAATTGGAAAGTAGCACATCAAAGAAAATTGTTCCCATGATGACTACACCCACTAGAGACGAAGCTATTGATGTTGATCATGAAACTTCAGATCAAGTTAATACTGAAATTTATAGGTCGACCAGAACATGTTTTGCTCCAAAGTGGTACGTAATCGAGTCCTGGAAGTCATGTTATTAGATCAAGGCGAACCTACCAACTATGAAGAAGCTATGATGAGCCCAGATTACGATAAATGGCTTAAGGCCATGAAATATGAGATAGGATCCATGTATGAGAATGAAGTGTGGACTTTGGTGGACTTGCCCGATGATCGGCAAGCCATAGAGAATAAATGGATCTTCAAGAAGAAGATAGACGCTGATGGTAATATCACTGTCTACAAAGCTCAACTTGCCGCAAAAGGTTTTCGACAAGTTCACGGGGTTGACTACTGTGGCACCCCGATCCGCATGGAGGAGGGGGCCTTCGCACGTCAGCCCAGGATAACACCTGACGCACAACAGGTCCATGATACAACATTCCAGGTACAAGAATATTCATCAAATACATGTGTATATGATTATATCATTGATGAATACAATTATCTGGCATAGCCCTAAGGCTATTTAAATGGCAACGGAAGTCCATATAAATGGCGGCGGAAGTCTTGGTTTGGCAGCGTCTCTCTCTGGCTCGGCTCCATGACGCACAGGACTGGCAAGATTACGACGTAGCACGATGGAACAAACGAACAAGTTTGGCACAACCTAAAAAACTGGCATGACACGCCAGGTCAGTACATTGAATGTACTTGCAAGACAACCAAATAGATAGCATCCAAACAAATAGATGACAAAGCAAGAACCAAACATATGCAACAGTCTACTTCAACACAACTTCTAAGCATGGCCTGATAATAACTAGAATCATAAATCAAACTAAGCATGAATAACAGCACAACATCTACTAGCATGGTATATCAAACTTACTTCTAGCAAAGCAATAACAAAACATAGCATATCAAAACATGGCATGGCATCAGGAAACTATGCTAAGAATAAACTACCAGTTACCTCCCGTGAAGACATGTTGTATTAACCTTATGCAACAATCACTTACTCTGACATGGCTCCTCGGAGCACAAGCATGACTTACCGAGACCTCGTCTCGGGCTCATATCAACACATCATCGTGACTTCTCATGATTATCTCATAGTCCAAGTCATTACATTCTTTTATTGCACATTAATCATCAACTTAGTTATTTTAGGTTTATCCTCCATTTCGACCGAGACCCGATAGTGTGACCTACTACGAACTGTGCCCATGACCGAGGACGCGGTTGTCAATAGATTGAATACACTCTGCAGAGGTAGCGCACTTTACCCACACTACGGAACACCTGGCCTCGCATTCCCATTCGGGTGGACCAAAGCATTCCGAAGAAACCCTCCCTTTGTCATGCACTCTCCCCGGCCACTCCAACCAACTCCCCCTCAAGGCTAGGTCTTGGGTGGCTCCGTGTCTACCAAATACACCAACGGCCACCGTCGTGGCAAACGGTCCCAAACGGGGACAAGGTATACCATAAAAACAAAAATGAGCACACAAGGTTATCTCCGCCTACCTGATCAGGGTAGCGTGTGCCCATAACCTTCCCTCGCGAGAGGCATCGGTGAGAGCCACGACAAAGGACCGAATCAAGACCTTCCCATAAGGTAAATGTGGTGGCACTGGAGAAAGCTCGATTTGCATGGCACTATGATATCCCAGTGATGACGGAGGAGGTTTGTTATTAAGTCATATTATTAACTTCTCCATCATCAATCATCATGGGGGCATTATTAACATGAATGCAACAACTAACATGCAACATACCGTTGCAGTAACAAAACATCAAGCATTTCAGAAGGACAATGATAGCATGCGAAACATGGCAATACCAAGTACTAGCAAACTTAATAGTGCAACAGAATTATCCTAACATCGATACTACGAACATGAAACTAAACTAGACAAAGGTATGATATTATCAGTAGCAACAGTAAACTAGCATGGCAACTTATTTAATGAAAACTCAAGCATGCACGACAGATAACAAAACATATAGCACGACTAAAATAACAGCAACGAAACAGACAAGAAACTACTACAACTAAACACACACACGAGGTGCAAGCAAAGTCAACATGCAAGTTCGGGTCTCATGATAAGAGGTTGGCTTGCCTGGGGTCGACAAATACTTCAGGAATAGTGTGAAATGATCGCGGAAACAGTTGCCGGAAACAGTTCTCTCTTGGAGGGGGGCTTTTTACGGGCAAGGGCAAAGTGGTCATTTTCACTATGTGAAAATATTATGAAAATGATACCAACGGCAAGAGCTCGACGAACAGAGAACGTGAGCATTGGAATCACCTTAATCGGAGTTACGGTCGCAAAGTTGTGGCCATTCACTTTTTAGGCAGAAAAGGCACTAAACAGTAAACGTTCACAATCTAGGCATTTCGGCGGGGCTGGGGCTGACTGGGCATCCGCTCGTCCAATGACAAGTGGGGCCCGCACGGGAGTGGGGCCCGCTCACTTATCCACGCTGGCAGGACCGGGCCAACGCCCTGGGTCGCTGCTAGGTCGGGTCGAGGGGAGGGGCCGGCTCGGTCGTCTTCCTCCTCTCTCTCGCCCGACTGAAGCAGAGGGGGATCAGAGGCAGGGGCGCTGTCGGCGTTGGAGCGGGCCACTTCGGTGATCTTCGGCCAAGTGGAGACCACCGGCAAGCTCGTGGGGGTGTGCCGCTTCCGTCCAGGCCAAGCACGGGCGCCGGGAAGCAGCAGGGCGACAGCGTCTCGCGGGGACAGTGGACGCGGGGCTCGGTGATTGGGTGGCTCCGATGGGGGAATGAGGTGGGCGGCGAGCCAGGGAGGGTCGCCGGAGTGCGGTGCCTCCATCCAGGGTGTGCACGGGGCTCGGGGGTGCTCAGGAGCTGGGAATCAAGAGGAACCCGAGGCGGCGGCCATGGCGATGGTTGGGGTCGGGGATGAGCTCCGGGGATGGATGGTTGGCCCGGGGAGGCGCTGTGGACTGCTAGGGGCTCGAGGGCTCTACTTATAGCCGCGGGGACGAGCTCTAGAGGGAGGGACGAGGTAACATGCGGCTTGGCTATGTGTCCGTGCGCCGGCGACGCACACACGTGGCCAAGGGTCACGGGGAGAGCCGGCAAGGTGACGACGAGGACGCGGACGAGCGCCAGAGGAGTCACGGAGTCAAGCCGAGCTCGGAGACAAGAGGAAGAAGAAGACAGAAGCGAGGAAGCGATGGTGCACGGACGCGTACTGTGTTCAGCGATGGCGACGGCTGAACGAGGACGCAAACGAAGGGGGAAACGGGTCAAGGCGCAAGGCGACGATGAGGCTGAGATGGTTGACAAGCTTGGACGATCCAGAGCCAGCTGGAGTTGCTCTACTGTGGCCAACAGGAACTAGACCACCGATTTGGCTGGCACCACTCGTGATCACCACGGGCACTGCACGCTCTGGCCACCTACATCGTGCCAAACCTTGTGAGTAGTGGAGTCCTTCCAAGGCTCATTACAACGGAGGTGATGGAACGGGTAGAAGTGTAGGGAGCGGAGGGAAACAGGCTCGACAAGTTTGCTGTTGCAAACTTGGCCACATCTTGGTGATCAAACTAGACACATTAAGGACTAAGCGTGATGTCTGGGAGGTTTAGGGTAGCAAGGACTACGATCCTGGGAATTATGAGGACATTTGGACAAGTATTTAGCATAGTTGCAGTGCAACTGCCAAATTTGGTCCAAAAAACAAAAGAGGAAGAAACACTCACTAGGAGTGTTGGATTTGGCTCCCACTAGGCAAATCTTCATGATTTGGTCATATTTAGATGCTACAAAAAGATCATACCAAAAGGACTTGCCAAATTGGTACCTGTTTCACAAGCATCACTTCTGACCAGAAACTTGGGAAGAATCTAGGGGAATATTGGCTACATGAAATGATCCAAACTCTTGGTGGGTTATAGGACAAGGCTTGGGAATATTTCCAGCCATAAGGGAGCAAGATAAAATATACTTGCTTCACAAACTGAAAATTTGGACAGAAAACAAGAATTGCTCCTGTGCTCACATAGATCAATGAAATTAGCTGAATTTGGGTGGAGGCTAATGATTTGGGATACTTGACAGGATTGCAAAGTTTCATCCCATTTGTAAACTCTATGAAGGTACTTCCTTCACAAAGTTGGTGGTCAGAAACTATGAAAAATTGCACAGGGAGCTAGGATGAATGGATTGAGCTCATCTTTGGTATCCATGGGTGATTTATCAAGGTAAATCACCCTGCCAAATTGCAACTCAAAAGGAATTAGGAATAAAGCACTTCCTTTGCAAAATTTTAGAGAAGGCAGAAACTTGCATTGGATCATGTGCCCAATTTTGATCCGTGAAACATGAGACAAGAATGGAACTATTGATTATATAGCAAGGACAAGCTCCACAGTTTATGTGGGAATTTTCTCTGCTATAAAAATAGTAGTTCCTTTAAAAAATGGCAGAAATGCAATATTGGCATCAAATAGGAAAAAAGCAATTTCCCTTATTAAACTATGGCCAATATAATTGCCAGAGCTTGGATTAGGCATAAATATCAACTCCACCAATTCACATGAATTTAGGAGATGGCTAGCTATGCCTTTGGATTTTATTCCTCGGGAAGGCAAGAAAAGGAATAAATCATAATTCAAATTATTGCATGGGACTTGGCAATATTTTTGCATATCCAAGGTTGAGAAGGATATGAGGATCTCTGGGAACAGATGGGATGATCAACAGATCAAGGAAAATGATAGATCCTTTGTAATCACAAAGGTCATGATCAAATTCCAAAAATTTGGAATTAGGGTTTGATAGGGTTTGAGCTGATTCAAATGAGGTCTTGCCCACTGAAAAAGACATGAGCAAGTTTTGAAAGGTTGGAAATGACAAGAATTCTCAGAGTCATCCAACAAACTCAGGAGAAAGATTTTGAAAATGAGTGCCAGGAAGGAATAACAGCTCAAAAATTGATAACCCAATTTTGGGGCTGTTACAACTACGATGAGCTTTCTCACCCGTAGCGATGCTTAAGTCTGTCTGTATCATGTTAGCAATTGCTGCATTTTATGATTACGAAATCTGGCAAATGGATGTCAAAATTGCATTCCTTAATGGATTTCTTAAATAAGAGTTGTATATGATGCAACTTGAAGGTTTTGTCAATCCTAAAATTGCTAACGAAGTGTGTAAGCTCCAGCGATCCATCTATGGACTGGTGCAAGCATCTCAGAGTTGGAATATACGCTTTGATGAGGTGATCAAAGCATATGGTTTTATATAGACTTATGGTGAAGCCTGTATTTACAAGAAAGTGAATGGGAGCTCTATAGCATTTCTGATATTATATGTGGATGACATATTGTTGATTCGAAATTATATAGAATTTCTGGATAGCATAAAAGGGTACTTGAATAAGAACTTTTCAAAGAAAGACCTCGGTGAAGCTGCTTTATATTGGGCATCAAGATCTATAGGGATAGATCGAGATGCTTAATAGGACTTTCACAAAGCACATACCTTGACAAAGTTTTGAAGAAGTTCAAAATGTATCAGTCAAAGAAAATGTTCTTGCCTGTGTTACAAGGTGCGAAGTTGAGTAAGACTCAAAGCTCGACCACAATAGAAGATAGAGAGAGTGTGAAAGTCATTCCCTATGCCTCAGCCATAGGTTCTATAAAGTACGCCATGCTGTGTACCAGACTTGTTGTTTGCCTTGCCATGAATTTGGCTAGGGGGTATAATAGTGATCCAGGAGTGGATCACTAGACATTAGTCAAAATTATCCTTAGGTGCCTAAAGAGGACTAAGGAAATGTTTCTCGGTTATGGAGGTGATAAAGGGTTCATCATAAATGGTTACGTCGATGCAAGATTTAACACTGATCCAGATGACTCTGAGTCTCAATCTGGATATGTATTGAACGTGGGAACAATTAGCTAGAGTAGCTCCATGCATAGCATTGTAGGCATAGAAATTTGCAAAATACATACAGATCTGAATGTGGCAGACCCGTTGACTAAACCTCTCTCACAAGCAAAACATGATCACACCTTAGTACTCTTTAGGTGTTAATCACATGGCAATGTGAACTAGATTATTGACTCTAGTAAACTCTTTGGGTGTTAGTCACATGGTGATGTGAACTATGGGTGTTAATCACATGGCAATGTGAACGAGATTATTGACTCTAGTGCAAGTGGGAGACTGATGGAAATATGCCCTAGAGGCAATAATAAAGTTGTTATTATTATATTTCCTTATTTATGATAAAGGTTTATTATTCATGCTAGAATTGTATTGACCGGAAACTTAAATACATGTGTGGATACATAAACAAATACCGTGTCCCTAGTGAGCCTCTACTAGACTAGCTCATTGATCAAAAGATGGTTAAGGTTTCCTAACCATAGACATGTGTTGTCACTTGATAACGGGATCACATCATTAGGCGAATGATGCAATGGACAAGACCCATCTATTAGCTTATCATATGACCGTTCAGTTTATTGCTATTGCTTTCTTAAAGTCAAATAAGTATTTCTTCGACTATGAGATCATGCAAGTCACGGATACCGTAGGAATACCTTGTGTGCTATCAAACGTCACAACATAACTGGGTGCTCATAAAGATGCTCTACAGGTATCTCTGAAGGTGTCTGTTGAGTTGGCATGGATCAAGATTAGGATTTGTCACTCGGTGTATCGGAGAGGTATCTCTGGGCCTTCTCAGTAATATACATCACAAGAAGCTTGCAAGAAAAATGACTAAGGAGTTAGTTACAAGATGATGTATTACAGAACAAGTAAAGAGACTTGCCCGTAACGAGATTGAACTAGGTTTGGAGATACCAACGATCAAATCTCGGGCAAGTAACATACCGACAGACAAAGGGAATTACGTATGTTGTCATAACGGTTCGACAGATAATGATCTTCGTATAAAATGTAGGAACCAATATGGGCATCTAGGTTCCGTTATTGGTTATTGACCGGAGAGGTGTCTCGATCATGTCTACATAGTTCTTGAACCCGTAGGGTCCGCACGCTTAACGTTCGTTGACGATATAGTGTTATATGAGTTATGCGATTTGGTGACCGAATATTTTTCGGACTCCCGGATGAGATCACGGACATGACAAGGAGCTCCAGAATGGTCCGGAGGTAAAGATTGATATATAGGAGGATGCTATTCGGACACCGGAAAGGTTTCAAAGTGAACTTGTATTCATCGGATCACCGGAAGGGGTCCCGAGAGGTCTATGGGCTTAATGGGCCAAGGGGAGGCACACACCAGCCCACAAGGGGGCTGGCGCACCCTCTCCCTCTCCGCCGGCCCTAGAGAAAAGAAGGGGGGCTAGCCCCTCCTGCCTTCCCCTCCTCATGGGAGAAAGGTAGGGGCGCCACCTCCTCCTGCGTTCTCCCTGGCGCCAAACAAGGAAGGGGGGCGCCAAAGGGTAGGCGCCCAAGGGGGCTGGCTGGCCACCTTGGGGCACACCCAAGGTTGCCTCCCCTCCCCCACCTATATATATGATAGGGAGGGGCGCCACACAACACCCACGATAATATCTTAGTCATGTGCGACACCCCTCTCCACAATTTAGTCTTGCGTCGTTTTTTCGTAGTGCTCCGTGAAGCCCTGTGGGAATGAATTCACCATCACTGTCACCACGCCATCATGCTGCCAAAACTCATCGACTACTTCGGCCGTCTTGCTAGATCAAGAAGGCAAGGACGTCACCGAGATGAACGTGTGCTGAACGCGGAGGTGTTGTACGTTCGGTACTTGATTGGTTGGATCTCAAAGAGGTTTGACTACATCAACCGTGTTAATAAACGCTTCCGCTTACGGTCTACGAGGGTATGTAGACACACTCTCCCCTCTTGTTGCTATGCATCTCCATGGATAGATCTTGCGTGTGTGTAGAATTTTTTTTGTTTTCCATGCAACGTTTACCAACTCAGGAGCATATCGATGCACCCCGGGTTTTATAGATATCGCGAAGCAAAGGGGACATCACATGATAAAAAAAAGGTTCACTTGAATTTCATTCATGTAAATATAGAGATTGATATGGACATCCACAATTCCACTATCGGCTATTAATCGAAGGAGTTTCATTCATATCTATGATTTACAGAACCTACGGGTTCACAATCTTAAGGTAATCATGATCTTTTGAGTGTTAGTAGGACAAGATTATGGAGGATTTATTTGTGGAATTGTTTCATTAATATTCGGAATAGTTCCAAGAGGAACCAGAAGCATTTCGGGGTCACCCGAAGGGTTTCACAGTTTATGGGGTAATACCGGGTATTATTGATAATTAATATATAGGTGGAAAATGTTCTTGGTGATGTCAAATTATATATAAAAGTCTCTAGTAATTGTTAGAAGGCTTTTATATCTAATTAATAATCAACTGGCCATAAATGGCCAAGAGGTGGAAGGTAACTTGGGCCACAAGGGCCCAAGAGGAGTTGGTGCCCCCCTTTCCTTGTGTGTGTGTGGGGGGGGGGCGAATCCAAGTGCGGGAGGAGTTGCATCCTATTTACTCTAATTTATATCCTTTGAGTATGAAGAACCAAACCAAAATGCATAATTGATGTCTAGGAGCGTAAAAAAACTGAATTGAACAACGGACTATAATACCAAGAAACTATAAAATAAAAGGATGCTTCAAATGTGAAAAAAATTTAAGCCACTTGTGTCATTTAAATATGACTAGGTGTCCCTAAAATTTATATTGCCAATGAATGTAGTAAGTAGTTAACACAGTGGACATCTATTAGAGTAAAAAAACACATATTTGTATTGATACCACATAAAGTTTAACTCCAATATTCATATAAAGATAGTAAATAGTAACACACAATATGGTCGACTCTCCCATTATAGTAACCGAGACATATTCTCTTCAACAAATTACTATTTTTTGGAGGCTTTGTCCTTGAGAATGGTACTAGAACTGAGCGATCTTATTCAGGCTGAGGACTTGGCTTAATGCTGATTTTCATGCAGAAACTTTGGTTCTAGTTATCAGCATCATCAAAGATGAGAGATCATTAGGCACTAGAGTTATTTATGATTGTCCATGGTTTGACAATTTTGAGCTCTAGGTCGTTGATGCTGTAGCGTTGCCTTTCCAATGCTCCTTTCTTTATCCTCCTGAAGTACTTCTGTGCGTGGCTTGAAACCTGCACGGGAGTCTTGGTGGTGACAAAGTGTGTGGATATTTCCTTCCATTTTCCACGCCCATAGGCACCCAATCCTTGGAGAAAGAGCCTTGCATAACCATGTTAGATATGAAAATAAGTTAGTCTATTGAAAGAGCTACACACTATTCATTCATTAGTAGAGGTAGCTTGTACCTAATAAACATAGTTTTTAGATATGTGTAGACACATAAATAGATATTTTTCACATAAAAATTAAAATTAGTAAATGAAATAGTTTGATATGTGAAACATACAAATATTTTCATATAGAAACATATGCACTCACTCTAACCATGTCAATGACAACTGTTTGATTATATGATTCTAGGATTTAATACATGAAAGCAAATGAGTGAACATGAGTAAGCATTGAATAATTACTATGGCCATACTGATGTCTAATAGTCATATCATGTTTATACTTGCAATTATAACATATTTTAGCAAGACAAACTATTGAATCATGCTATCCATTTAGGAAAATACCAATTCCATTAACTTTATAAGGAAGCTGAACAATCTAGTAAAAGATTATAGAATCAACTGAAAGTACCATTTTTAAACATAAACTTGATAGGACAAATAAAAGGATGAACACAAGTTGACTAAAAAAATTATCATTCCCATAAATGTGAAACCAAAGCATTTAATTTTTATATTTAGAAGTACAACGGAAAAAACATCCCATCTCATAAGTCAATTCTGGGACTATTCTTCATAAATTAGTTTGATTGTAGGAATTTGATGACAAAGGAGGAAGTATGCAAAAATCAATTACATATGTTCATCGTCGGTCCAATACTTTCTGGCGCTTGGTACGATCACCGATTGACGGATGGACATCCCATTCTCTGGCACCTTCACCTTGTTCCCCACTGGCATCGTCACCTTCTTGCCTTCCTCCATGACTCGTATATCCTCCTATGGAGAAAAAACACAAATTGGTGTCATTTATGGCGAATTGTGACCTCCTACTCCTTTGGACCATTCAATTCCTCTCTTAACACTGCATCATAGGCATATCCACTACAAGATAAACACACAAATACATACCTGTTGCATAGTCTCACAAGGCCACCATAGGCGGAGCTCCAAACTGTCAGGCTTCTTGTTCTTGTCGTGATTGACACCATTGTAGCTACGGTCGTTGTTGTTGAACCCAGTGATGACTGGCTCTTGGTCCTCTACCTCTACTGTCGCCTTCATGGCAGACCAAGGAGAGTTGGGTGCCATAACAGAAGGGAAAGTGTGGACTCTAAATGTATGTATGGGAGGGCGAGGGAGAAGAGCAATGTATTTGTACCATGTCGATATGGGATCCAACTGTCCATGTAAAGCAGATTAATTGGAATAAATTTTCAGGTTATGTCGTATCCGATCTTTCCTAATAAATTCAAGCATATAGATATTGGATATGCAGCAATAACAAAAGTACATCATACTTATTCGTCATTTCTTAGTTTATCAAAATATGTAGTCAAATAATGTCGCCTTTTGTAATAATGTGTGCGTCATTGCTACCCAATTGTTGTATGTCGACTTCTGTATTGAATGTAGTCTACATTAATGCTTTCTTTATGGTTGTAGGTGCCGGCTTGGAAAGTCATCAGTACACTCGGTAGGGTGGTAAGTGTGACCGGAAGTACCAGAACAGAGCCTGTACACACAATTTATCAAGGTTTGGGCCTCTAGCGATGAGTAATACCCCGCATTGTACTTTGTGTTTGTATTCATGGTGGATATACCTCATGCTAGGGATTACAATGGGGGGAACTATTGCTTCTGAGAGTTTGGGTCTACCTGGGTTGATCGATCTAAGAGCCCCCATAGCCCTCACCTTACATGTACTGTAAGCGCTAGGGTTTTACATGAGGTAGATCCAATCTTAACCTCCACCATGCTGACTTGGGGGCCAAGTATGTGTCGTGGGAACAGATCTGAAAGTAGAGAATGGGGGTACGTATGAGAGGGCAGAGTCTAGCTATGGTGTGGTTGTACACTAGGATTTACGAGTTCAGGACCCTCTCGGAATAGGAGACCCAACGTCTCGGTGCCGCAGGAGCTTTCTTATAGTGTGTGATGTGTTATAGAGGTTGCGAACCCTTGTGTAGAAGCAGAGGGGTGGCTTATATAGAGTCTTATGTCCCCTCGTGAATGCCTCATTACCCAAGGGTTAAATGGAGAAGTAAAGGGTGCGAGCTTTATTCATAACGTATGTATTTGATGCTCTTTATGGTGACGAACTGATTGCTCGAACATTGCCATCCGAGGGTGGCTCTAGGTCTTCTGCCTTTGAGTGACGCTTGGTACTCCGAGTGATTAGGGGCGGTCGAGTGGTGGAGAAGTTTTCGAGTGGATCATGTGTTCGAGTGACTTTTACGTTGTGGTC
Organism: Triticum dicoccoides; assembly: GCF_002162155.2. Taxonomy (NCBI): domain Eukaryota; kingdom Viridiplantae; phylum Streptophyta; class Magnoliopsida; order Poales; family Poaceae; genus Triticum; species Triticum dicoccoides. Next base: position 511,853,312 of record NC_041381.1, on the reverse strand, counting down.
ATTCCAGTCGGTGCCTCCTTTCTAACTTTGTAGGTCTTTGATTCTTGTATGTAATACCCTTGGGTAGGGCATGTAGGTCAGCCTGGGACCCTACCCTAGGTACATGTCCTCGTCATTAGCCCCCGAATGGATCAGGGTTTGAGTGAAAAGGATTGGTGCGAGTTCTGGCTAGACTCAGTGCCTCGGAGGCACTTTAGAGCCCTGCAGACACCCGCGTTACTTTAATTCATTGTCAATTGCCCTAATCGATTCTGGCTTGATGTGTGACTGAGTGATCCCGAACATTGGGTCGGACCCGAACGAACAAGGGGATCTTCCGACGCAATTGATCGTTCTGTCAAGCCCGGATTCCACGGGATTCAAAAATTTGGAGAAGCGCGCGGATCGGCAACTATGCTGTAAGTGGGGCAAGTGGGGAGGGGCTCCTCAATTTTTGCTCCACCTTTATCGCCACGTACTGCGCCTTCTCCGCTCAACGATATGCACCGGGATCTCGTGGGCCTAGTTGCCGGCGACTCAGATGCGCTGCTATAAGAGGCGACGCGACCGAAGAGTGAAACAGTATCCTCCTTTTCCTCCTTTTCGCTCATCTCTCCTCCTATTCCGCCACCGCATTGTGCGGATCCGCTCAACACCGATGACCACCGCGGAGATGGTGAAGGACAAGACAACGGAACTAGAGAGTGCGAAGAAGGCAACCAAACGGAAGAAGGCACCGAGCTCTCGGGCCGCGCCACCGCCGGGCTGGATCCTGGGCGACTGGCTGCCGTCGACGGTCACGTCCGAGGACCTCGATGGGCTCGCCGCTAATGGCCTACTGGTCCCAGGCTCCTGGAGGCTGCCCAAGGAAGGAGAGGTCGAGCCCGTGCCGCGGCCTAAACAGCAGGTTCTCCTTTTCACCCATGTGGAGAGAGGTTTCTCCCTGCCCCCTCATCCATTTTTTCATGGGTTCCTTAATTTCTTTAGCACCCAGCTTCATCATCTTCCCCCGAACACCATTTCGTATCTTGATACCTTCGTTTCCATGTGTGAAATGTCTTGGCTTTTCATCCCCACTGGGGGTTGTTCAAGCATATCTTCACATGTCGTTCTTAGTCGGTCAAGAAAGCGAATCCGAGTGACGAAAGGACCCATGTGGTTCAGCTGTGTGGTGGTCTAGGTGTCCAGATGAGAGGCAGGAGCGCATTCCCCTCCATGATCTGTCCTGAGTCCATTAGAGGTTGGCAATCGACCTGGTTTTACTTCAGTGACATTCCATCCTCTGGTTCGTCGACTGGACTTCCTCCTTACACATCAGCAAAGATCAACGCTCCCCGCTCACTGATCCTGGCCGAGGAGGACAAAGCTGAAGTAGCAGTCTTGGTAGAATTTGTAGTCAAGTTAATCCGAGGCGGAGTGACAGGCTTGGATCTGTTGGAGGTATTCCTCAGTCGGTGGATTCAGCGTCTGCAAGCACGCGACTATCCTATGTGGTTGTATACAGGTCCAGACGACTCCACTCGGACCCACCCAGAGGAGGTCAAGGATGAAACCGTGAAACAGTGGCTTAGCAGCAACACCGGGGCTCACGACAACCCTCATGGATCCAGGTGGATGTTGCCCTTCAATGCCGAGCACCTACTAGGGGAGGTGAGGCATGGCTCCATCGAATATTTTATCTTTTGTTTCCAATATCCGACTGGATTGATGAACCGACTGAATCTGATTTTTGTACTTCACAGGAATTCATGAAGATGTTTTCACCTGTGCCAAACAGAGAATAGCTTGCAGAAGGTGCTAAGAGTGAAGGTGGGAGTGCTGGAGGCAGCTATGCTGAAGATATTGAGGATAACCGTGACGACTCAAAGGACTGCGAAGAAGTCAAATATCCTCGCGCACCGAGCGTCGTACCAAAGCGAACCAAGATCTGACTGTCAGCCAGGGCAAGGCCTCGACGTCGAGTGTCAGGAACTCAAAGCATACTCGGACGACGACTCTGGATCCAATTGAGAAGACTGCGAAGCAGCTTAAGGTTGCTCCACCGAAGCCTCGAAAGGCTCTACCCAGAATAAAGGTCACCGTGCCTATTGCCTCAACGTGAGTGTTCTTTCCATCTTCCTTGTTGTTGCATATCTTCATTGTTTTATTGACCGAGTGAGATTTGTATGCCAGAGCTGCTACTTCTGTGACATCGCCCATGCAGATTGATAAGGAACATCCAGAGATGGATACTGCAGACGCAGCCACTTCCCGACCAGGTATGACCAGTTTTCACTTTGTTCTGTCTCACTGGTCATTTAAATGGTCGATTGAGTTGTTGTTGTCGAATGACTGCAGAGCCAACAGACATCATCCACCTTGCGGACGAGGACGAAGACGAGCCTCAGAAGGACACAGGAGGAGAGGGTAGAACGTCGACCGTCTCCCGCAGCTTCACTAGGAGAGTGCCGTCGGGCCAAACGTCTCATGTGCCGCCTGTAGCTGTATCTCAGGAGCAAGGTGGTTCGTCTTGGGCTGGTGCTATCTCTGCTACTCCTTGGTCGTCTGCTTCACCTTTGGTCTTGTCTGCTTTGGGACCGACTGGTCAACCTCAAGTGTTGATCCCTCTGGCTGCGTCACCGACTCTTCCGCCTAATGTGTTCACTCTGCATTATGTTCCTGAAGACCAAGCTGGGGCCAGCAAAGAAGCCATGATTTAGGCTAATCTGATGATGGAACGTCCGAAGGAGACATATGAAGCCAGCAAACTGGCTTATGATGCCAGTGCAGCTCTTCAGGCGAATGTTTGAGTAAGTGTGATTGTAAGTTGATTTATGATTGGGGTTTTTCCTCTCCATCTTGATTCTGTACACCCACCGGGTGTTTTTGACCTATGACGTCAGTACTCATTTGTTCGTAGTTTTTCACTCGGACCAATCAGGCTGAGGCCGAGTGGAAATGGATCCAGTGGGGGCACACTGAGTGTACCCACACCCACTGGGTGTAGTCCCCGAGACCGCCGTCGAATGTTTGATTCGGCAGGGGTCTTAGAATATGTTTACTTGTAGCTCTTCACTCGGACCAGCCAGGCTGAGGCCGAGTGGAAATGGATCCAGTGGGGGCATGCTGAGTGCACCCACTAGGTGTTGTCCCCGAGACCGCCGTCGAATGTCCGATTCGGCAGGGGTCTTAGAATATTTTGCTTGTAGCTCTCACTCAGACCGGTAGTGGAAATTGATCCAGTGGGGGCACGCTGAGTGCAACCACTTGGTGTAGTCCCCAAGACCGCTGTCGAGTGTTTGATTCGATGGGGGTCTGAGAATTTGTTATCAACTGTATTTGTTCTTCTCCACTCAGAAGTAGAGAAACATTTGGGAATCTTTCCTTGTCACCGATTGAATTGTTTTTTTGTTGATTTTAGAAAACCTACGAGCTCGGGACCCAATATGTTGCTTTGGAGAAGGAGAAGATCCAGCTCCAACTGGATCTGGAACTGGAGAAAAGGAACCTGGCTCACGCCAAGGCGGAAGTGAAGACCATGGGACGTAATTCTCGTCGACTGCATTAACCATTGCCCTTCCTTTCCGTCCTTTGAACCGAGTAGTTTTACTCGAATAGATGTGCATAGTGAGAACCGTCAGCTTCAAGCATGACTCGGGAATGTTGTTTGTTTAGACAAAATGAAGCAGGCTCTAGAAGGATAAAGCACTCGCGGGGGCGCAGAAGGTGGCTAAGGAGAAGGCCGAGGCCGCTGAGGCAAAGCTAGCCTCAGTCGGAAGTTGGAAGATGAAAATGTATCTTTGAAGACTGTTGTTGAAGAAGCGAAGAAGGAGGCCGCCGAGCTGGCCAAGAAAATTGAGGATCAGGCGAGTGCCTTTGAGTTAGAGAAGACAGCTTTGAACGATAAGGTGGACCAGCTCACCTAGAGGAGGGACGCGTTGGAGAAGTATTTGGGAGGCTTTGTGAAGAAGATGTACGGCATGCTTGAAGGTAGCTCTCTTTGCTCTAGTGAATGTCTGTGAACCTCGAAAGCAGTGGCATAACCAATATTTCCTTTCCTCTTCGTACAGAATTCTGTCAGAACTTTGAGCTGGAGACTAATCGGATCGAGACGGACCTGGATCCCACCAAGCCACTCGTCAAGGACGCAGTGGCTCTGAACATGCTGCGACTTGAAGCTTGTCTCAATGATGTCCAGGGGTACATTACTCGTCCGAGGGCCACGATGGCAAAGATAGGCAAATAATTATTGTCGGAGGATACACTCCAGATTGATCTTGAGTCAATGATGACTCGACTCAATGAGATCACGGCCGAGTGCAAGCGTGGAAGAAGTCTGCCGCCTGCTGAGAGGCTGATGTGGCACTTTGGATATCATCATAATTATCCGATCTTCTATCAATTGCCCAACAATAATTTGTTTACCCACCGTGTGCTATTTTCTCAAGAGAAGCCACTAGTGAAATCTACGGCCCCCGGGTCTATTTTCCTGTCATATACTTTCAGATCTACGTTGCTATTTGCCTTTTTCTTTATTTGCATGTTTTATTTTTAGATCTATATTACCAAAAACCCAAAAATACCTTGCTGAATTTTATTTGTCGTTATTCTGGCATTTACCAATCATTTGCCCGAGAGGGATTGACAACCCTTCTTACACGTCAGGTTGCCACTATTTGTTCTTTGTGTGTAGGTACCGTTTACATATCCTGGCTTGGTCCTCCTACTGGATTGATACCTTGGTTTCATAACTGAGGGAAATACCTATCGTAGATGTGCTGCATCATCCCTTCCTCTTTGGGGAAATATCAACACAGTTTCTAGCCGCATCAGGGGGCGGGAAGGTGGGGATCGGGTGGGGGATGGGCTGGGAGAGTGGTCCAGGTCGGTGTTTTTTTTCGCTACCGTTCGAGAGTTCGGGAGGATCTCCATGGCGCTATATAGGGGCGCTATGGTCAGAATAGTTATTCTGATCTTGGGATCATAATAATGTCACTAATATATATACAACCGGTCTATTCTGCTAATATTAGCAGAAGTTATTCTGATAACACTTCCGCACTGCACGCTCAACGCGATGGCACTGCATCCCTATCAAACGAGCACTGCAATGTCACCAGAAAAAACGGCATACATTTTTTCGGCATTGTTTTCGCTCCAGTTTCTAAACCGTTTGTCGTAACGAGGCGTATAATATATCATTGGATAGCTATGGAAAATGCGCAGTCTCGTCATGTTGAACACTTTTCGAAATTCATCGCGGTTTAAGAGCAGTTTCAAAAACAGTGCGCGCAAGACGGGATGCAGCGAGCGTATTTTCGCGATTTTTTCTAAACCGCACATCGGAATGAAGAAAATGATACGGAGTTGGAAAGATTTCGTCGAGCCGCATCTTTTTCATATCTATTATTTTTACTAATTTGTTACGGTTTAAGAGCAGTTTAAAATTTAGTAAATCACGGAATTCTGTTTTTTTGAATTTTTTACAATTTTCGTACTGTTTTCGCTCCAGTTTTTGAACCGTTTCTCGAAACGAGGCATATGATTCGCCGTTGGAAAGCTATGGACGAGGCACAACTTTCATGTGTTGAAATGTTTTTGAGATTCCTTACGGTTTTTAGTTAATTTTGAAAATCATGCGGCGACGACGAGAGGCGACGGCCTTTTTTTGTGAAATTTTTACAAACCGCTGATCGGAATGATCCAAATCATACGCCGTTGGAAAGATATCGACGAGACGCAACTTTTTTATGTAGAACACTTTCTCTAATTCCTTACGGTTTAAGAGCAGTTTTGATTTTACCGAAAAACGGACACTCTGTTTTTCGCAAGACCAAAATCGTCGTGTGTACTGCATCGGATAGAAGAACACATTGCTTTCATACTAAAAACCGCACTGCATCAGACGGGCAAACAAACTTCTTAATTTTTTGTTGTCGGACGTAAACTTTTCTCGCATAAGTTTATGTTGTTTTTTTAAATCTTTTTTGAACGAGAGTGGACCGCAACACTCCCGAAAATGAACCGCAACACTACCAAAAGTGAACCTCATGAGTTTTTGTTATCTTTTTTTCATACTTATTAATTTTTTACGCGCGTTGACCAAGCGAGTGAACTACATCTAATATAGAAGCGAGCTTATTTAGAGATGTTTTTGTTTTGTGTTTACCAAGTGGACATCAGAGAAGTTTTATAGCAAACCATGGCAGAGAACAAAGTGAGCTTCAAAAGATACACATCTATCTGATTGTTATACACAGCTCCACACAGAATCTGCACTCTCTACCATCCAAACGACGGTAAAGAATTGCAGCTTTTACAATGAGCTAATGAGTGCAGTTTTTAACAACAACAAAATTAAGTAATGGGGCATCCAATAGAACTAAATCACTTCATCTTTCCTGCAAAATTGAGTAAAATGAACCTCAATAGCAAACCATAGCAGACTTCATTTGCACTTTCTTTTATCTTCAGAAATCACAAAAATCAGTGAAGTGCAGAAGAGCACTGCCGAACCACATGGCACGCCCAGCCGTACTGCACAGTGGAGGCCAGCAGCATGCTATACCGCGGGCACACGCATTTTAGAAACATGCATACATCTCCACGAGCAGAACAAAATAGCTACACCCAGCTTATTTCACACCAGTGACCGAGCCAAATTGCACCACATGGCATTCCTAGTTTTTATATTGAAGTGCAGTTTCCAATATTATTTTTTGAGTAACAAGGCATCAGGGCATTGAACCGAAATGCACTACCTATCCTTAGGAAAATACAAAAAACAATGAACCTCATATATTCTGTTTTTCCCAGATTTGCAGTCCATGCAAAGACATTTTATCTGGCAAAAAATAAAAAAAAGTATTGCACTTTTGTGCACAAACCGAGCTGCACTGGTGGGCCACCAGGGACTGCAACGCTCCATGCAGAGCACCTCCTCTCTCCCTCCGGCGATCTACAAAGGGCAGTGCACCTCCTCTCTCCCTCCGGCAATCAGCAAAGGGCAGTGTGTCCAACCACATAGGAAGCGGCCGCTGGCACATGCACCTTAAGACTACATGGAGCCTTCGAAACTGGGTGTTAGCAAGATCATTTGTGTGTCATTTTGTGAGTTTTTTTCAAACATTTCAGCCGCAGGGTGCGGCCAGAGGCATGGGCCTTGTTGGTATTTTAATTACAGAAAATGCATATAGAGTACGGAAATAACGAAAGTCAGTGTGTCACCTTGGCGTGCTCTCACGACCCCATGGAAATTTTTTGGTAAAGTTTGGCACAAGTTTTGATGCGCGCACCTTCGAAACCGGAGCATCTCACGAGAAGGATCATAGTTTCCATAAGGAGACTCAGCATTTCAGACTCCGATCATCGGTGAGTTCATCGTTCCGCCACAAAAAATATTCATGGTAAACAATCACCGATATACCCTAGGTTTGATTTGCTGGCGCATTTTAGGGCTCGTCTGCTATATTTAAGCCATTTTTGCACTTACCTAGCATTTAGTGCATATAAAATCAAAACCCTACTACAACTACATGTGGGTGTTAGTTAGAAAAGAATGTGTACAAATCATTTGTGTGTCGCTTTGCGAGTTTTCATCCATTGTCCGAGAAGCGAGAAGTTTCAAACATTTTGACTGCGAGGTGCGGCCACTGGCGTAGGCCTAGTTGGTACTTTAATTACAGGAAATTCAGATGGAGTCCGGACATCATGAAAATTGGTGTGTGACCGTGGTGTGCTCTCATGAACCCGTGGAAAATTTTTGGTAAAGTTTGGCACAAGTTTTGATGATCGCTCCTTGGAAACTGGAGCATCTCACAAGAAGGACCATGGTTTCCAAAAGGAGACGTGTCAATTCAAACTCCAGTGGCCGGTGACCTCATCGTTTTGGTGTCATAAAAATTTCCATGGTATGCAATCACCATTATACCACGGGTTTGACTTTCTTGCGCATTTCAGGTATTGTTTACTATATTTAAGACATTTTTGAATTTATCATGCATTTTGTGCATATAAATCAAATCCCAACCGCAATTGCATGTGCTGATGAAAGGGATGAGGATTGCCGTTAGGTCTGGGAGCATCCAATGGTGCGGACGTACGATCGGTGGGGTTTGGGTTCTGACCAATCAGAACACATGACTTAGATCGCGTGCGCAGTTTGGTCGGCACACGGCTTTCATGAATGAACTGTGTGCTATTCGCAAACCAGGTTGCATATCTTCTATTCATACATACTGGAGTGGGATCAATTGAGTATGCGACCTCTACGGTATAATACTAATAAATAGTTCAAATTCATTGCCTGAGCTGACATCATATCAAGGTCAACATATTAACGGTTCTTACATTAACAGAAGACCGGGCATAACTCAATAATTCAGTACACGCAACAGTTCTAAATTGAACGAATTAAGTTGCAGGTTAGGCATAAAAACTATTCTTACGGCTTAATTCCCATGTATATGGGGGAACTGGGATCATTAGGTTGACGCCGAATGAACTTAGGTTTTCTGATGATTTTACGCTTCTCTGTTTGGAATGTGCGTGATCCCTTGGCTGGCAACTCAGTAAATTCATCGTACTCGTCCTCATCAACAACATCCTTGACGCCCAGTACCCTCCTCTTCCCATGCATCACTACATGGCAGTTCTTATGACAGGGGTCTTTCACATAGAAAATCTGGGTAGCATCGCTGGCAAGAATGAATGGGTCCGCGTGTTATGCCATCGTTGTCTTGTTAACACAGGTCTTCCTACAATCATCAACCTTTACCTGACTAAGAGGGATCCATGTGCACCTGAATAATGCCACCTTAACTTTCACATAGTAAAGCTCCCAAATCTCTTTGATGGTTCCATAGTATACCCTTTTATCAGCTTCATCTACAGTCATGCATTCTATTCAAACAAAGTTGTTCTGATATGAGGTCTTCTCATCACATTCCTCAGTGTAGAACGTGTAGCCATTTATGACATACCATTGGTACATCAACACCATGGGTGATGGATTTTGCACCAACCACATTGCAATCTCATCCAGGATCCTTGTGCCAAATGATTCTTCAGCCATCTGGCGTAGTCCTTATTGTGCTCCTTCGTCTCGACATCTAATGGATACACCATTGGTAAGAAGCTTTGGCATATCTTTGCCAAGTGTTTTCAGCATAAGCATTGAGAATTGGGTTGTTAAGCAGTACCGTCAAATGGGATTTGTCGGCCAATTCACTGGGTTTGGCCTTTTGCGAGCCAGCAAGGACCGTCTTACCTTTTAGCCTTCCCTCGTGGCGAGAGAGGGGCAAACATATAGGTCTTTGTTTCACGTATTCGGTGCAAAACTCAACCACCTCCTCCACAGTATAACCTTATAGGATGCTTGTCTCTGGATGGCTTCCGTTCCAATAATAGCACTTCAGTATTCCCATGAATCGCTCGAAGGGATACATGTTGCAAAGAAACACAGGACCACAATACTTTATCTCATTGACAAGTTGCACAATGAGATGGACCATGACATCAAAGAATGATGGTGGGAAAAACATCTCTAGGCTAGACAATATTCTTGCAATATCCTCTTGCATATAATCCAACTCTTCAGGATCTACAACTTTCTGCCATAGTTTGTTGAAGAAATCATAGAGGTCAATGAGTGTGTTTCTTATATCTGTGTCCATCAGATTCTTGATAGCCACCGGGAGGATTTGTGTCAAAATTACGTGGCAATCATGTGACTTCATGTGTCCCAACTTCATTTTACTTGATCTCACATCCACGAGACTTCTGATGTTTGCGGAGTAGGAAGAGGGTGTCTTAACTGACAACAAATAGTTGAAGAACTCTCTTGGTTCTTTTGTACTGAAATTGTAACTCTGGAAAGCATGGAGGAATTTGTTATCATCTCTGCTTCACTCTTGCGTTTTGATTGATCACCAAGCATATCAAGTCGTGCACCGTCACCATCCTTTGTTTTACCTTTAATATTGAGCAGAGTACCAAGGATGCTTTCACGTACATTTTTCTCTATGTGCTTGACATCGATGCAGTGATGTACACGTAGAATTTCCCAGTAAGGTATTTCCCAGAACACTGAATTCTTCTTAAACACTTGATCCCTAGGTGTTTGTTTCACCGTCAAAGCGTGGTTCTTGCCAAGCTCAACATTAATTTTTTTAGCCATGTTGTGGACCCCTCCCCAGCATAAGGTCTTGGGCCCAAACCTACCTCTGTCATACCATCAAATTCAGCTTTCATCTTTCAGTATGGGTGATATTTCCGTAAGAACCTACAATGACGCAAATACACGGTTTTGTGCAAGTTGGGAAGTAATCTGCTAGCTGTCCTATCCATGCAGGTGACACACCCTACATCTCCCTTTGTTTTCTGCCTCGACGTGTTGCCTAATGACGGCATATCTTGAATGGTGTGCAGCAGCATCGCATGTAGATCAAAAAACTCCTTTTTGTAAGCATCATAACATTTTACAGCAGGATTTTCTACCCACTATGTCAACGGTTCTTCTACCAGTAGCTGAAAATAAATTTCGATGTCATTTACAGGTTGCTTCGGGCCTTGGATAGTCATTGACATCATGATGTATTTTTTCTTCATACACAACCAAGGAGCAAGGTTATATATGCACAAAAGCACCAGACATGTTATGTTTGGTGCTCATATCACCAAAAGGATTCATCCCATCAGTACACTCCCCGAGCCTTATAATTCTAGGATCCTTAACAAAGTCTTCAAACTTGTTGTCGATTAATTCCCACTGAGCCCCATCTTTCGGGTGCCTGATGCATTTATTTGCAGTTCACTCATCATGATGCCAGTGCAACCTCTTTGCCTCTCTAGGGTTTGCAAATAAATGCCTCAACCTTGGAATTAAAGGCAAGTACCAAACAACCTTGAACGGTATTCCTACCTTGACCTCGTTGTCCAATTTGTACTTGTCCTTTGCTCTCCCGCGCATGCTTGCATGTGGGACATGCACGCAAATCTTTGTACTCACCATGGTACAATATACAATCATTCACACAAGAGTGTATCTTCTATACTTCAAGTTCCAATGGGCAAACAATTCTCTTTGCTCTGTTCGTGCTTTTGGGGAGCACATTATCTTCTGGAAGAATTTCCTTGAAAAGACCTAACAACTCTGTGAAGCCTTGTTTGATAGACCATTTACTGCTTTAAATCTGAGAAGCACCAGTGTTGCACTCAACTTGGAATATTTCTTTTTGCAACCTAGATATGAATATTTCTTGGAGTCCGCATCAATGGTTCGCAGATCTTTGTACCCAATCATATATTTTTTGGGGCCCTTGAAATCTGCAATCATAGCAGCAAAATCTGGCATATCAAGGTCGTCGTCGTCGCCTGTGTCATCATCTTGGTTTTCCAGTGTGGTTTTCAGCTTTTTGATGTTCCATTGGTAGCTTGATGCCTCCGCCCTGATGTTAGATTCAACATCCATGTAACTCTGACCGGGGTTTGGCATCTCGCAGCCCTGGGTAAATTCATCCATGACATGCTCTTCACCGTGTTTGTACAATGTGTATATCCATCCATGTATCCCCGAGTGACTAAGTTGAACTCTGTATTGGCACAACAACTGCACGGACACATGATGTAATCCTCATTACCAATTCTCTTGTTTGTACTTTCAGCCAAATTGATGACCTCCGTCACGCCACTGATAAAATCTGAGCTTCTCCAATTCTTCATCCATTCAGATCGTTCCATCTCCACCACATGAAGGGTAATTAAAAACAAAACAACAATATTAATACACAGATTAACTAATGCCCAAAGATGCTTGCATAAATCACTTTTATTTTCATAATTACTGAGGGTGCTCCATATTGTTATCCAGCTGTGCGATCACAAAAAATAATGGCCAGCCAATTTACACACAGAGTACCTTAGTTAAGCCACTCAATGAAAAGAATACCTTAATTAATTAGCCGCACGCCGACCACCACCCAGGAGACACAGAAGCGTGGTTCTATAGCATGCCGAGACAACAGGGTCGAGGAGCAAAGCTTAGTGGGGCTACCACCTAAAGTTCAACCTCCACTATCCCACCATCGACCACGAAGGATGTGCTCCAATCATGCCACTGCCAACCTTGATGGTTGAGCTCCTCCTATCTCCGGCCGCAGACCAAGGATTGACCTCCTATGACACCGCCACCGCCCACCGACCATGGATTAGCCTCTTATCTGCTAGCCGCTGCCTCAGCCGCCGCCGCCATCTATATCTTCAGAGCGGCTGTTTTTATTTTTTGACGGGTATCCGTAGAGCGGTTGTTTACCCTAAGTATTACTATAACTCAATTATTGCCCATATGTACAGGGTAGTACATCACATACGGTTATGTCATGACAACCGTGTCTCACCTGCATTGTCTTCTCACACGGTCTGGTGCGGAAATCATGTGTGGAGTTGTAATACCTAACACAAACGACATGTATAAACCGTGTGCCATATACAACATAGTGCGATAAGTAGTTCCTGATTGTTAGCATATCCCCACAGTTTCCCCATTTCCCCAAATCCCTAGATAGCCTCCAAATTCCCTCGCGGGGCACTGACATTGGGGGAATACGGACGAGTGGTGCTAATGTTTCAGTGCAGCTGCTCCTGCTCGTATCGCCTCTCTCTGCAGCGCCGCCAGGACGATGGTCACCGCCGAGCACTTGCCTAAGGTCATCAGAAGGCGGGTGTACTGCGGATCGAATGGCCCTATCAGGTTCCAATCCTATCCTGATCTTTTTAGCATGTCCAAAGTAGCTCCTTGTTGAACCCGTCTTGAATGACCCCCCCCCCTAGGCAAGTGATCAGCCGCCGAATCCGGAGTATGACTCCAGACTCCCACAACATGAGTTCGACTCCGAGTTTTGGGCGACTGAGATGTACCAAAAGGTGAGTTGTGTGCATGGGCACACTCCCACTAGACATGTATGCACGGAGGGATTAGACATTGGCACACGGTTTATCAAATGCCCCTTAGAGGTTAGTGCTAAGTTCATCATTTTAGTTGAGTTAATGCCACCGCTCATGTTGAATACTATTTAACATTGGCAGGGATATGAGGCTTGTGCCTTTGTTAACTGTCTAGATGAAGAATCGCAGGGCAGGGTGATGTCTGCTAGAACTACGTCGGTATTTCCCCAAAGAGGAAGGGATGATGCAGCACAGCGACAGTAGGTACTTCCCTCAGTGATGAGACCAAGGTTATCGAACGAGTAGGATAACCATGCAACACAACGTAAATAGCTCCTGCACACAAATAACAAATGCTCGCAACCCGGCGTGTTAAAGGTGTTGTCAATCCCTTTCGGGTAACGGCACTAGAAATTGGCACAGAGACGGGAGAAACTTGTAATAGATTGGATAAATAGATCGCAAATAAAATAAAGCGCAGCCAAGTATTTTTGGTTTAATAGATCTGAAAATAAAAGCAAATAAAATAGATTGTGAAGGAAAATATATTAAAGAAGAGACCCGGGGGGCCGTAGGTTTCAGTAGTGGCTTCTCTCGAGAAAAATATCAAACGGTGGGAAAACAATTACTGTTGGGAAATTGATAAAACTTCAAATAATCATGAAGATATCCAGGCAATGATCATTATATAGGCATCACGTCCAAGATTAGTAGACCGACTCCTGCTTGCATCTACTACTATTACTCGACACATCGACCGCTATCCAGCATGCATCTAGTGTATTAAGTTCATGGAAAATAGAGTAATGCAATAAGAACAATGACATGATGTAGACAAGATCTATTTATGTAGAAATAGACCCAATTTTGTTATCCTTAATAGCAACAATACATACGTGTCGTTTCCCCTTCTGTCACTGGGATCAAGCACCGTAAGATCAAACCCATCACAAACCACTTCTTCCCATTGCAAGATAAATAGATCAAGTTGGCCAAACAAAACCCAAATATCAGAGAATAAATATGAGGCTATAATCAATCATGCATATAAGAGATCAAAGAAGACTCAAATAACATTCGTGGATAGAAACATAGATCTGATGATAAACTCAAAGTTCAATGGATCCCAACACACCGCAAAAAGACTTACATCATATGGATCTCCAAGAGACCATTGTATTGGCAATCAAGAGAGAGAGAGAGAGAGAGAGAGAGAGAGAGAGGAAGCCATCTAACTACTAAGTACAGACCCGTAGGTCTACAAAGAACTACTCACGCATCATCAGAGAGGAACCAATGGACATGATGGACCCCTCCGTGATGGTGTCTAGATTGGATCTAGTGTTTCTGGAAATTGCGGCGGCTGGAATTGATTTTCGTCGACTCCCCTAGGGTTTCTAGAATATTGGGGTATTTATAGAGCAAAGAGGTGGTGCGGGAGGCCACCGAGGTGGGCATAACCCACCAGGGCACGCCTGGGCCTCCAGGCGCGCCCTGGTGGGTTGTGCCCCCCTCGAGGCAGCCCTCTAGTGCTTCTTCGGCCCATCTTGTGTTTTCTGGTCCAGAAAAAATCCACAAAGTTTCACTGCGTTTGGACTCCGTTTGGTATTGATTTCCTGCAATGTAAAAACAAGCAGAAAACAGCAACTGGCACTGGGCACTATGTCCATAGGTTAGTATAAAAATGATATAAAATGATTGTAAAACATCCAAGAATGATAATGTAACAGCATGGAAGAATCAAAAATTATAGATACATTGGAGACGTATCAGCATCCCCAAGCTTAATTCCTGCTCGTCCTCGACTAGGTAAATGATAAAAACAGAAAGATGTGGAATGCTTCCTAACATGTTCATCACATATTCTTTTCTTTGTAGCATGGACATTTGGACTTTTATATGGTTCAAAGCAATAGTCTAGTTTTGACATGAAGACTTTAATACTCAAGCATATCAAGAAGCAACCATGTCTTTCAAAATATCAACACTGAAGCAAGTTATCCCTAGCCCATTATGCTCAATCATTGATCCATTCATGAAACACACTCGAATACTAGCTATACCCAATGCCCAACTACGATCATAGTGCCCCTTAGTTGGTGCTTTATTAGAGAAGATGGAGACTCAAGTAAAAAATGCATAAAGTAAAAGAAAGGCCCTTCGTAGAGGGAAGTAGGGATTTGTAGAGGTGCCAGAGCTCAAAGCGGAAATTGAGAGATAAAAACATTTTGGGAGGCATACTTTTCTCACCAACGAAAACGACTTGAGTTCCCAACACTTTCCATGCTAGATATATCATAGGCGGTTCCCAAACAGAAAATAAAGTTTATTCCTTGTTCCACCATACTTTCACTTTCCATGGCTAGTCGTATCCATGGGTGCCCTCCATACCAACACTTTCCAAGGAATTTATTATTTGACAACATAAAGTAAATTCATTTTTCATTTCGGGACTGGGCATCCCTAATACCTTTGTCATACTCTCGTGCATGACAAGTGAATAAACACCCATCGTGAGAATAACACATCTAGCATGGGAAACATTGGCCACCCCTCACCGCCTCACGAGCGGTACGAGCACACAAAAGAGAAATTTATTTTGAAAATTAGAGATGTCACGTACAAATTTGCTTGGAACGGCATGGAAATACCGCATATAGGTTGGTATAGTGGACTCATATGGAAAAACTGCTTTAAAGGGTTTTCGATGCACAAGTAGTGATCATACTTAGTGCAAAATGAAGGCTAGCAAAAAGATTGAGAAGCGTCCAACCAAGAAACAAAAAATCTTGAAAGCGAGCATTAAGCATAAGTAACACCGAATAATGCACCGCAAGTAGGATGTAATTTCATTGTATAACTATTGACTTCCGTGCTTGCATAGGGAATCACAAACCTTAACACCAAAATTCTTACTAAAGAATAATTACTCATCAACATGACTCACATATCATATCGCCATATCTTAAAACCATTACAAAGAACCAAGTTTATTTTGTTCATGGAAAAATGGAGTAATGCAATAAGAACAATGACATGATGTAGACAAGATCTATTTATGTAGAAATAGACCCCATCTTGTTATCCTTAATAGCAACAATACATATGTGTCGTTTCCCCTTCTGTCACTGGGGTCAAGCACCGTAAGATCGAACCCATCACAAGGCACCTCTTCCCATTGCAACATAAATAGATCAAGTTTGCCAAACAAAAACCAAATATCAGAGAAGAAATACGAGGCTATAATCAATCATCCATATAAGAGATCAAAGAAGACTCAAATAACTTTCATGGATAAAAACATAGATCTGATCATATACTCAAAGTTCATCGGATCCCAACAAACACATCGCAATAAGACTTACATCATATGTATCTCCAAGAGACCATTCTATTGAGAATCAAGAGAGAGAGAGAGAGAGAGAGAGAGAGAGGAAGCCATCTAGCTACTAACTACGGACCCGTAGGTCTACAAAGAACTACTCACGCATCATCGAAGAGGCACCAATGGACATGATGAACCCCTCCGTGATGGTGTCTAGATTGGATCTGGTGTTTCTGGAACTTGCTGCGGCTTGAATTGATTTTCGTTGACTCCCCTAGGGTTTCTGGAATATTGGGGTATTTATAGAGCAAAGAGGCGGTGCGGAAAGGCCACCGAGGTGGGCATAACCCACCTGGGCGTGCCTGGGCCTCCAGGCACACCCTGGTGGTTTGTGCCCCCCTCGGGGCACCCCTATGGTACTTCCTCGGCCCATCTTGTGTCTTCTGGTCCATAAAAAATCCACAAAAAGTCCTGCTGCATTTGGACTCCGTTTGGTATTGATTTCCTGCAATGTAAAAACAAGCAGAAAACAACAACTAGCACTGGGCAATATGTCAATAGGTTAGTACCAAAAATTGATATAAAATGATTATAAAATCATTGTAAAACATCTAAGAATGATAATATAACAACATGGAATAATAAAAAATTATAGATACATTGGAGATGTATCACAGGGCTTGGAGTGTTATCACCAAGCTCGCAGAACATAAGGTAAAGCTGAAGAAGAAACTGATTGATCTGGAGTGTACAATCAGTATGATGAAGCAAGAAAGAATCAATCACAGGCAATAGATGGAAGCAAGAGACAATAAGGAACTAGCATGTGTAGTTGTGGTTCTCGCATTAGCCATCTTCTATGCGCCGTTTGCAATGATGATCAGGGGTTTTGTTTGATTATTGTTGGCTTCATCAATAAGAAGAGCTCAATGTATTGCTTGCCAACTGTCCTACTCCATTTGTACCGGTGCATAAGTCATATTACAAAAACCAAATAATCCAAAACCTCGTTCCCTGTTTTTTGTCCTAAAAAAAGAAATCAGCCAATAGGATTCGTGGGGCTTGTATGCATTCAATGACTTCAGACTACTTAGCCTAACATGAAATGGTTAACTCTTTGCATGCAATGGTATTGATTAGTAAATAATCATCAAGTTCTCTCTCTTTTCCCCCACCTAGGTCGCCGTCACGGAGGGAGTAGTATGAAAAATGCTTGTTTCATATTTGGACGCTCCAACGTGTGTGCGTAATTATCACACTGAGAATTGCGCAACTTCGGGAATTTGGAGCGACTGGGTAAAATAATTGCGGTTGATTATACCAGCGCTTAGATAATACATCAATCCACCGCTTTAATTGACATTCCTCTTCTCTGCCTACCTCGCTTAAGTGTCCACCATCTTCATCATCCCCGGCCGGCTGCGGTACACACTTGCACACACTCTAGAACCTCGCTCTCTCATGGTTTGTATACGTACCACAACCATGCCAACCGACAGCGAGGACAGAGTTCCGCCAGCAGTCTGGCGCCCGATGATAGGACAACATCGGAATCATCCCGCTCATCTTCAATGAGTCCGGTGTTGAGCCCAAACCTGAATTTTATCCGGATCATGGAAGGGATGCTGCCTCCAGAGTCTATAGACAACAACCAGACGGACAAGGAGCCGTCGGAGGATGAAGAAGAGGATGACGAGGAGGAGGAGGAGGAATGGTCGAACAAGTAGGAGGATGACAACGACATTAATGATGATGATGATGGCGCCGGTGATGAAAAGCCAACGGTCAGCAGCAAGAAGCGTCCTCGCCAAGATGATGTCGCGGGGCCATCCAACAACAACAAGAAGAATAAGGAGTAAATTAAGCAAACTGTATATATCTTTGTCTCCATTCGCTCATATTAATTATGTTATCTCTATTTCCCCTCTCAATCTCATCATAGACGATTAGCAATACGTATTCGACAAAGATCTTTTACATTATCGCCCACAAGTTGGTTTCTTGAATTGTGTGCCATGTCGAGCACGCAATTCACAAAAAAATCATATGCACTATCTATAATGATCTCACACAATTAATTCTGATTACCAACCTATTAACCGGGTATCACAGATCTTGTTATGCGGAATCATTTGTGTTCAACTCAATCATCACAAATGGTTCATCGAGCAAACTGTATGTCATATATCGCACACACCTTGATCTGGATGCCCGTTTCTGTTGTTCTGGATCATCGCAAACAGTTCGTACGGATCAACCGTATGCCACGCATTGCACATGCAACTAATATCTAGATCGTGTTTGATGTCCCCGCTGTCGCAAACGTTTCGTATCATTTTTGACAGTTTTATTACATCATTGTTTATGATTAATGCTTCGCACACAGTTTCCTTGAAGGGTCTCTGATTGTAGTGTCACGTTAGTAGCATCCTGCAGTAGTAGTTGATCAATATGAAGAATCTTAAGGATGATAGAACCAAGATCGTTCCCTCTAAGATGAGGGGACGTAAGGAACTGCCATCTAGCTCTGCACTTGATTCACCTTCTGTTTTAATTAATCTTGCAACACCACCACCTTCTATTAATTTTGGTATGTCGCAAGTAATTGATGATGCCACTTCTACTATGAATGATGCTATTGATGATGCTAGTACTTTTCTTAATGATGATGTGCCACTAGGTGAATTTCTTTATGAACAACTTGCTAAAGTTAAAGAATTTGAGAGTGCTGAAACCAATGAAATTACTAAAACTGATGAAATTATTGAAACTGAAAATTATGATTCACCTATTAGTCCTAGCTCTCATAGATATGAATTTCCTAAGATACTAGAAGGATATGTTATGGATGGGGAAATACCTAAGGACTTTCTTGCTTGTAATGATAGAGACGATCTCAAGAAATTATTAGTCAAGTTAAAAGAAAAAACTCTTAATGCTAGAATGAAATGTGATCCCAAGTTTGCTACTTCACCTATCTTTGTTAGTGATAAGGATTATGAATTATTCGTCAATCTAGAGTTAATCACTTTGGTTGAATCTGATCCTTTCCATGGTTCTGAAACTGAAACCACTGTAGCACATCTCACTAAATTAAATGATATAGCCACCCTTTTTGCTTATGAGAAAAAAATACGCTATTACTATATCCTCATGTTCTTTCCTTTCTCGTTAAAGGGTGATGCTAAGACATGGTTTAATACTCTTACTCCTAGTTGTGTGCGTAGAACCCAGGATATGATTTACTACTTCCCTGAAAAATATTTTCCTAGGCAGAAAAAACAAGCTGCCAGGAAATATTTAACTTTGTGCAAATTGAAGAAGCGAGTCTCCTACAAGCTTGCGGCAGCTTCTTCAATTGCAAAATATTTTGCCTGATCATCCTCTTAAGAAAAATCAAATACTTGATATCTTTTATAAAGGACTAACCGATGCTTCTAGGGACTACCTAGATAGCTGAGCTGGTTGTGTTTTAAGGGAACAAACTATTGAACAGGCTGAACAATTACTGAATAATATATTAAAGAATGATAATAATTGGACACTTCCTAAACCACCACCTAATTCTACTCTGAAGAAGAGAGGTATGTATTTCTCAGTTCGGAATATATGCAAGAGGCAAAGAAGTCTATAAACGAAAAAGGAATTAAAGCCAAAGATGTTAAGAATTTACCCTCTATTGAAGAAATACATGGTCTTGACACACTGACATAGGTAGTAGAGGTAAATTCTCTATGAAGATTTGATGAAGGTGATATTCCTTATTGTCGGGGCACACAAACAGGGGTGTGTGTTTTCCCCTGACTCATGCACAGACAAGCGTGGCCAACAAGCACAAGGACAGAGATTACAACACCAATATCAAGCCAAGCAAGAAGGACTAGTTCACCAATGTGTCCAAGTACAGATCAAGAAGGATAAGACGAGCCAGAGAAGCAAGATAACATCAAGGAAAGAACCACCCTTACCAGGCATGCGAGCCTGGTGGGGTTGGGTTTTGCACCGGGAGCATACTTCTAGATCATCCCGGCAGGCCCTGCAGGGACTTGTGGAGGCAAACTACGACACTGCTCCACCTCATGAGCGATGCAAGTCACAGGCCAGTGCGGTGTCAAGCCCCAAGATGACTAAGTGGCTGCTTTTTGCCACATGGCAGCCACTTTCTATAGCAACACCTCCATATGACCCCCATCCTGCGACGTGTCAAGCAAGCAGGCGCGAAGCTGGTAAAATAGCCCGACAAGGGCTGCCGGGCATGATCTGATGTTACACTAGACGGCACATTTAATGCGCTCTGTCAGCCTGCAGAGTTAGGTATGATAGCATTGTTTTCTATCTAATCATTACACAAAGACTGATTTTCCACTATGGTAACTGATACGTCCATTTTGCATCATGTTTACCTACTATTATTTATGTTCTTTTATTGCATAATAATGCTTTTTGGAGTAATTCTAATGCCTTTTCTCTCATAATATGCAAGGTATACACAAAGGGGGAGAATTTTGGTAGTTGGAAATCTGGACCTGAAAAAGCTACGTCAGGCTACCTATTCTGCACAACTCCAAATGAGCTGAAACTTTACGAGGAATTTTTAGGGAATATTTGAGGAATATTGCAGCAAATAAGTACCAAAGGGGGCCCACCAGGTGGGCACAAACCCACCTGGGCGTGCCAGGGAGCCCAGGCGCGCCCTAGTGGGTTATGCTCACCCAAGCCCACCTCCGGTGCCCCTCTTCTGGTATATAAGTCATTTTGACCTAGAAAAAATAAGGAGAGGACTTCGGGTCGAAGCGCCGCCATCTTGAGGCGGAACCTGGGCAGGAGCACTTTTGCCCTCTAGTGGAGTGATTCCGCCGGGGGAACTTCCCTCCCGGATGCGGAAATCATCATCATCATCATCACCAATAACTCTCCCATCTTGGGGAGGGCTATGTTCATCAACATCTTCAACAACACCAACTCCTCTAAAACCCTAGTTCATCTCTTGTGTTGAATCTTTGTACCGGAACTATAGATTGGTGCTTGTGGGTGACTAGTAGTGTTGATTACATCTTGTAGTTGATTACTATATGGTTTATTTGGTGGAAGATTATATGTTCAGATCCATTATGCTATTTAATACCCCTTTGATCTTGAGCATGATTATCATTTGTGAGTAGTTCCTTTTGTTCTTGAGGTCATGGGAGAAATCATGTTGCAAGTAATCATGTGAACTTGATATGTGTTCGATATTTTGATGATATGTATGGTGTGATTCCCTTAGTGGTGTCATGTGAACGTTGACTACATGACAGTTCACCATATCTGGCCCTAAGGGAATGCATTGTGGAGTAGTTATTAGATGATGGGTTGCGAGAGTGATAGAAGCTTAAACCCTAGTTTATGCGCTATTCTGTAAGGGACCGATTGGATCCAAAAGTTTAATGCTATGGTTAGAATTTATTCTTAATACTTTTCTCGTAGTTGTGGATGCTTGGGAGGGGGTTAATCATAAGTAGGAGGTTTGTTCAAGTAAGAACAAGACCTAAGCACCGGTCCACCCACATACCAAATTATCAAAGTAGCAAACATGAATTAAGCCAACATGATGAAAGTGACTAGATAAAATTCCCGTGCACCCTCAAGAACGCTTTGCTTATCACAAGAGACTGTTTTGGCCTGTCCTTTGCCTCAAAAGGATTTTGCTACCTTGCTGCACTTTTTTTATTACTATTGTTACTTGCTCGTTACAAATTATCTTGCTATCAAACTACTCCGCTACTTACAATTTTAGCACTTGCAGACATTACCTTGCAGAAAACCACTTGTCCTTTCTATCGGATTTCGGGATACGGCAACCCTTGAGAGGTTCGAACTCTGGGGTGCGTATGGAGATCTCAACCTGCCCAGCCTGCCTACTCGCGGTCCTCCCTAGCCTAGCGCGTCAAGCTCACAGAGACACAAAGACATAGATTTATACTAGTTCAGGCCACCGTTGTGGTGTAATACCCTAATCCAGTGTGGTGTGGTGGGTTGCCTCAAGGGCTATGGATGAACTAGTACAAAGGATGAAAAAGCCTCAGGAGGTGAGGTGTTCTTGAGCTGTTGTGGTGCTCCACTTGTTCTGGTTTTTGGTCCTCCTCTATGGCGGTGGCTAAGTCCTATATATAGTGGCCTTGGTCCTCTTCCGTTATATGAGCGGGAAGGGATTCCACAACGGCGGGATTTGAAAGGAGACAAGTAGTACAATCTACCTTGACAAAAGTAGTCTTTGCCTTTGAAAAGCCTCTGGTCATGATGCTGCGGTGGGCTCGGTGATGACCTCCGTCCTGTCGTCCTAGCGGTCTTGGTCTTGTTGCACCAGAATGGAAACATTTGGCTGATTGCTCAGGACACTACGCATGCAGCTTGCCTCCCTTGCACTAAAGAGGAAACCTGCACTCTGCACCCGCCTGGCGCCCGCCTGGCCTTGGTCGTCATGGCTCATGTCAGTTGAGCCTCATGAGGTAGCTGCATAGAACTCTCCGCCCCTTGGAGCCCTTCTGAAGTGGCCAACTCCTTCGGGGTCTTGGCATCATCCGCCTCGCGAGGCTTGGCCCTTCGCGAGGGTCTTGTGGTGTTGGTGCTGAAGCTGGGCCGTACCAGGCCGTCGATGGAGCCACGTGGTTGGCCGCAGGCAGGCAGGACTAGATACCCCCAAGTCCAGGACGCCGATAGTAGCCCCATGGCCCAAGGCGCGCTCGGACTTGGCTTCCAGGTGAAGCCAAAGGGCAAGTGCGGAGCGCCGCGGGCCCTAACCGCCTGCGGCCTTGATGGTGCATGTCAGCTGATTGGATGTGGGCGACTCCGCTTCCCCACGCTGCCTCGGCAACTGCTCGACTTGACTGGTCGATGCTGCATGTAGAGGGTCATGATGGCGCGAGGTCGTGGAGGCCGGCGGTTGGCCTCCCTTGGCTATAAATGTGAGGGAGGGTGGAGCCCCCTGTCCACCTTTTCTTCATCTTGCTCCCGCCTGCTGCTTACCTCTCTGTCTTGCTCCCATGGCATCGCTGCAGAGGTTCTCAGCGGCCGAGAAGGGGAAGGCCCCCAAGGAGGGGCCAGCCTTTCCCCCTCCCAAGAGGGGCCATGGCCATCCCCGCAAGCACCCTGCGGTCCCTCCAGCAGCACCCAGGGGGGGCAGGCGCGCCCCCCCCCCAAAGGCAGCGTTGCTCCAGGCGTCCGTGATGGCACCTCCTCCCACGGCGGGGGCCATCGGCTCCGGAGTAGCCCCCATGATGAAGGGAGGCGCGCCGTGGTCGTGTGCCCGACTCGACCGCGCTTTTCCTCACTAGAGGTGCTCCTTGAGTTCGTGGTGTGGTCGGAGAGTCTGGCTGGCACCTCGCTCCAGCTCTGACGCTTCTTCTCCAGCGAGCTTCCTTCTTCAGGGCTTACCGGCCTCTGGTTGCAGGCAGACGGGTGCTGCAGCAGAGCCTCGTGGGTTAGCACCGAGATCTCCGCCTCTGGCAGCGTGGTGCTGGCCCACGGCTGGTAGACCTTGGCCCGCGCGCATGGCCTGGGCGGAAGGTGCACCCTCCTCTTCAAGTATGGCAGCCTGGCGACCCTCTATGTGAGGGTGTTCAGGGGGGACGGCCGCTGCATGGGGTGCTGCCCGGAGGACAGCAGCAACGATGATGGTGGCAACGGCGAGCTTGGCCTTGGCGATGCGCACTCCTCCTCCCGTGACGGAAGCTCTTCCTCAGAGGTGAGCTTGAGCAGCTGTGGCTACAACCGACCTCCGTGTCGTTGTGCTCGTGTCGAGGACGCTGGTGGTTCGTCCCGCCGCAGCGCTCCAGTGAAGCTGGAGAGGAGCCGGCTTGAAGCTGGGGGCCAGCGAACTTGGACTCAAGGTTGGTGGCCCCAGATCTCCTGTGGAAGAACTGGTGAAGCACCGGGCTACCTTGAGGTGCTGCTTGAGGATGCGGTGCTGGTGCCAAGCTTGCACGTCTTCAGGCCCTCTTTGTTTAGCTTTTCCTTTTTCCTACAATCCAAAAAAAGGATGTACCCTAGGAGGGCGTGTATAAACTGTTGCTGCTATGCCGTTTATGTTATAATTGATGTCTTGATGCTGTGTTGTAGTGTTTGCGATTTGAGTGGGTTAAGGTAGGAAGGCTTAGCTTGGTATGTGCAATCGTCCATTGCCTCATGAGGACCTAACCTTAGGTATTTGACAGGGCCCCTAGGGCGCACGCCCTGTGCCTTCCGGAGATATGCCTTGTGCCCTCAGGAGCCGCGGCAGGGCAGAGCTATCCCTTGAAGGAAAAGAAAATTTGTTGAGTGACTTACTCCCCCTTACTTGAGCCCCCTGCCATAGGGTGGTTTGGACCTGATGCACTGTGTCGCGCTACCCAGGGGGCACGGACATGAGGGGTGCTGGTGCTAGCTGACTTGATTGAGGGATCCTTGCGAGGATGAAGCCGAAATAACGGGGTTCGGCGTGGTGCGTGCGCAAAGGCAGGCCCTGGGCGCACACACCTACCTAGCCCCACGCGCGAGGAGCACAAGGAGAAGTGGCGGGCGACTGCCACCTCTCTCACGTCCTTAGACCAAAACAGCTTAGGAGAAAACACAACTCAGGGAACCAGCGTTCGAGAATACCAAATCTATTGAAAGACTACTAAGAAAACTGCAAGCAACTTCAGAAAGCAAATGAACAGCCGCGTCCGGCACCTAATCTAGTCTTCTCACTAGCGTGGAGCTAACTACTGCCACTAGGATGTGGGAGGGAGCCGCCATGAGGCCCTAGGGAGACACTCAGGAGACTCCAGGGCATGTACAGCCCCACTCATTATTACGTGAGAGTGTCATGAGCGGAGACCTTCACACGCCAGAGCCTTGCTTCACAGGCCGGAGCCTTTCTTCAGGGGTAGAACTTCTGGAGGTGCTGGATGTTCCAGGCGTTCTGGATGGGGACCCCGTCCTGTGTCTCTAGGCGCGTGGCGCCAGGCCTAGAGACACTGGTAACCCTAAACGGGCCCTCCCACATGGGAGAGAGCTTATGCAGCCCCTCCCTGGAGAGCACCCGCCTCAGGACGAGATCGCCCACCTCTAACATCCTGGAGCGGACGCTGTGGCACTGGTACCGCCGTAGTGCCTGCTGGTACCTCGCTGCCCGGAGCGAGGCTTGATGGTGGCGTTCCTCCCCCAGCACGAGATTCATCCTCCGTGTGGCGTCCTGTTGCATTTTGTCGAACGCCAGGACTCGCGTGGAGCGATGCTTGACCTCGTGAGGGAGAACTGCTTCTGCTCTGTAGACGAGGAAGAAGGGCGTTTCTCCTGTTGGCTTGGTCGTGGTGGTGCGGATGGACCACAGCACAGACTGCAACTCATCGAGCCAGCCCCTGCCGCATGCCTCGAGCTTCTTCTTGAAGGTGCTGGTCTTGAGGCCCCTCAGGACCTCCGCATTGGCCCTCTCAGCCTGTCCATTGCTCCGTGGGTGTGCTACTGAGGCATAGCAGATCTGCGTTCCAAGGTTAGCATAGTATGTTTTGAAAAGATTGTTGGTGAACTGCGAGCCATTGTTGGTGATGATGCGATTGGGGACCCCAAATCGGCTCATGATTCACTTGATGAACTTGACAGTTGATCCTGCTGGGATGGTGCGCATGGCTTCTACCTCCGCCCACTTTGTGAACTTGTCGATGCCGACGTAGAGGTCTCGGTAGCCCCCTGGCGCCCGAGGGAATGGCCCCAAGATGTCCAGCCCCCAGACCACAAATGGCCACGTGAGCGGGATCGTCTGGAGGCCCTGCACGGGCTGATGGATCTGCTTGGCATGGAACTGGCATGCTTCACAAGAGCACACCAGCTTGGTAGCGTCGTTGAGCGCGGTGGGCGAGTAGAAGCCGTTGCGGAACACCTTGCCCACCAGGGTGTGGGACGAGGAGTGATGCCTGAAGTCCCCACCATGGATGTCCACCAGCAGCTCGAGCCTCTGTTCCCTGGAGATGCACCACAACAAAACGTCATTGGGCCTCCTGCGATATAACTAACCATCATTGATACAGTACGCGGTGGCCTGACGGGCCACGCACTCAGCGTCCTCTTCCTTCTCTGGCAGGGTCCCTTGAAGCAAGTATGCCTTGAACTCTTCTGTCCAGCACCCCTCCTGAGGCTCGAGCACAAGCAGCAAGCGGGCTCCTGATGGGTGACCGCAGGCTGGAGCGCCCGTCTCGGGTGCTTGTGGCAAGTCCTCCTGAGGTGGTGCTGGAGTCGTGACGTGCGGGACCACAGATGGCTTGAAGAGCCACTCCTCAAACACCCCTGGCTCCTAAGGAAGCCTGCGAGAGGCTCTTGTCACGATGTCGTCTGCTTCCTTGTTCGTCCTGCGCGGCACATGCTGCAGCTCCACGCCCATGAACCACTTCTCCATTTTGCACACCTCTTCTAGGTACGTCTCCATGTGTTCGTCCTTAGGCGTGTACTCCTTGTTGGAGAAATTGACGAGAAGCTGAGAGACGCCCTTGATGGTGAGGCGCTTTACCCCCAGCGCGGCTGCGGCCCTGAGCCCGGCGAGCAAGCCTTCGAATTCTGTGATGTTGTTGGAGACCTTCTCGCCCCGCTGAAAGCAGAGTTGCACTGCATAACAAAGCTTGTCCTTGGTGGGCGAGATGAGGATGGCCCGTGCCCCTGCGCCTTGTCGAGCAAATGCCCCATTGAAGTACATGATCCATCCGCCCAGCTCTTCATCTCCTGGCAAGAGGGAGTAGTCCTCGCTTACTCCATGGTCTGGAGCGTCGGTCCACTCGGCCATGAAGTCAGCGAGGGCCACGCCCTTGATGACCCTGGTGGTACTGAACTCGAGATCAAATGCTTGAAGCTCAATGTTCCATTCAGCAACTCGCCCGGCTGCGCTCGGGCTCCGAAGCACCCTCTCTAGCGGGTACGCTGGGACAACTTTGAAGGGGTAGCCTTGAAAGTAGTGGCGCAGCTTCCTGGAGGCGACTAGAAGTGTGAGCAAGAGCTTCTGTGGCATGGGGTAGCATGCCCGAGCCTCCCTTAGTACCGTGCTGACGAAGTAGACGGGGTGCTCGACGAGGGGGAAGGCATCAACAGAATCTTCTTTTTCACGAGGGCACGGGTCCCTTTTGGCCTCATGAGGCCCGTGCTCTAGAGCCTCGATAGCCACTGGGTCAGTCGTGGCCTCAGGAGGAATGTCGACCGCTGCGCCGGCCGAGACTTCAGATGCCTCCCCCGGGGTGTGCTGCACTTCACTTGATGGTTGTGCATCCTACTGCGGCTTCTTGATCGGGTGCTCCTTCCTTAGCGCCACCAGGGCAGCGCTTGCCGAGTGAGGGGTTGCTGCCAGATAGAGCACCGAGGGCTCGAGAGGGCGCAGTGCCACCATCATGGGTGGACTAGTCAGATATCTCTTGAGGTCCTGGAAGGCTGCGTCTGCCTCTGGGGTCCACTCGAATGGCTCCTTCCTTTTCATCAGCTTGAAAAACGGGAGGGCACGCTCCCCTAGCTTGGAAATGAAGCGCCCAAGTGAGGTTACGCAGCCAGCCAGCTTCTGCATCTCCTTCAGGGTCTGTGGGGGGTTCATATCTTCTATCGCCTTGACCTTCTCTGGGTTAGCCTCGATCCCTCTGTGTGATACCAAGAAGCCTAGCAGCTTGCCGGAGGGGACCCCGAACACACACTTCTCAGGGTTAAGCCGAAGATCCACCATGCGCAGGCAGGCGAACGTCTCCTCCAGATCTTCTATCGGAGTTCTGGCCTCCCAAGACTTCACCACTATATCATTGACATAGGCCTCTGCATTCCTCCCGAGATGCGAACCCAGGGCGATGTGCATCAACCGCTGGAAGGTTGCTCCGGCGTTGCGCAGCCCAAAGGGCATGCAGGTATAGCAATACACCCCACATGGGGTGAGGAATGCCGTCTTCTCCACATCCTCCACGGCCATCTTGATCTGGTGGTAGCCGAAGAAGGCGTCCAGGAAGCACAACAGGTCGCACTCGGCAGTGGAGTCGACGATCTAGTCGATGCGAGGGAGCGGGAAGGGATCTTGAGGGCAGGCCTTGTTTAGGTTGGTGAAGTCGACACACATGCGCTCCTTCCCTCCTTTCTTGGGGATGATGACGGGGTTCGCTAGCCACTCTGGGTACTGGACCTCTCTGATGACCCCCGCGGCTTGTACCTTACGGGTTTCTTGGACGACGAAGGTCTGCTTCTCGGTGGACTGTCGGTGAGCCTTCTGCTTCACCGGCCGCACATTTGGGCATACTCTCAGATGGTGCTAGATTATCCCCCTTGGGACCCCGGCCAGATCACTACAAAAAAAATACACTTGCGTCATGATATGTGTTTGTCACAGTAGGTCGCGTTTTTTGTCATGCATGTACATCCATGATGATTTTATGACAGAATCAAGATAGTCATACCTGTGCTGTCGTAGAAGTGTTCCATGACATTACCAAAATTATCATCACGGAAGTGTCCACCTCCATGACGATAAATCGCGCGTCACAGAAGTGCTTTCGTCAAGGGTGACCGACACGTGGTATCCACCGTAACGGAACGCCGTTAAGCTATCGGGTCGGGTTTTGGATCCAATAACCCATTAACAGCCCCGACCAATGGGGATTTTCCAGGCGTAAAATCATCATTGGCTGGAGGAAACACGTGTCGGCTCATCGTTGGGACAGATGTCATCCACTCATTGGACAGAAGGCGCCTATGATACGTCAACACGTGGCACGACCCAACAGAGGCCCATTCCTGTGAAAAGGCCGACCGGTTTGACTTGGTCAAAAGGTGGCGGGCCGGCCCATGGAAAGCCTGTTCACGGCCTGTTCACATATAGCCCATTTACGGCCCGCTAACCCAAGGCCCGTTACGCCCTATCCGAATTAGGCCCCGTAGTGTCATGGAGAAACTGGCCCGCAATGAACAGTGTATCACTTTACACCCATTAACGGCCCATGGCGAAACTGGCCCGTAATGAATAGTATATCACTTTATACCCATTAAGGGCCCATTATTCAGTTGGGCCATTTCCAGCAAATGTTATCTTTCGGCCTTCTCAGAGCCCATTTATTCTTGGGCTCATTTCCAGCATTCATTTACTTACGGCCCGTTACTATCATTTTCTGCTTGTGGGCCAAATTCAGCCCGTGGTTACATTGGCCCGTTTGTGGTCCGTTAATACATTGGGCCGTTTTCATAGCGTCATCAAATACGGCCTATTAACGATGGCCCGTTATGGTCATACGGCTCGTATAAGGCCCATTGATGATACGGCCCGTAGAAGGCCCATTGTATCTACGGCTTGTAGAAGGCCCATTGTTTCTACGGCCCGTAGAAGGCCCACTGTTTCTACGGCCCGTAGAAGGCCCACTGTTTCTACGGCCCGTAGGAGGCCCAGTGTCACTACAGTAAATATTAGCCCATGGTTATTGTGGCCTAGTTTTAAAAAATAGGTTATTGCAGCCACTAGCAAACCGCGAAAAAAGAACTGCACTGACTACAAGCAAAGAAATAAACAAGACAACAAGGAAATAAATAAGCAAGCAACTTATGCTAGGCTATCACGACTATTACACATATTACATCCACTGGGCATCAAAGTTCGCCACCAGTGCAAATATAGGGAACAAAGCAGCATATCATATACACTGGTTGTCAAAGTTGGCGACCAGCGCAAATAAACGCAACAACAAAACAAATCTAGAACTGAAACCACTTCAGAAGATCTCAAGAAACAATATCCTAGGTACCCATAATGCTGGCAAGATGCTTAGCAAGCTTATTAACTTTCTCTTGTTTGGCGCTTAAATCCTCCAGCGCTTGCTGTTGCACCAGAAAATATGCATCTGAATTTTGCAGGGACTTCCTCAGTCCTTCCGCTTCCTGTCGCAGCACATCTGATCAATGTCTTTCAACTTGAAGTTGAGACTCAAGAAGACGAACTGATCAGGCAGCGAGTTCGAAGAGCTTGTGCCTGCAGTAGTGGCCAGTAACTCGAACACTACATCAAGACAGGACTTTTGGGTTCCCTCACTGTCGTCAAGATAGTTTTTATCAGCTTTCTTGGAGACCAACAAGGATGTCTCACTATCTTGAACCTTATCTGCATTACTTCCTTTACCATTGGATAACGCGGTAATGTTCTCCAATATTTTGTCCGCATTCTAAAAGAGAAACAAGCAGACACATCACATGTTTACCATGTTGTATATGAAACTCACTTTGGTAAATGAGTTCAGTAGTAAAGTGGACAGGATAACAGCATGAAACAAACATATATCTATGTACCATGGTCACTTTATGGTCTATATCATTCTAGTTTTTGTTGCCAAATCAAGATAGAGACACAGTTCAAATAATATTTGTTCAAGACAAAGTAGAATAGACAGAATATAAGTGTGGGTAACTATAGAGCAATAACAACACTTGTAATGTGCATGACATGAGAACATAACTGTTTATTTAATTGAAACTAAAATCAACATAGAGCAGGTTACAAAACCAGTTAAACAAACAGGTTTAAAACATACCTGTTGCGCCATTGGAGTTTCAATTCCATCCTTCAAATTTGAAAATAGTTGGTATGAGTAAATACAGTAATGCAAGAGCAAAGGAGTATGAACCATAGCTACAAAACCTGACCTGAGAACAAATCTTCTTCTCCTTTAAGCGTTGAGTTGGGATTTGGAGTGGTGGTCCTCGTGCTTTGGGCACTGCAGTTCCCTTACTAACTGCTCGTGTTTGGGTGCTCTGTGGTGGAGATGGTGTTGTGTCAACTGGAACTGGGTTACTATCTGCCGGGGTTGGGGTTAGAAGGGGTGTAGCTGGTTCTCTGTCCAACTGGGTAGGGGTACAATCTGCGAGAGTCTGGGTTATGTGTGGTGGATCTGGTCCTTGGGCAAGTACAACCGTGGTTCTATCTGCATCAACTGGTAGCACTATCTTTTCTGAAGACCGTGTTGTTACTCCCTTAGATACTGCCATCACGCTCTCCAATTCAAATGGCTAATAAACAAGAAAAGTAATTGAAAGTATAGACATTGTATGATAGACAGGTGCAATGGATAGTGGGGAATAAAAGAGGGCATGAAATAATTCATATTTATGTTGTCTAACCAAACAGGATAGCATGACACAATTTCACATATATGATGGCTAACTAAACAGAATAGCATGACACAATTTGACATTATGATGGCTAACTAAAAAAGATGGAAAGACATAGTTCAAAATATGAGATTATGTAAACAGGATGACATGACATAACTATATAATGTGTTGATTAAATAGGTTGGCATGCCATAATTCACATACATTCATGGATAGAATGCCATAATTCTAAATATGATGACTGTAAACACTAAACAGGATGAGATGATATAACTATATGATGTCTTTATTAAATGGGTTGCCATGCCATAATTCAGATAGATGGTGTGTATGTACTATGTAAACATGGTGGCATGATATAATTCAAATATATGATTTATATAGTAAGCAAGTAAGCAGATGGCAATCCATATATGATGTAAAAACTAAGCAATGCAAGACAACATGCATGACATGGGTAATATAACCCTGCCAAAGTTTGAGCATAGACCTCAGGGGGGAAATAGGACTGGTCATCAGTATCTGAATCCTCCTCTGAGGAGCTCTCTGTAACCAGCAAGATGTCTGCTTCAGCAGGTAGCATTGTCTGCTCTGAATACCTTGTTTTCACTCCAGATACTTCCATCGCCGCTTCAAATGGCTGATGCACAGGAAGAGTAGTTGAATATACAAACATTGTCGACAAATGGAACACGTAATACAAAAAATGATAGCATGATATAATTCACATACATGATGATTGGCCAAACAGCATGGAATTGCATAATTCACATATATAATGCCTTTGCAACAAGATAGCATCGTATAATTCACATATATAATGTCTTGCAACAAGATGGCAATGCATAATTTACATATATGGTAATTAGACACTGAACAGGTGGCATTCACACAAAGCATGTCTAAACTAATCAAATGACATAGCAATGCGAGACACCATACGCACGATACGAGCAACATAACCCTGCCAAGTTAGAGCATACACCTCGGGGGGGAATAGGACTGGTCATATGTCTCTGAATCCTCCTCTGAGGAGCTATCCGTAACCAGCGAAATATGGCTTCATCATATAGCATAGTCTGCTCTGAAGACCTTGTTTTCACTCCAGAATTTGCCATCACCGTGTCAAATGGCTGATGCACACGAAGAGCAGTTGAATGTACTAACATTGTTGACAAATGTAATATGTAACGGAAAAAAAGGATGGCCTGATATAATTTACATATAATATGACTGGCTAAGCAGGATGGCATTGCAAAATTCACATATATGATGCCTGGCTAAACAAGATGGCGTTGCATAATTCACATAAACAATGAATAAACTAAATAGATGGCATTCGCACAAAGGATGTCTAAACTAAGCAGATGACATATTTGATGTATAAAGTAAGCAATGCAAGACACCATATGCATGATATAACCAACATCAGCATGCCAAGTTAGAGCGAAGACCTCAGGGGGTAAATAGGAGTTATCTTCTCCTTCTGAATCCCCCTCAGAACGGATATCTTCCTCTCGATTACAATCCGAAATGCATGGAGGGGGGCTGCCTTTGCACCTACCATGGAGCGACGTCTGCATGAAATTTTATTGCCATGCAAGGCTCGTCTCTTTTGCTCTACATGTTCAGTTCCATTGTTTACAATAACTGTCATGCATAGGAATAAAACATAGTGAGATTATGTAAGGAGTGCATGCAGAAATCCAAAGTGATGGTAGTAACCTATGGATAGACCCAAAACCAATAATAGGAGGCAGATAATGGCTTTAGTTAAAAAATACAGATAATGGCTTCTTTACTGTTTGTTTCCCACCCAACATGAAACTCATAGTAGACACCGGAGATTAACCAGATAGTAGATAGATACTATTGATAGCGGCCCCGATATGTACCCCACAACCATTTAAAACTCAAGTTTGACCATTAGTTTGGAGCTGACTCGGAGTCTAATCGGTAAACAGGACGATAAAGTAGCATGTAATATTAAGCGATGCATAACGTAAGCAGACACGAAAGAGTGCGACCTCTCTTGCGGACCCGTGTAGTCCTCGAGGTCATATGCTCGGTTGATGATGGTAATGTAGTATTCATGGCTGCCAGCAGTGGGGAAGAAGATCTGAGGGGCGAAAGACGGTCTGGAGGCCGGATCCCTGCTGTGCTGGACCCTTCTGTCGTTGGAGCAGCTGAGCTGGGGTGGACGACAGCGCAGCAGGAGCGGGACAAACCACGCAAGGTTTTCTTTGACAACTATCTGTAAGAGAAGTAATTCTGTAAGGGCTCGTTTGAATTGGAGGATTCCAAAAATGCAGGGATAGGAAATAGATAGGAATAGGATAGGAATGCACGTGCAAAACAGAGAATTTAAAAACACAGGATTTCTGCCAATCTGGGTGTTTGATTCACAACAATTGGAAGATCACAGGATGCAAAGAAGCATGGTGAGATTAAGTTAAACCACAAGAAAATGTACGGTTATAATGCTATTATGCTACTATCTCTTAGTCTTGTGCTTCATGAATAGGAATTTGAAAAGGAGGACAAGTGAAAATTAAAATGCATATGTTCTTTCTTTCAAGGAGACACTAAAGGAACAACTCTGTGTGCTCAGTGGACAATATATATAACATGTAGAGTAAAAAAAGAGATGCAACAAGTGTACAACCTCTTTGGCGAAGCCATGTCGATCTCAGCGTGATTGGGTTGGCCGGTGAGGATGCTCTGGCTGACTTTGATGTTGGAGGAGGGGAAGAAGATCTTAGGCGTCTGGAGATGGAGCCCGAGGTACTGCTCCGCTGTGATGGAGGGTTTCGCCGTTGGAGCAGCTCCGGTGACTTGTACAACACCGAGGCTGAAGCAGGACAAGAGTGTCGGATTTCGGGTTCCGGCAAACCCTCAAGGTTCGAACTCTGGGGTGCGCGCGGAGATCACACCTCCTGCCTACCCATGTCTCGTCACCTCGCAAGGATCTAAAACTACACAAAGAACAACACAAGGGACACGAGATTTATACTGGTTCAGGCCACCATTGTGGTGTAATACCCTACTCCAGTTTGTGGTGTGGTGGATTGCCTCAGGGGCTGATGATGAACAGTACAAGGAGGAACAACCTCGCGAGGGGCTGTTCTTGGCTGGTGCGATGAACTTCTTGGGTGATTTCAGTCGCCTCTCTCTCTCCCTAGCCTATCCAAAAAATCTCTCTCCCCCTAGTCAGTGGTGGCTAGCTCTATTTATAGAGGGAGGCCCTGGGCCTCTTCCCAAATATTAAGCGGGAAGGGCGCCAACAATTGGCCATTTCGAAGGGGAACATCTAGTACACTTATCCTAACTAAAGTCGGTCCTCGCCTACCAAAGACCCTGACAGTGATGCTGGCTTGGGCTCCACGATGACCTCCATCCTGCTATCCTGCTGGTCTTGGTCTTGTTGCACCGAAATGGTTGCCTTTGCTTGATACTATTGCCTGCGCTTGCCCCCTTTGTACCAAAGAGGAAAAAAGGACTCTGCGCAGGTCGGCGCCCGCCTGCCGCCCGCCTGGCCTCGGTCGTCATGGCTTGTGTCATGGGCACCTCATGAGGTACCCCGCCTTGATCCCTCCGCCTCCTCGCGAGCCAGCCTGACGAGGTTGTGCCCGAGGAAGCCTCCTGTCGTCCGCCCCGCGAGGCTTGGCCCCTCGCAAGGGTCTTGAGCATGTGCTGATGAAGATGGGTGGTACTGGGCCACTCCTTGAGCCACGCCGCAGGCCGCAGGCAGGCAAGTCTGGGTACCCCCGTTCCCAGAACGCCAACAGTAGCCCCCGGGCCCAAGGCGCGCCTGGACTTGGCTTAGCAGAGAAGCAAAGAGGCAAGTGCGAAGCGCCGCGGGCCCCATCAGCCTGCGGCCTTGGGCGCCGCGTGGCAGTTGATTGGACGTGGGTGTTCTGGCTCCCCCACGACGCCTCGGCAACTGCACGAAGTGACAAGTCCCTGCATGCAAAATGGGTCATGATTACCTGTGATCATGGAGGCCGACGGTTGGCCTCCTTCAGCTATATGTACGGAACGACGCAGGCCCTTCCAGTCCATCCCTTCTTGCTACTCCCCTTCTCCTTCTTGGCCGCTCGCCATCTCCATGGCCCCGCCGAAGAGGTTCTCGGCCGCGGAGAAAGGAAAGGCTTGCCAGGAAGGGCCCTGCTCTCCTCCGGCCAAGCGTGGCCGGGGCCCCCCTCGCAAGCACCCTATGCCCCCCGCTGCGGCCTCCCGTGGCCGCGGGAAGAGCCCTCTACGCGGTGGTGGGTGTTCGGCCGCCAACGAGAGGTACGTTGGGGCTGCACGACCCCCAAGGCCGCGCTTCCGCTCGACGGAGGTACTGCCGGAGTTCGTCGTGTGGTCGGCGGACCCGACCGGCACCTGGCTCCAGCTCCCCCGCTTCTTTATAGGTGAACTCCCGGGCGGCCTTTGGTTTCAGGCAGATGGTTGCTGCAGCAGGGCTTCCTGGGCTACTCTGGAGGTCTCCTCCGCCGGGGAGGCGGCCCTGACCCGCGGCTGGCAAACGTTTGCCCGCACGCGCGGCCTGAGCCGACGATGCACTCTACACTTCAAGTTCGACGGTGATGCCACCCTCTACGTGAGGGTGTTCGGGGAAGACGGCCGCCGCGCCGGATGCTGCCCCGAAGATGATGACCGCGGCCGCGCGCCCAGCCCCGGTGTTGGTCGGGGTGAAGATGGCGGGAGGTGCGCGGGCAGCGGTGCCCGAGGCCCGCCAAGCTCTGGTGACTCCCCCTCGGACAGCAGCTCCTCCATTGGCGGTCGCGACCAGCCCCCTCGTCGCCGCGCTCGCCTGGGAAAGGGCAGCGGGTCGGCCCGACACCGTGTTTCAGTGAAGCGGGAGGCTGAATCCAGCTGAGCTCCGGAGGTAGTACGAGCCTTTGCCAAGAGTTGGCGCCGGGCAAGTCGTGCCCCCTTTTGCTTTCCTTTCTCTCCTGTGCAAAAAGAATGTAATCCGGTGCCCCCCGGGGCGTGTTGAATTGTCGCTGTTTAATTGGTGCACTTGTTTCTACTGTTTCTACGCTATGTTTTTGTTCTGCGTGTTTGTGCGTGGAAATCACTTATCTTGGCGGGAAAGCTCATTACAGTCCTCGCCTCCTGAGACTAGGGCCTCGTCGTGCACCTTGTGTCCTGCAGGGTTTAGTCAGTAGGGGCAGTCTTCAGCCTTGGTAGCGAGGACAACCAACCCAAGCCCCGTGACCGTGTCGCGATGCCCGCGGGCCACGGAACGGAAGGGGTGCTCCCGCAGGGGGCTCGGACAGGGAAGTTCCAAACCACCAGGCAGAAAAACTCTCGCGAGGGTGCCCATGTTCCTCCCTCGTGAGTTTTCGCATGAGAGAAAATGAAACAAACAAGTGAAATGGACGAAGGGTCACGAGCTCGAAACGGTGACAACCTCAGAAAAACTTCAAATAGAAACAAACAAGCCAACTGCGGAAAGCAAATGAAAGAAGCCGCGTA
This sequence comes from Triticum dicoccoides, assembly GCF_002162155.2. NCBI lineage: Eukaryota > Viridiplantae > Streptophyta > Magnoliopsida > Poales > Poaceae > Triticum > Triticum dicoccoides. Next base: position 511,816,504 of record NC_041381.1, on the reverse strand, counting down.
CGGCACCTAGTCTAGTCTTCGACGTCTTCTCACCAGCGCGGAGCTAAGTGCTGCCACTGGGCATGGGCGGGAGCCCCCGAGGCCCGAGGGCGGCTCTCCGGGGACTCTGGGGCGTGTACAGCCCCACTCATTATTACGTGAGAGTGTCACGGGCGGCGAGCTTCACAGGCGTTTGCCTTCTTCACAGGCACCAGGACTTTTCCAAAACGCGGCTACTTCATAGGCATTCGCCTTCTTCACAGGCACCGGGCCTTTTCCAAAACGCGGCTACTTCACAGGCATTTGCCTTCTTCACAGGCACCGGGCCTTTTCCAAAACGCGGCTACTTCACAGGCATTCGCCTTCTTCACAGGCACCGGGCCTTTTCCAAAACATGGCTACTTCACAGGCATTCGCCTTCTTCACAGGCACCGGGCCTTTTCATGGGTAAAATCTTCGGAGATGTTGGATGTTCCATGCGTTCTGGATGGGCACCCCCTCCTGGGTCTCCAAGCGTGCGGAGCCAGGCCTGGAAACATGAACAACCTTGAACGGGCCCTCCCACATGGGAGAGAGCTTGTGCAGTCCCTCCCTAGAGAGAACCCGTCTGAGCACGAGATCCCCTACCTCAAGAGTCCTGGGGCGGATGCTGCGGCAGTGGTATCGCCGCAGTGCTTGTTGGTACCTTGTTGCCCGTAGTGCGGCTTCTCGGCGGTGTTCCTCCCCCAGCACGAGATCCGTCCCCCGCATGGCGTCCTGCTGCGCCTCGTCGAACGCCAGGACCCGCGCGGAATGACGTCTGACCTCGTGAGGGAGAACGGCTTCAGCTCCATAAACCAAAAAGAATGGGGTCTCGCCAGTCGGCTTGGTTGCAGTCGTGCGGATTGACCATAACACAAATTGGAGCTCGTCGTGCCATCCCCTGCCGCAGGCTTCCAACTTCTTCTTGAAGGTCCTGGTTTTGAGGCCCCTCAGGACCTCCGCGTTGGCTCGCTCGGCCTGATTGTTGCTTCACGGGTGCGCCACCGAAGCGTAGCATATCTATGTTCCAAGGTTAGCACAGTATGTTTTGAAGAGATTACTGGTGAACTGTGAACCATTGTCGGTGATGATGTGGTTTGGCACCCCGAATTGGGCCACGAGGCCCTTGATGAATTTGACCGCGGAGCCTGCGGTGATGGTGCGGATAGCTTCCACCTCAGCCCACGTGGTGAATTTGTCCACGACGATGTAGAGGTAGCGGTAGCCTCCTGGCGCCCGAGGGAACAGACTCAGGATATCTAGTCCCCAGACTGCGAATGGCCATGAGAGGGGTATAGTCTGCAGACCTCCCACCGGCTGATAGATCTGCTTGGCATGGAGCTGACAAGCCTCGCAAGCTTTCACCAGTTCCACAGCCTCATTGAGTGTCGTGGGCAAATAGAAACCACTGCGGAACGCCTTGCCAACGAGAGTCCGTGACGACGAGTGATGCCCGCAGTCCCCACCGTGTATGTCTGCCAGTAGCTCCTTCCCTTGCTCCCTGGAAATGCAACGTAAGGGCACATCATTTGGTTGTCTCCGGTAGAACTCTCCATCCTTGAGGCAGTATGCCGTGGCCTGCCGTGCCACACGCTCCGCTTCCTCCTCCTTTTCCGGCAAGGTGCCTTGTGTCATGTAGCTCCTGAGCTCTGTGTTCCAGCACCCTTCCTGAGGCTCCAGCGCCAGGAGCAGGCGCGCTCCCGAGGTCGGGCCGCAGACCGGGGCTCCCGAGGCAGGTGGCTGGGGGAGCTCCTCTCGAGGCTGCGCCGTGCTTGACAGTGATGGCGTCGCCGAGGGCTTGAAGAGTCGCTCCTCGAAGACGCCAGGCTCCTGAGGTAGCCGCCTGGATGCCCTTTTGGTGATGTCATCAGCCTCTTGATTGGTGCCGCGAGGCACATGCTGCAACTCCAGCCCCCAGAACTGCTTCTCCATCCTGCGGACTTCCACGAGGTAGGCTTCCATGTGCTCATCCTTCGGCTCGTATACTGTGTTGGAGAAGTTGACGAGGAGCTACGAATCACCCTTGATGGTGAGGCGCTTCACCCCCAGGGCGACTGCGGCTTTCAGGCCTGCTATCAGGCATTCGTATTCCGCTATGTTGTTGGAGACCTTTTCTCCATGCTGGAAACAGAGTTGCACAGTGTAGTAGAGCCTGTCTTGAGTGGGAGATACGAGCACCGCACTAGCCCCCGCACCGTGCCGGGAGAACGCCCCGTTGAAGTACATGACCCAACCGTCCGGTGCCTCGCTTCCTAGGGAGAGTGATCGATCCTCACCAGCCTCAAGGCCTAGCGCTTCTGTCCACTCCGCCATGAAGTCCGCAAGTGCAGCCCCCATGACGACTCTAGTTGTGCTGAATTCTATCTGAAACGCCTGCAGCTCGATGTTCCACTCAGCGACTCTTCCAGCTGAGTTGGGGCTCCTGAGCACCCTTTCTAAAGGATATGCCAAGACGACCTTGATGGGATGGCCTTGGAAATAGTGCCGCAGCTTGCGTGAGGCTACCAATAGCACGAGGAGGACTTTTTGAGGCATGGGGTACCGCGCCCTCACGTCCCGCAACACCGTGCTGACAAAGTACACAGGGTGCTTGACGAGGTGGGGAGTGTTGGCGCTGCTAGCGCCCTCCAGAGGCTGGGGCGCCCCCCAAGGCAATGGAGCCCCAAGCGGCTGGTCGCTTAGAGGAGGGGCCTCTTCTACCCTGGGTGTGCTTCCCTGCAGCGGTTGGTTCTTCTCGGCTGCAGCCGCGGTCTCCGTGAGGCCCTCTTGGTCCTGCTTTGCTTGGTCCCAGATGGTTGCTGCGACCTTGGTCCTATGTTCCTCCCTAATAGCCACCAGGGCTGCGCTGGCAGAGTAGGGGGTGGCCGCGAGGTAGAGCACCAGGGGCTCTTGAGGACGCGGGGCCACCATCACCGGAGGGCTGGTTAAGTACCTTTTGAGACACTGGAACGCCTTGTCGGCCTCTTCAGTCCATTCAAAGGGGCCCTTCTTCTTCATCAGCTTGAAGAAGGGCAGCGCTCGTTCCCCCAGCTTGGAGATGAAATGCCCTAGTGCAGTCACACGCCCGGTGAGCTTCAGCATCTCTCTGAGGGTCTTCGGTGGGCTCATGTCCTCGACTGATTTTACCTTTTCTGGGTTGGCCTTGATGCCCCGGTGGGATACAAGGAAGCCCAGGAGCTTGCCCGAAGGGACTCCAAACACACATTTCTCCGGGTTGAGCCACAGGTCCACTTTGTTAAGGCTCGCGAAGGTTTCCTCCAAGTCCTGTATCAGGGTTTTTGCCTCCCGAGACTTCACCACAATGTCATCAACGTAAGCCTCAGCATTCCTCCCGAGCTGCTGACCCAAGGCGATGTGCATCAGCCGCTAAAAGGTTGCACCTGCATTGCGTGGTCCGAATGGCATGCATGTATAGCAGTACACTCCACACGGGGTCAGGAAAGCCGTCTTTTCTACATCTTCTACTGCCATCTTGATCTGGTGATAGCCGGCGAAGGCATCCAGGAAGCACAACAAGTCACACTCAGCGGTGTAGTCAATGATCTGGTCGATGCGAGGGAGTGGGAATGGATCCTGCGGGCAGGCCTTGTTGAGGTTGGTGAAGTCGACACACATGCGTTCCTCCCCCCCCCCCCTTCTTTGGCACGACAACCGGGTTAGCCAAGCAATCTGGGTAGCGGACCTCACGAATGACCCCTGCCGCCTCCAACTTGCGGGTCTCTTGGACAATGAAAGCTTGCTTCTCAGTGGACTGCCGCCTCGCCTTCTGCTTCACGGGGCGCACGTTGGGGCACATGTTGAGGTGATGCTCAATTACACCCCTCGGGACCCTTGCCAGCTGATTAGGTTCCCACATGAACACCTTCTTGTTCGCGCGTAGGAACTTCACCAAGGCATCCTCCTGCTCGGGCTCGAGGTTGGCGCCTATGGTGAAGGTGGCGCTAGTAGATCCGTCCTCGTCGACCAGTACCTACTTGGTTTCCGCCTTTTCTTGGGTGAATAGCTGTTTCTTCTTGGCCGGTGCAGCCCCCTTGGGCTCAGGGGCGTCTGACCCGGCGAGCTGCGCTGCCGCCGTGGCCTTGAAGGTAAGCCTGAGCGCTTGCAACGCATCCCTGGTGTCTCCGGACACGGTGAGGACGCCGCTACTCCCGGGCATCTTCATGAGGTTGTACGCTGGGTGAGTTGCATCCATGAACCGGGCTAGTGTCGGGTAGCCGAGGATGGCGTTGTATGGGAGGCCAATGGGGGCGATGTCGAAGTCGACTAGCTCCGTGCGGAAGTTGTCGTAGGTGCTGAAGGTCACCGGAAAGCGGATCTTCCCCAGGGAGCCGGTGGAGCCACCTCCGATGCCCAAGAAGGGCTTGCTGGGCTGCAGCCATTCCGGTGGTACGTGGAGGAGGCTGAAGGCCTCCACCGAGAGCACGCTGAGGCCAGCACCGCCGTCGATGAGGGTCCTGGTGACGGCCACCTGACAGATGGTGGGGGTGCATAGCATCGGGAGCGCGCCCGAACATGCTGAGTTGGAGGAGTGATCATCCGAGCTGAAGGCCAGATCAGCTTTAGGCGCCGCCCAGCCCGGAGGAGCCCCACGCTACACGGAAGCGGCGCCGATCTGGCGGACGAATGACTTGATGTGGCAGCCTGAAGGTGGTGCCTGCGAAACACCTAGGAGAGCTGCGACGACTGGGTGCGCCGGTGCAGCGTACTGGGCGAGGAAGAGGCTGCGTAGCTCCTCCCAAGAGGCTACAGAAGCCGTTGGTAGGTGGAGCAGCCACATGCGCGGGACGCCGGTGAGGGCCATGGGAAACCAGTTAGCCATGACCCTGTCATCGCCCCCGGCCTCGAGGACAGCCTCCTCATATGCCAGCAGGGAAGCGAGCGGATCGGCCGTGCCGTTGTCTCGCGGTGGCATCTCCGGCTTGAACTTGTTCGGCCACCGCACCTGTCGCAAGGCGGGGGCCAAGGCTCGGAGCCCCCTGGCCCCCATGTTGGTGCTGGCGACCGGAGCGGGCGGCGCGTTGCCCATCATGAGGGCGAACCGCGGTGTTGGCGGACAGCGGGTCGGTGGAAGGGAAAGCCCCGGCGCACCCCTACCTGGCGCACCAAATGTCGGATTTCGGGTTCCGGCAGACCCTCAAGGTTCGAACTATGGGGTGCACCCGGAGATCACACCTCCTGCCTACCCATGTCTCGTCGCCTAGCAAGGATCTAAAACTACACGAAGAATAACACAAGGGACACGATATTTATACTGGTTCAGGCCACCATTGTGGTGTAATACCCTACTCCAGTTTGTGGTGTGGTGGATTGCCTCAGGAGCTGATGATGAACAGTACAAGGAGGAACAGCCTTGCGAGGGGCTGTTCTTGGCTGGTGCGATGAACTGCTTGGGTGAGTTCAGTCGCCTCTCTCTCTCTCTCTAGCCTATCCAAAAATCTCTCTCCCCCTAGTCTGTGGTGGCTAGCTCTATTTATAGAGGGAGGCCCTGGGCCTCTTCCCAAATATTGAGCGGGAAGGGCGCCAACAATTGGCCATTTCGAAGGGGAACATCTAGTACACTTATCCTGACTAAAGTCAGTCCTCGCCTACCAAAGACCCTGACGGTGACGCCGGCTTGGGCTCCACGATGACCTCCATCCTGTCATCCTGCTGGTCTTAGTCTTGTTGCACCGAAATGGTTGCCTTTGCTTGATACTATTACCTACGCTTGCCCCCTTTGCACCAAAGAGGAAACAAGGACTCAGCGCAGGCTGGCGCCTGCCTGGTGCCCGCCTGGCCTCGGTCGTAACGGCTTGCGTCATGGGCACCTCGTGAGGTACCCCGCATTGATCTCTCTGCCTCCTCGCGAGCCAGCCTGACGAGGCTGTGCCCGAGGAAGCCTCCTTTCGTCCGCCCCGCGAGGCTTGGCCACTCGCGAGGGTCATGAGCATGTGCTGATGAAGAAGGGCCATACTGGGCCACTCCCTGAGCCACACCGCGGGCCGCAGGCAGGCAAGTCTGGGTACCCCCGTTCCCAGAACACCGACAAAGAGAGACAACGAACAAAGTTAACCTGAGTGGAATTTTAATAGCATCTCCAATACATGACATAAAATACATAACCACAAAGTGCTAGATGTAAAATACATCAGCTGCTCTTGTCTAAACTTAACTGTCGAAACTGAACTTAACTGTCGAAACTGAACCTAACTGTCAAAACTGAATTTTGCTGTCGAAACTGAATTTTGCTGTCGAAACTGAACGCACTAGCAAGGTGAGGCTACACGTCAGTCGACTGACTTTTTCATCTCCGGTCAGTCGATTTTGCAGCCGTTGGATACGAAATCAAGGGCCTGCGGTTCATCTTCAACCTCCACCCCCCTGAGCCGCCAGCCACCACTGGCCAAACAGCAGCCCCCCGTCGCCCGCGGCCGACGGTGCGCCACCCCGCCCGCCCCGAAAACACTCCCCACTATCGGTTCGCCGCTGCCCCGGCCATCCCTCTAGGCCCCCCGTGCCGAGCTTTTTCTCCAGCGATCCCCACGCCACCGCCCCGCCAACGCCCCGCCACCGCCGGCGACCACCGCCCCCATCCTGAACCCTAAGATAGATAGTGGGGTACCTCTCCGGCGAGCCCCCCTCCCCGCTGTGGCTGGTTCTTCCTTCACCCCGGCGAGCCCACCCCTTGAAAATCGACTGACCCAAAAGTCGATTCAGTCGACTGAAGTGTAGCCAAATTGGAGCAGCATTGCAAGCAAGAGCAAGAGCGAGAGCAGCAGCACGAGCAAGAGCAATAGCAAGAGCAGACCAGGCAGGGGACCGAGAGCAAGAGCAGAGCAGCAACGCGAGTGAGAGCTAAAGCAGCAGTAGCTCCTACTGATGTGGACATCGCCGCCGAGGGAGCGACGCCGTGGAAGAAGTGGCCGGCGATGACGCCGTGGAAGGAGCCGCGCCGTGTCGGCTCGGGACCGAGCGCTAGCAGCATCGTGAGATCGAATAAAGAAGAAAATGAGGCGATTAGTGTACAACCTATTTAGTGGCGCCGATTAGGCCGCAGCTTCATCCGAGGAAATGGTGATGAAGATGCTCTTCCGGTGGTGCAGGTGAAGACGACGGTGTGGGAATGGAGGTGGCGCGAAAGATGAGGGAAACGTCGGGGAAGCTCCTTGGAGGTGGAGGACGGGGTGGCTGAACCGACGGGACGATGAGATCGACGACGGATCCTCATCTGGTACGGTGGATGAGGGACGTCGAGGTGTTGTTGTGGACGACATCGTCGGGGAAGAGGCTCCGGCTGGGTGGCGGACGGAGCAGGGTGTGGGGTTTCGTTGCGGGTTTTCGCGGCCTCGATGTACGAATGGGTGGGTGGATGGGATGGCAGTGGGGAACCATGGCTTAGAGACGCGCGCTTGTCCGAAATGTGGGGTAAGTTACGAAAGTACCCCCCACCGATTTGAGGCGGTTCTTTCGGTAAAGGGGTACCACGGGCATTTTGCGTGTCAGGATTTCACAGGAGGTGGGAGTTTCCGTGCGCGTTGTAATTTCAGAATAGCAAGGCGTGGGTTCAGATGGAGGGAGTTGTCGGAGCACAACAAGACAAAGATATATCTTAAATATTTCGGGCTAACAAGGCACGGGTTGAAATTTCTGGAGAAGCCTAACGTGTACTGTACCAAATCAATGCGCACTACAAATGTCATTCAAAACTTGGAATTCATGTTATGTTCAATTAAAATATTTCGCTATGTATATAATGCATGCAACCTACTACTCAAATGAACGTTTTAGTGCATTCCAAATGTATATACTACCGCTTCAATATGAACTAAATTTGAATAAGATCTACAGTAATGATTGTTGTGAAGTCAAAGCATTTGAATTCGTTTCTCTGTTTTAATAAGATCTACAATCATCATTATTGTCAAGTTAAACCATCGTTTGTGTATTATCTTCACAGCACACCACATGATTAGTCTCGAGTTACATATGAACTATGTGTACTATATGAACTCGAACTAGATTTTTTGAATCCAGTTTATTTTGATTTCAAATCACATTACATTGCTAGCTCTAGCTAGATCTTCATAATCTAAACCACGTCTCATATGTATAATGTGTTTATCACATTATGTATGGTGCCCCGCCCCCTACGCCTACAAGTATTTAGATGTGAGTTGCAAACACCACACATTACCACAAATTCAAATAAAATGTGAGAATGTTCGATATATAGTATTGTTTAGATTGCTCGATATTTAGTTGTAAGCTGCAAACGCCGCACATTATCACAAATTCAAATAAAATGTGAGATTGTTTGATGTATAGTATGGTTTAGATTGTTCGGCATTTAGCTATGAGTTGCAAACGCCATGCATTATCACATTATGGTATAACATGTGCACAGCACGTGTATCATCGCTATATTCATGCATGCAATGTTAGAACACTATGATCTCCTATTCAAATATATGAATCCGCTTTCATATCAAATTATGATCTTTGTTAGTCTCTTAGACCCACACAATCCTCTAACCTTTGTAGCTACCACTAACTTTCTCTCGTGCATGCACACGCCCTCCTCGCCCTCCCCGTCCCTCGGCATTCTATCCACCGGGCACATTCATTTTTTTTCTTTAGGTTGTTCTCCCAGAGTCTCCACAACTCCTTTCCGACACACACCGATCGATAAACCTCTCCAGCGATGCCCGCCTACAGCATACACACACAGCTTCAATCTCCTCCTTTATGTGCCCTTGACTCGTGTCGCTCATACGGTCAGACACACATGTAAACTCTCGCCCCTCTTTTCGTCGATCTCATAACCGCACACTCCTCCCCCTATCTAGCTAGTAGTTGGGCCTCTCGCACCACCTCCTAGCTCCATTCTCTCTGTCTATCCGTCTCGTTGGGCCTTATTTGCCTCTAACAAATGGACGTACACCGACCGATCTCTCGCTATACATATAGCCAGCTAGGTCCTTATAACTCGTTTTTACCCACACGTCGATCGATCTACCTCACTAGTTGTGTCTCTCCCTTCCTCCGACAAACAACAATTGATCTACCGATCTAGTTAGGTTTGCTTACCAAACGCATGGTTCCCCTTCATCATCCATGGATGCGTCCCGACAGATCTATCACGCACAGGCACACACAGAAACACATCCCCACTCTTATTGATAACATTGCAGTTCCACCCTCAGTTTGTCTAGTAGGCCTCTCCCAACATCTCCAAGAAGCAACTCCATCATCCATCCAGCACTGTACCCCTCTCCCTCCCTCTCCCTCCCTCTCTCTCCTCTCTCTCTCTCTCTCTCTCTCTCTCTCTCTCTCTCTCTCTCTGTCCCATCATATTTCATGTCCTTCAGTTATGTATGGATGTCGACCGATCTCCCTCAAGACATAGTTGGGTCTCTC
>NC_041381.1:511794620-511807017 GCF_002162155.2 Triticum dicoccoides | reverse complement strand
CCTGCCACACACAAACTTGACATGTGCCCTCTAACATTCTGGTAGGCCAGTCGCCCTATATCTTTGACTTGCACACACACACAATTTCGATGGCTCTCTTCATCGATCTCGCACCCACCCACTTGATCCTCTCTTCGACTCTATCGATATCTATGACCCCTCCCTCTCTTCTCGTGGATTGCACGACCCTCTATGTATGATATGGATAGGCCTCCATTTCACACACATTTCATGCAAAATTTTGTTTGAGATGTCATCGACACATATTCCCACAAATAATTCACGAAATGAACCCCCCACTCCACCCCCCACCCCCCACCACAAAACAAAAAACACTCACGAACGCGGTTTGTATCTCTCACACACACCCACGTAGGTGGGGGACGTGCACGAAGAGAAGAGGTGCATGCACGGTGCACTTACTCCCGTCTCTTTCCCAACCACACCCGCGCGGGTACACGGTGGAGCTCATTTCTGTACGAAAAAGGCAGCCCACGTGGTAATTTGGCACGTGTACTGGTTGTCCACTTGGTGGAGGGAGGATCGTCTACCATGGGTGAACAAACAAATTGCGACTTGACGCGTTATGTTAAATTAAAAAAAGAGGCAAACCATGTGGGGCCTACCTTAGAGGCAACGCTCTATACACTAGAGTACTTTTGATGTGTCTCGTCAACTCACAGAACAAGGAGAAGCTTGCTTAGTATGCCGTCTCCCCCGCCCACGGGTGCGGTGGCTCGCAGGATGAGGTGAAGCTTGCTCCGCCTTACGCCCGCTCCCTTGCCCATGCGCGCGATGGCTCGCGGGACGAGGAGAAAAATTTACTACTCCCTCCGTTTACTCCTCGTCCCTACTACCTTGGTTATAGAGATTATATCATATTGTTTGGAATATATATGTCCTTTAGTAGATTTCAATATGAACTACTAGTACATACTCCAAACACTGATGTATATAGACGTATTTTAGAGTGTACATTCACTCATTTTCCTCCGTATGTAGTAGCACTCTCCCTCGCCCCTCGACCCTCGCCCACGTGGTGGACATGCAGCAATTCATTCGGTCTCATATAGCCAGAACGATATATACTGCACTACCATTATTGCTCGACTTCCCGAAGAGGCGAAGAGCCAATCGCAAGGTTAATATTTTGGAGATGCCAAGCACAAGGTTATAGGAGAACAAGTAGTAGGTGTCGTGTCATTTATAAATAAAGTTTTTTTCTTCAATGGCACATACGCAATATGATAGGTTCATATGGAGAGAAAAGGAAACCGCTCCACTATATACATAGTTAGGACGGGCCAGCCTACACGGTTGCTTGCTGGGGTTGCTCTCTTCACACTCTCTCGCACAAAACGACTGTGGCCACATCTCTAACATCCTGGAGGATCACGTCCGCTTAGTGTAGATGCAGTGTCCATCGCCGACGGCGAAAACCCACTGTCGGCACGTCCCAATTAGGGGTCCCCGCCGTTCTCTCTCACAAAGCCGGTGAGGTTGCCTTCGTCCCTTGCTCATTGCCGCGACGTGGGCAGTTGCCGCCTCCCACCGCCCTTCTCAAGGTTGAGCTACGTCCCTCAGGTACAACTCCCTTTACAGTCGGCTTGCACCACTGCACCACCTGCCCGCATCACTCCCTGTGGATATTTCTCTACTTCTTTGCCCCGCACAAACCTGATACCTCTACTGGCTTCTACATATTGTATTTGTGATGAGTGTATGTCTCATCAACTAGTCCCAGTAATCTTATTCTAATCACGCTTCTTCAATTTCTTTGCCACAGGGATGCTCATCTCGATTTTGGTGAAACTGCACAAAATGATCCGATGGTCAAAAGGTTGCAAACTTCATTTATTAGGAAGCTCGAACGTTGCCAGCAAATTGAAGCCTGGTCAGGGTTCACGGTTCAAGGGCTAGGGACTGCATGGATCGTTTTTTTCTTTAGCTGCCTCTGTTCCAAAATAAGTGTCAACTTTAGTAGTAGTACAACTTAGTACTAAAGTTTGCACAAAGTTGAGACACTTATTTTGGAACGGAGGGAGTACATATTTGTTATGATCTGTCAATCATTGAGATGCAATAGCATGCATGTTAGTCTCCTTTGTATTTGATGAAATGTTGCAACGGGCAACCTTGGACGCAAGATACATGTAACAGGAGCTGGAAGCTTCATAGCATTGTACAAATTTATCTCGCTGATAAATTACAGTGCGTACTAGTACTATACAAGTACTTCCTCCGTTCCTAAATATAATCCTTTGTATAGATTTCAGCATGAACCACATGCGGATGTATATAGATGCATTTTAAGTGTAGATTCATTCATTTTGTTCTGTATGTAGTTCACCTAGTGGAATATCTACAAAGACTTATCTACTAGTAATAGCTAGCCCCCACTACTAGGAATTCTCTATCCTCTCCTTGAGCCACATCATCAAAATTGATGTGGCCGTTAGATGAAGTAAATCAGTCATAATAGCCGTCTGATCTAGACGTTGAGAGGCTCCGCACTAAGCCACATGCAAGCATGCAGAAATACCATGGCACATGCATGTGAGTGGGTTTTAAATCACATCAACATGTCTGCATGCAAGCATGCACCGGTAGCATGCATGTAAGTGAGCTTTTTAAGTCCCACTAACATGTCAAAAAGAAAAATATAATCCCATTATGCAGTAGGAGTTGGCTGATCTTTTTTCCTTACGTGGGATGATCTAAATGATGATGGGAGTTTATTTACTTTGGCTACCACATTTTTCATGCGGTTATAGATTTTTTTTTAGTTCTATGAAATCGATAATTTTGCGCAGAGAGATATAACGCTGTTCCGCGGCAACAAGCGGGGACTCATCTAGTAATATTTAGGAACAGAGGGAGTATTATGTAAAGAGTTAGGTGTCTCATGGTGATAGTGTGAGGTGGGCCATGTAATCACTGAGTCTGCGTGTTTTCACTGCTCTTGCACTCCTCCGCTGTAAGAATGGAGAAAATTGTAATCTACTACCTCCTTTCGCCGAAAGCGTGGGACATCCAGCAGTCCTACCACCTCAGTAATAAAGACCAATGAGCCGTCAAATCACATAGACCCAGTAGTAAGTTGGACGGACGAAGCAACCATCACTCTTTGCGCCAGTGAGAGGCCACGTCCGCTCTGCCCGGGCATGAATGCGGCACCGATTCTTTGGAGCGGCGCTGACCGTTTCGGGCGGGAAGCACGCGCGGGCGATGGAGGGGCTTTGGGTGGGCCAGGCTGGTCGGGAGCGGGCGTGGCAGCTGCCCGCATGTCCCTACCAGACACGCCAGGAAACGAGAGGATGCACCGACTCCCACGGCTAAACTCGTACACTACACACTATCTCTCTGTAGGAGTAGGTCGATCTATCGCACTCTCTAACACACACATGCTGTTAAACACACACATGCACACGCACACACCTTGGTCCCGTTGCACCTTCTAACGTGACTTATTACACCTAGACGGAGGGAGTAGTAAGTATACGAGAGATGGTGGCACACTGAATTAAGTCGAATACAAGTGCCCAAAATTTGTGTGCATGTTATAATAAGGATTCACTTAAAATAGTACGTGAGCGAACAGAGGGATCAATTGGACAGTGTTCCCGAGCAGTAGCGAGATGTGTGAGGTAGTAAGATACACCGCTGGCGCTTTTAATTTTTCTTATTAATTTGTTTGTTTCACCCTCTGACTGATGGGACCCAACGTACTACGTGGAGAGAGGTAAGGTGACTAAGGCTGCATTATTTCTGCACCACTGTGGATAGTCTTACCACCAAAGCCACATGACACGATTATGATTGAAATCCTAATGACTCCCACACACACAAAAAACACGGCATGCCTGTCACACGAATGCAGGAATGTATAAAAGGTTATTTTCCTCTCGTTGAACATAACAGGAGGGTTGTGTAGCTGGTTAGCCTGTTCACTCATCAAACTTGATGTCTCGGGTTCGATAACTACACTTGAGCATAACTTTTGCTAGGAGGATTCTTTCACTGGTCAAAATGTTTTCTAGGGTTTGCACGCTTCACGCTCTCTCTCCAGTATATATATACACGCTGGAGCCTCAGCGCTTGTAGTTGCTCTCTTCACACTCTCTCGCCCTCTCCCGTTGGAGCCTCAGCGCTTGTAGTTGCTCTCTTCACACTCTCTCGCCCTCTCCAGATCTAAACAAGACTTTGTTGGCCTCTCTCTCTCTCTCCCCTCACTGCTGCTCAAAGAGCCGGCAGGATCCGACTGCCGGGAAGGGAAGGAGGCTTAACACTGTCATCGTCGGTGAGGGAGGGAATCCACTACTGACGCAGTTGTTCACTTCCACCCAGCAGCGGCACGGGAGGGCCTTTGACCCCTTCTTCTTCACCGTCGTCCCATCGCCCACCGAACCACGCCCCAAGAACCTTAAGGTATATTTTACTTACTCCACATGCATTGCTCTAGCTGCATGTATACCATGAATCTAGGACGTGGTTCAAAGAGGAAAGGAGTGGGGGAAAGTAGTGGGAAAAGTTGTATATAGCATGAATCTAGGACGTGGTTCAAAGAGGAAATGAAGGGGGAAAGTTGTATAGCATGAATCTAGGACGTGGTTCAAAGAGGAAAGGAATGGGAGAAAGTAGTGGGGAAAGTTGTATCGCATAAATCTAGGATGTGGTTCAAAGAGGAAAGGAAGGGGTGAAAGTACTAGTTCAAAAAGGAAAGGAAGGGACAAGGCTGTAGAGTTTGAGCAGGACTAGATTTGCTGCGCTCACATAGGGAAAGGTGTCTAAAGATAACAAAACTGGGACCAACACAAATATGCTCCTTGGTTGTTTGTTCTTTGTTGCAACAGACTGTGCATGACCATAGTACATCGGTAGATGCACATGGTGCTGGTGCGTCCACTGTCCCGTGCAACTCATTAGCTGTTGTTAATCTAAGGCCCTATTTGGTTAAAAACTCCCTAGTCCCTACCTGCTTGGTTCCAGGGACTAAACATGGACTAGAGGTTATTAAATGACATGCTAAAAGACCATGTTACCCCTAGTAATGAACTAATAGAAACAAGGTGCGATGCGTGGCAGGGGCAACTGTTGGAAAAAGTCCCAAAAAGCCTCCCTCAGGGTCTTCTTTCTTTAGTCACAAATGCCCACTTTTAGTCCCTAAAAGTCCCTCCTGTTTGGTTTAGATGTGACTGACACGGAGTTTTTTTTAGTCCCTACACCAAAATTTCCCTGTAAACAAACACCCTCTAATAATGTCGCTGGAAAATTGATGCAATGCCACAGTTAAAAGCAAATTACATGTTTAACGAATTTTATTGTTAATATAATCTCTATGTTAATATTAATCAATGCCACCGTTTGAGAAATTCTACTGTCTTGCTTTCTTTCCCATTTAGATAAGGTAGATGCTTCTTTTTGTTGGCTTCTGTGTCATCCACCGTTATTGACCACTAATTGTTTCCTTTGCACCTCTGTGTAAACAGGGTTATCTACTTCACCTTGTTGCCATTGTGACCTTTTGTTGCACTGCACAAAACACTTTTGTTTTAAGAGTGTTTTGTGCAGTTCAACCAAAATGTCACACCGACAATGTTGCTTGATTGCTTGATCTTAGTGGAACTGCACAAGAGGAGATCTTACTTCCTATCCGTTAAGGCGAATTTGGTTCAGATCTTCTTCTTGTGAGTTGTTTGAATTCCGCATCATGAGAGGTTAGTACTAGCCTTCTTTCACATGATTCTGCAGTGTGCTTTCATATGTTGTGCTACTTGTACGATAATGTTGCTTGATTTTAGTGAACTGCACAAATGGAGACAAGACTTCCGATCTGTATGTGCACCATAATATCCCATTGAGGTAGGATAAGGATATTTCACAACTGTTGGCCTGTATTTTGCCACTTTCAGCAGATAATTAAGTTTAGTACTATACTTTTGCTCCCTAATTGACATGCCAAATCTTACATTGAAGGCGAAGCTTGTCTGTTATTGAACCAAGTGATGAAGGGGAAGAACAAGCGGAAGAAAAACAAAAATCAACTCCTGGTGCTGTAATGAAGCACTGGAACTGTGATGACACAAGTAATGATATAGTTTTGCATCTTAATTTATTGTTATGGCTGGAACGAGCAATCGTTTTGCCACTGGTTTGATGCCATACGTAATTATCTCTACTTGTGCAAACAGGGATCTTCTTTGAAGATACCATATATTTTAGTGGAACTGCACAAGAAGATGTTGGAAACATTAAACTAATCGAGGAGTATATAGTAAGCATGGCCACCCCCGTAGATAGCAATAGATGGTTCCGGAGAAGTGCTTCATTTGTATGCTCTACACAATCAGCCTCCTGAGAAATGTTGGTACTCGCCCACTGATTTCATCCATATGATTGAGCTTTGTCATCTCTATTGGTGTTGTGCTACTGTTAGATACTGTCATGAAAAAGTGGTATTGTCCTTGAGAAGTGCTTCATCTGTGTTGTTTTAAATATTTCCTTTCCATTTTTTCGAGCAAACAGGGATGCTAGCATTTAGTAGTCCTCTTGTCTTTGCACAACAGGATCATCTTCCTCTGAAGAAGAATATGGAGTACGTGAAGTGACTAGTTCCGATTATGCCAGGATGAAGAAGCCCTGTCTATCTTCTCATCAGAAGGAGCAGTTGAAGGATGGTTACATTATTCCCCACAAGACCAAACTAACTTCAGCTCAAAAGGACTGACAAATCTCCATTTTTTTGTTGTGATGCGCGAGTACAATGTTGTACTAGGATTCTTTCTGGTGAGTTCTATTTTTCTAAAAGTGTGCTCTACATGGACCATGTATGTGCCTGTTGAAACTGTCAATTCATAGTACAATTTGCTTTATACTAACCACTTTTTTGTATTTGTGCAAACAGGGGTGCTCAGCTTGATTTCAACGGGAACTGCACAAAATGTTCATGAATACATTGAATCGTTCATTTCCACCACAAGAAAGGAGGTGCCCATAAGTTCAAGGCGTTGCAACATATAAGGGCAAAATCATACAAGCTACGCGCGAATTTGGTTGATTTTGGTGGAAGTGCACAAAAAGAATAGCTGGTTTATTTAGCATGAGGTGCCATGTCAATGTCCGAACTCATGGCAAACCCTGCCCATTCCACAATCGTAGGCATTTGATATTTTGGAATGAGACAACCTTGTCAAATTTTGCTCATTGATTTTTGCAAGATATGCGTTTGATATTTTCGAATGGGACACCCTTTGCTGTCAGCAGCATCGATCAATTTTTTCTTTATTCTTTAGTTGTGAAGTAAATATTGCCTCTGACATGTGAGTCATTGAGATGCATAATCATCAATTGTTTTGAATGTTCTCTACGAATTGTCAGGCCTGTGTGTTTGATTGCAATGTACAGAAACGCTAAAAAGCTGCTCAAACTTTATGTACTCCTTCTGTTGCTTTTTACTTCGCACATTGTGAAAGTGCATACTTTTTTGTATAAGATTGGTCAAAGTAGAGATACTTTGACTGCAGACAAAACTTGTATGCAGACTACAAAGGACCGGAGGGAGTACATGTGAAACTGCTGCAAACGTGGTGATCACCCTGGGAATAATGCTAGTACTTATTGTTTTGCATGTTCATCCAATGCCAGTGATACAGGAATTCGAACTAATCGAAATAAATTCATTCATACACGGTCGGATTTCATATAAACATGCCGGATTTCATTACATTTCATATATTCTTCAACTAAAAAGGGGTGTTTGTGGCCGCATGCATCTCCCAGATGCAGAGGCCGGGGGTCATCCTCCTTTTCTAAAAAAAACTAAAAAGGGGTGCGCTGGAGGTATAATTAATTAACCGAAGCTACCCACCTGTGTCCCGCTGAGCCGAACAAAAGCTTCAGTGACTTAACTGCAGGTGCAGTTGCGTAATTGACATGTGGCCTGTTGGGCCCACGTGTCAGTCAGCCAACTACACCAGCAATTAAGTAGAAGCAGTGTTCTTCTCTAGCACAGCTCTCCGACTCCACGTCGCTGCCAAGAAGCTAACCGGTCGTCAATGGTCAACCCGCCTAGCTTGGCTTCAACCGGAGGGTAGCAGCGGTGGCCTTACTTGGACCCGAGCGGCGGCGACCTACCGTGTTCTACTCTTCCTCGTTTTCTGTGTGGCGCGGCCTCGGTGGAGCCGGCGATGTCCTTTGTCTCGTTGCCGGTGGGCGGTGCCTCAGCGAAGCGGTGGAAATCCTCCCTCACGTTACCGGCAGGGTGGGGCCTCGGCTGAGCCAGTGATGTCCTTTGCCTCGTTGTTGGCGGGGCGGGGCCTCGGCGGAGCTGGCAGTGTCCTCTGCCTCGTTGTTGTTGCCGCGGGGCCTCGGCGGAGCCGGTGGTGCCCTCTGCCTTGTTGTTGGCGCCGCGGGGCCTCGGCGGAGCAGGGCGTCGTCGACGCCAACGGAGCGGGGACTCGTCGGAGCAGGCATTGTCTTCTTCCTCGTCCTCGATCTCGCCAAACAACGCCTCGCCCGCTTCATCGCCCTCTTTGCTAGCCTCTTTGTAGGCGGCTGCAGCCTCTGCCACCCACATGCGGTACCGCTAGCGCTCGAGGCGGCCCTTGCGGGTGGAGTAGCACAAGTCGAGCAGCGCCTCCTGCTCCGCCCGCTCTGTGGCGATCTGCTCCTCCGCCTGCAGGTGCTCCTGGAGGAGGTGGTGGTTGTAGGCGGCGTCGGCCTGCGCCTCCCGGAACTGCTCCTCACGCATCTGCCTCACCCTGTCCATATATTGGGCACGGGCCTCGCCGATGGTCATGGTGCAATGCACCAGCGAGGATGTCGTGAAGGAGGGGGTTGGCGCCGGATCGTCGACTACCATGTTCTCCATTGGGACGTCGTCGTCCTCCGGCTGCCTGCCGGCCAGCCGGTCGGCAGCAATGGCTGCCATCTCCTTATGGTCCATTGTCCGCCCGCCCCGAAGAGCGCTGGGGCGCGAGGAAGCCATGGTGAGCAGTAGTGGTGTGGACAGGAGAAAGGGAACGGATGCGGATGACTGCGGCTATGGCCGGCGCAACAGTTTATATAGAAATGGTGGGCGGGCGGAGGGACGGACGTGTGGCGCCGGACTAGCCGCCTCGGCAACCGCGTATCATTAATGTGTGTGGCAGATGGACGGACAGACGGCACTTGTGTCGTTTGAAGGCGGAGTAATCGCCTGCACCAGGAAGCGGGGCGGTCGGTGCTGACTGTTTCGGGTAGAAAGTGCGCGCGGGCGAGGAGATGACTTCATTTGGATAGGATGATAATGGGGACCCACCAGGTCCATAGCCTCACGTACGCAAGTGCCTCCTTATTATGTGTGTATATATATATAATTTATTTTGCTTCCTCCTAGTTTCCTGACATCACGGTTCCACACCATTGTCAACCTATGTACTCCCTCCTTTCCGGTTTATAGGGCTTATCTCAAAATTTTAGTTTTTCCATTTTATAAGGCTCAATTTGGTTGTTTTACATCACATGTTCAGATTCTAAGGTGCATTAAATCATTGCATGCAAGTATTAAGAGAAAATTGACCAATGCATGTACTTTATGCATGCATGCATTGCAATTAATGCATTGATAAACATAATTTTTTGAGGATAACAAGAGCATTAATTAGGTGCTTTTGCAAAACTACAAAAAGTATTCCCCCACTCGCCATCTACCTTGACTGGTGAGATTTTTGAATTGAGCATTATAAACCGGGAATGAGGGAGTAGTCAATAAACGAGAGAATTGCACAAGAAGCGGGCGACAGCTAGGACCAAGCAGCTCGAGCAGTTTTTGTGTTTTTGAGGTGTGAGCACTGCAGAGTTTTTTGATGGTTACCCCAGATATTAATTTTTCTCCTCTGAACAGCAACGAAAACATCACTGCAGGTATTAACTGGGCGGGCTGTGGCCCGTCTAGCCCAGGCAATATATCCAGCCCAGATATTAATTTTTTTCAAGCTGAAAATGGCTAGCCCAGCTATACTTTTTTTTAGGAATACCCAGGCAAGGTCAAGTTGTTATTCTCTACCCCGCTGGGCTGCAAATCTTTCCTAGGAGGGATGCATTAGGCTTAACAAGAAAATGGGCTTTAAGAAATAATATATGGGATGTAATTATAAAAACTGGGTAGTAACTATAAAAAATGCACCAAACAGTGATTACTTTATAAAATATTATTTTTGGATATTGAAAATTTTAATTTCATTAATTGTTGCGAGCGCAATGTTTTGTTGGATTTTTACGTAATATAAATTTATAATGAAATTGTATTTAATCTAACTAGAAATTTCGGGATAAAAATATTCGGATCCCATCAAAATGTGGGAAATTTTATTGAATTCTGTTTTGAACGGTTGGTTGAAATGGGTTGTACTTTTAACAAACTATAAATGGGTTGTAGTAAATTCCAATTGAATTCAAAAATGGGCTACACATTCTTACAAATCTCAAATGGGCTATAAGTTCTCTGCCACACACTTCTAGCCTTACTAAGTTGACGCGTCCCCTAAAAAACATAGTTGACGCGTATGCAAGGCTTTGTCAACTTATAGTCAACACACGGTTCTAGCAGCAGTGGCCGTTGGATGTCCATCCAATGGATGCCGTGCTTCTTCTTCAATCTCGGATATTCTAGCTTCACCCGCCCAAAAAATGATTCCTCCCCCTGACATCTAGGGCGCACCGTTTCGGAAGCTGGCCTATGGGCCTACTAAGTTGACGTACCAAGGCCTTTGTCAACTTAGTCAATATAAACGATTCTAGCTGCAGTGACCGTACGATGTCCATCCAATGGCCGTCGTGTTTCTTCAACCTCTGGTCTTCTTGCTCCAGCCGCCCAAAGCAGCACCGGTCGTGACGCCTGCTCCTGCCTCCCGTGGCCGGCTATGCTTCCGCGGAGACCTCACCGCCCTACTGCTCCCACCGTTGGCTAGGCCATCCCTCCACTCACCCATACCCCATGTTATTCTGCGGCGACGGCAGCGCAGCCGAACCAGTAAACCCTCGTACTCCTCTCCGCGTGTGCATCCACTGTCGCGTCTTCCTCGGCTCCATGTCGTCTCCTTCCTAGGCCTCGCCGTCGTCCACCGTCGTGGTGCTCTCGGCGCAGCATGGTGAACGTGGTCAAGGAAAGACTTCCATCAGACATGGACTGTACATGGAGAGGCTGACAACTGGGTCCACAGCAGCCGCAAGGAAGTGCCTCCTTATTACGCGCAAAATAATTATTCCTCCACCTGACAGCGGGGACCCACCAGACGGGCCACCGTATTTCGTGAAAAAATTCATTCGCCCCCTGAATGCTGGGACCCATGAGCTACATCTTCGCACGCAAGGAAGTGCGTCCGGAAAAAAAAATGATTCGCCCCCCTGACTGCTGGGACCCACCAGCTGCATCTTCCCACACAAGGAAGTGCGTCCGAAAAAAAACGATTCGCCCCCCGACTGCTGGGACCCACCAGCTACACCTTCGCAGGCAAGGAAGTGCGTCCGTGCAAAAAAACGATTTGCCCCCCTAACTGCTGGGACCCAGCAGCTACACCTTCGCACGCAAGGAAGTGTGTCCGGGCAAAAAAATGATTCGCCCCCCTGACTATTGGGACCCAGCAGCTACACCTTCGCATGCAAGGAAGTGCGTACGGGCAAAAAAAACAAAACGATTCGCCCCCCTGACTGCTGGGACCCACTAGCTACATCTTCGCAGGCAAGGAAGTGCCTGACAGTCGGGACCCACCTGGTCGAAGCGTAAGTAGCGTTGTCATCCTGGTCGCGAACGTGTACGTACATACTGGTCGATGTAGAGGCGTGCGCGTGTCGTAGTAGAGGCACGCGCGTGTCGTAGTAGAGGCGCGCACGTAGCATGTACACGTACGTACAGCGGCCAGGGTGCAAGAAAGAAAATATGGCCACGCATGTGTACATATGGGCGGGGTCTCGAACGCCTAGTCGCGCATACGTATGGCGAGGGCTCGTGTTAATGGGGAGGCAACGGAATGCGTCGTGTTCATGGGGAGGCAACGGAATGCTCGTGTTCATGGGGAGGCAACGGAATGCGTCATGTTCATGGGGAGGCAACGAAATGTGTCGTGTTCATCGGGAGGCAACGGAACGCATGGGAGCCAACCAGCTTGGACGGAACAGGCAATGGAAACGAGGCCTGGAATACCGCACAACGGAGGAAACGGCCTTGTGTTCGACTGGCCACGTTCGGAACGGGGTCCTGTTGATCGGGAGGGGTGTGGCGTACCGCAAAACGGAGGAAACGGACCTCCTACGGTCGAAACGGGGGTCCTGTTGATCGGGAGGGGTGTGGCATACCGCAAAACGAACGAAACGGACCTCCTATGGTCGAAACGGGGGTCCTGTTGATCGGGAGGGGTGT
>NC_041381.1:511757126-511793766 GCF_002162155.2 Triticum dicoccoides | reverse complement strand
ATCGATCGGCTTCAGTTAGCAGCAGTAGCGAAGGAATCGCTCCATCGGGTTCAGTTAACAGCCATTGATCGATCGCTCGGGTTCAGTAACGTGTAGCCTGCAGTGCAATCGCTCGGGTTCAGTTAGAGCCCAATGCCTCGCTCGGGTTCAGTTAGAGCCAACGCCTCACACATGTATGAGAGAAATGCGCATCGCTCGGCCCCCGACCTCCCACCGTAACCGGCAACTCCCCGAAATTTTCCTCCCCCTCGCTTCTACCATGGTTTTTTCCATCATGGACGGCCCAAAGAATGTCATGCAGCTCCGTCTCCGGCCCGCCCAGGACGAAAAGCCCATTTTCTGTCATGACTTTTTGTCATAGAAGTAGGAGCCCACCACATCTATGATGATACCGAGTTTTGTCACAATTATCGTCATAGAAGTGTCATATGTATGACAAAAAAATTCTTTCGGCCCAAAATGTCACGGATGTGTCTTTTTTTGTAGTGGATGTTCGGGTTCCCAGGCGAATACATCCTTGTTGGCTCGCAAAAAGTTGATCAACGCATCCTCTTGGTCCTGAGGGAGGCCAGCCCCTATGGTGAAGGTGGCGTTGAACGTCCCGTCCTCGCAGACCGGCACTTGCTTCATCTCGGCTCGGTCCTGGGAGAAAAACTGCTTCTTGTTGGCAGGTGCTGCTTCTGGGGCCTCCTGATCCTCCTTCTCGCCGGGTTTCGCGGTCGCGGCTGTCTTGAAGGCGAGCTTGAGGGCCTGAAGCGCGCCTTTCTTATCCCCCGCCACCGTGAGGACACCGTTGCTTCCCGGCATCTTCATGAGGTTGTACGCGGGGTGGGTCACAGCCATAAACTGTGCCAAGGTTGGGTATCCCAGAATAGCGTTATACAACGGTTGATCTTGGCGATATCGAAGTCGACGAGCTCAGTGCGGTAGTTGTCGCAGGTCCCAAAGGTGACAGGGAGGCGGATCTGCCCCAGGGGCATGGTGAAGCCATCTCCAACCCCGGAGAAAGGCTTGGTGGGGCAGAGCCGACTGGGCGGCACGTGGAGCAGGCCGAACGCCTCTAGGGAGAGCACGTTGAGGCCGGCTTCGCCGTCGATGAGGGTCTTGGTGATCGCCACGTGGCAGATGGTGGGGGTGCAGAGCATCGGGAGCGCGCCTGCTCCCGTCGTGGTGACATGGTGATCCTCGGGGCCAAAGGCGAGGTCAGCATGGGGCGCCACCCAGCCCGGGGGAGCCCCCGAGCCCGCCTACGTGTTGCCTGCCCATCGGTAGAACTGCTTGACGTGGCGGTCGGAGGGTGGCGCCTGCGAGCCGCCTAGGAGAGCTATGATAACCGGGGGTACCGGCACCACGTAGTGGGCGAGGAAGAGGTCATGCAGCTCCTCCCAGGAGGCCACGGAAGACGCCGGCAGGTTGAGCAACCAGGCGCGTGGCGCGCCTAAGAGGGCCATGGGGAACCAGTTGGCCTTCACCTTGTCATCTCCGCCAACCGCCCAAACTGCCTCCTTGTATGACTGAAGGAAGGGGGCTGGATCTGCCGCACCATCGTAGCACGGCGGCATCTCCGGTCAGAACTTGGGCAGCCACTACACCTGCCGCGGGGTGGGGGCAAAGCAGCGCAGCCCCGGCGCTTCGCTGGGAACGTGCGTCGACGAGGCCGGTGGAGGAGTGCCCGCCATATGGGTCAGTGGCACGATCTAGATATCGAGGAAGAGGATTCCGATGCACCCCTACCTGGCGCACGAAATGTCGGATTTCGGGATCCGACAACCCTAGAGAGGTTCGAACTTTGGGCTGCGTGCGGAGATCTCAACCTGCCCAGCCTGCCTACTCGTGATCCTCCCTAGCCTAGCGCGTCGAGCTCACAGAGACACAAAGACACAGAGATTTATACTGGTTCGGGCCACTATTGTGGTGTAATACCCTAATCCAGTGTGGTGTGGTGGATTGCCTCGAGGGGCTATGGATGAACTAGTACAAAGGATGAACAAGCCTCAGGAGGTGAGGTGTTCTTGAGCTGGTGTGGTGCTCTACTTGTTCTGGTTTTTGGTCCTCCTCTATGGTGGTGGCTAAGTCCTATATATAGTGGCCTTGGTCCTCTTACCAAATATGCGCGGGAAGGGATTCCACAACAGCGGGATTTGAAAGGGGACAAGTAGTACAGTATATCCTGACAACAGTAGTCTTTGTCTGCGAAAAGCCTCTGGTCGTGACGCTGCGGTGGGCTCGGTGATGACCTCCGTCCTGCCGTCCTGGCGGTCTTGGTCTTGTTGCACCAGAATGGAAACCTTTGGCTAATTCCTCAGGACTCTGCGCCAGTGGCTTGCCTCCCTTGCACCAAAGAGGAAACCTACGCTCTGCACCCGCCTGGCGCCCACCTGGCCTTGGTCGTCATGGCTCACGTCAGCTGAGCCTCATGAGGTAGTTGCATAGAACTCTCCGTCCCTTAGGAGCCCTCCTGAGGTGGCCAACTCCTTCGGGGGTCTTGGCATCGTCCGCCTCGCGAGGCTTGGCCCCTCGTGAGGGTCTTGTGGTGTTGGTGCTTAAGCTGGGTCGTACCAGGCCATCGATGGAGTCACGTGGTGGGCCGCGGGCATGCAGGACTATATACCCCCAAGTCTAGGACGCCGACACTTTCCTTCTACTCCTCGTTGGGTTCAACACTCTTACTTATCAAAAAGGCTACAATTGATCCCATATACTTGTGGGTCATCAAGGATATTTTCTGGCGCCGTTGCCGGGGAGTGAAGCGCTCTTGGTAAGTGGAAATTGGTAAGGAAACATTATTACTATGTGCTGAATCATATTGTCACTTGCTACTATGGAAAACAATCCTTTGAGGGGTTTCTTCAGGGTATCTTCACCTCGACCGGAACCACAATTAGTTTCCCCTCAACCTACTGCACCTACTGAAATTATTGAACATGAAATTCCTTCGGGTATGGTAGAACAACTGCTAGCTAATCCTTATGCAGGAGATGGAACCGAACATCCTGATATGCACTTTATATGTGTGGATGAAATTTGTGGATTGTTTAAGCTTGCAGGTTTACCTAGAGATGAATCTAAGAAGAAGGTTTTCCCTTTACCTTTTAAGGGAAAATCATTGACATGGTATAGGCTATGTGATGATATTGGATCTTGGAACTGGAATCGGTTGAAATTGGAATTCCATCAAAAAAATATCCTATGCATCTAGTTCATCGTGATCGGAAATATATATATAATGTTTGGTCTCGTGAAGGAGAAAGTATCTCTCTAGCTTGGGGGAGGCTTAAGTCAATGTTATATTCATGCCCCAATCATGACCTCTCAAGAGAAATTAGTATTTGGAATTTTTATGTTCGACTTTCTCGTAATGATCAATCCATGCTCGATACTTCTTGTATTGGTTCTTTTATGAAGAAGACTATTGAATTCGGGTGGGATATTGTAGAAAGAATTAAACGCAAACCTAAAGATTGGGAACTCGACGAGGGTAAAGAGTCAGGTATTGAACCTAAGTTTGATTGTGTTAAATATTTTATGAATATCGATGCTTTTCAAAACTTTAGCACTAAATATGGACTTGACTCTGAGATAGTAGCTTCCTTTTGTGAATCTTTTGCTACTCATGTTGATATCCCTAAGGAGAAGTGGTTTAAATATCACCCACCTATTAAAGAAGAATTAAAGAACCGGTAAAAGCTAAAGAAGAAACTAACATTTACAATGTTGATCCAGTTGTTCCCACTGCTTATATTCAAAAACCATCTTTCCCTATTAGGATGAAGAAACATACTAAAGCTTCAACTGTGCTTAACAAAAGTTATACTAGAACACCCAAACCAGTTGAACAAATCAGAGTTGAACCTAGTGTTTCTATGATTAAAGATCTCTTGGTCGATAATATTGATGGGCATGTTATTTACTTCTGTGATGAAGCTTCTAGAATTGCCAAACCCGATAAAAAGGATAAACATAGACCAGTTGTTGGCATGCCTGTTGTCTCAGTAAAGATAGGAGATCACTGTTATCATGGGTTATGTGACATAGGTGCTAGTGTGAGTGCTATTCCTTTTTCCTTATATGAAGAAATTAAGAGTGAAATAGCACGTGCTGAAATAGAAGACATAGATGTTACTATTAAACTTGCCAATAGAGATACTATATCACCAATTTGGATTCTTAGAGATGTTGCAGTCTTGTGTGGGAAAATAAAATACCCTACTATTTTCTTGTTCTTGGCTCCCCACAAGATGACTTTTGTCCCATTATCTTTGGTAGACCTTTCTTGAACATCGTTAATGCCAGAATAGATTGTAAGAAACAAATTGTCGGTGTTAGATTTGGTGATGAATCTCATGAATTTAATTTTACCAAGTTTAGTAGACAACCTCATAAGAAATATTAACCTAGTAAGGATGAAATTATTGGTCTTGCTTATATTGCTATACCTCCTACTGATCCTTTAGAACAATATTTGCTAGACCATGAAAATGATTTGCATATGCGTGAAAGAAATGAAATAGATAGAATCTTTTTCGAACAACAACCTCTTGTTAAACACAATTTGCCTATTGAAACTCTAGGAAGTCCTCCTCCACCTAAAGGTGATCCTGTGTTTGAATTAAAACAATTGCCAGACACTTTGAAATATGCTTATCTTGATGAGAAAAAGATATATCATGTTATTATAAGTGCTAAACTTTCAGAACAAGAAGAAGAAAGATTATTGAAAGTTCTAAGGAAGCACCAAGCTACTATTGGATATACTCTTGATGATCTTAAAGGCATTATTCCCACTCTATGTCAGCACAAGATTAATATGGAACCTGATGCTAAACCCATTGTTGATCACCAACGTCAGTTAAATCCGAAGATGAAAGAAGTGGTAAGAACGGAAATATTGAAACTTCTCAAAGCAAGTATAATCTATCCTATAGCTGATAGTAGATGGGTGAGTCATGTTCATTGTGTCCCTAAGAAGGGAGGTATTATTGTTGTTCCTGATAATAAGAATGAGCTTGTTCCACAAAGAATTGTCACGGGCTATAGGATGGTAATTAATTATAGAAAATTAAACAAAGCAACTAGAAAAGATCATTACCCTCTACCTTTTATTGATCAAATGTTAGAAAAATTATCTAAGCACACACATTTTTGCTTTCTTGATGGATATTCTGGTTTTTCACAAATACCTGTTTCACAACCTAATCAAGAAAAGACCACTTTTACTTGTCCTTTTGGAACTTATGCTTATAGACATATGCCTTTTGGTTTATGTAATGCACCTGCTACCTTTCAAAGATGTATGACTGCTATATTCTCTGATTTTTGTGAAAAGATTGTTGAGGTTTTCATGGATGACTTTTCTATTTATGGGAAGTCTTTTGATGATTGTTTCAGCAATCTTGATCGAGTTTTGCAGAGATGTGAACAAACAAATCTTGTCTTGAATTGGGAGAAGCGCCACTTTATGATTAACGAAGGTATTGTTTTGGGTCATAAAATTTCAGAAAGAGGCATTGAGGTGTACAAGGCCAAGGTGGATGCAACTGAGAAAATGCCATGTCCTAAAGATATCAAAGGTATTCGTAGTTTCCTTACTCATGCTGGTTTCTATAGGAGGTTTAACCAAGACTTTTCTAAAATTTCTAGGCCTCTTACAAATCTTTTGCAAAAGCATATTCCCTTTGTGTTTGATGATGATTGCTTGGAAGCCTTTGAAACACTAAAGAAAGCCTTAATTACTGCACATGTTGTTCAACCACCTGATTAGAACTTGTCTTTTGAGATTATGTGTGATGCTAGTGATTATGCAGTTGGTGTTGTTCTAGGACAAAGAGTAGATAAGAAATTGAATGTTATCCATTATGCTAGTATAACTCTGGACAATGCTCAACGAAATTATGCTACTACTAAAAAAGAATTCATAGCAGTAGTGTTTGCTTGTGATAAATTCATATCTTACATTGTTGATTATAAAGTGATTGTTCACACTGATCATACTGCTATAAAATATCCTATGGAAAAGAAAGATGTTAAACCTAGACTCATTAGGTGGGTTCTTCTGCTACAAGAATTTGATTTGCATATCACTGATAGGAAAGGAGCAGAGAACCCTGTAGCTGATAACTTTTCTAGGCTTGAAAATATTCTTGATGACCCACCACCTATTAATGATAGCTTTCCTGATGAACAGTTAGCTGCAATAAATGTTTCTAATAGTACACCTTGGTATGTTGATGATAACCCACAAGTGTAGGGGATCGCAACAGCTTTCGAGGGTAAAGTATTCAACCCAAATTTATTGATTCGGCACAAGGGGAGCCAAAGAATATTCTTGAGTATTAGCAGTTGAGTTGTCAATTCAACCACACCTGGATAACTTAGTATCTGCAGCAAAGTATTTAGTAGCAAAGTAGTATGATAATAAAGGTAACGGTGGCAAAAGTAAAGATAATAGTTCTTGGGTTTTTGTAGTAGTTGTAATAGCAGCAATGGAAAAGTAAATAAGCAGAGAACAATATGTGAAAAGCTTGTAGGCAATGGATCAGTGATCGATAATTATGGCGGATGCGATTCCTCATGTAATAGCTATAACATAGGGTGACACAGAACTAGCTCCAGTTCATCAATGTAATGTAGGCATGTATTCCGTAAATAGTCATACGTGCTTATGGAAAAGAACTTGCATGACATCTTTTGTCCTGCCCTCCCGTGGCAGCGAGGTCCTAGCGGAAACTAAGGGATATTAAGGCCTCCTTTTAATAGAGAACCGGAACAAAGCATTAGCACATAGTGAATACATGAACTCCTCAAACTATGGTCATCACCGAGAAGTATCCCGATTATTGTCACTTCGGGGTTGTCGGATCAGAACACATAATAGGTGACTATAGACTTGCAAGATAGCATCAAGAACACACATATATTCATGAAAACATAATAGGTTCAGATCTGAAATCATGGCACTCGGGCCCTAGTGAAAAGCATTAAGCATAGCAAAGTCATAGCAACATCAATCTCAGAACATAGTGGATACTAGGGATCAAACCCTAACAAAACTAACTTGATTACATGGTAAATCTCATCCAACCCATCACCGTCCAGCAAGCCTACGATGGAATTACTCACGCTCGGCGGTGAGCATCATGAAATTGGTGATGGAGGATGGTTGATGATGACGACGGTGACGAATCCCCCTCTCCGGAGCCCCGAACGGACTCCAGATCAGCCCTCCAAGAGAGATTAGGGCTTGGCGGCGGCTCCGTGTCGTAAAACGCGATGAAACTTTCTCTCTGATTTTTTCCTCCCCGAACGTGAATATATGGAGTTGGAGTTGAGGTCAGTGGAGGTCCAGGGGGCCCATGAGATAGGGGGGTGCGCCCTATAGGGGGGGCGCCCCCCTGTCTCGTGGACAGGGTGTGGGCCTCCTGATGTATTTCTTTCGCCCAGAAATTCTTATTAATTCCAAAAAGTGCCTCCGTGGATTTCTAGGACATTCCGAGAACTTTTCTTTTCTACACATAAAACAACATCATGGCAGTTCTGCTAAAAACAGCGTCAGTCCGGGTTAGTTTCATTCAAATCATGCAAGTTAGAGTCCAAAACAAGGGCAAAAGTGTTTGGAAAAGTAGATACATTGGAGATGTATCAACTCCCCCAAGCTTAAACCTTTGCTTGTCCTCAAGCAATTCAGTTGATAAACTGGAAGTGATAAAGAAAAACTTTTACAAACTCTGTTTGCTCTTGTTGTTGTAAACATGAAAGCTAGCATTCAAGTTTCAGCAAATATTATGAACTAACCATACTCACAATAACACTTAGTCTCACAATTACTCATATCAATAGCATAATCAGCTAGCGAGCCATAATAATAAAACTCGAATGACAACACTTTCTCAAAATAATCATAACATGACATAACAAAATGGTATCTCGCTAGCCCTTTCTGAGACCGCAAAACATAAATGCAGAGCACCTTTAAAGATCAAGGACTGACTAAACATTGTAATTCATGGTAAAAGAGATCCAGTCAAGTCATACCCAATATAAACCAATAGTAATGAATGCAAATGACAGTGTGCTCTCCAGCGGGTGCTTTTTAATAAGAAGGGTGATGACTCAACATAAAAGTAAATAGATAGGCCCTTCGCAGAGGGAAGCAGGGATTTGTAGAGGTGCTAGAGCCCGATTTTAAAACAGAGATTGAATAACATTTTGAGCGGCATATTTTCACTATCAACGCAACAACTATGAGATGGTTGTATCTTCCATACTACATGCATTATAGGCAGTTCCCAAACAGAATGGTAAAGGTTTATACTCCCCCAACCACCAACAAGCATCAATCCATGGCTTGCTCGAAACAATGAGTGCCTCCAACTAACAACAGCCCTGGGGGAGTTTTGTTTAATTATTTTGATTTTCTTTGATCTTTTTGGATCATGGGACTAGGCATCACGGTTACCGGCCCTTTCTCGTGAATGAGGAGCGGAGTCCACTCCTCTTGATAATAACCCACCTAGCATGGAAGATATAGGCAGCCCTAGTTGAAACATGAGCTGCTCGAGCATACAAAACAGAATTTCATTTGAAGTTTTGGAGTTTGGCACATAAAAATTTACTTGGAACGACAGGTAAATACCGCATATAGGAAGGTATAGTGGACTCATATGGAACAACTTTGGGGTTTAAGGAGTTTGGATGCACAAGCAGTATTCCCGCTTAGTACAGGTGAAGGCTAGCAAAAACTGGGAAGCGGCCAACTGAGAGAGCGACAACAGTCGTAAACATGCATTAAAATTAATTCACACCAAGTACAAGCATGAGTAGGATATAATCCACCATGAACATAAATATCGTGAAGGCTATGTTGATTTGATTCAACTACATGCGTGAACATGTGCCAAGTCGAGTCACTCAATACATTCAAAGGAGGATACCATCCCATCATACCACATCATAATCATTCTAATAGCATGTTGGCACGCAAGGTAAACCATTATAAATCATAGCTAATCAAGCATGGCACAAGCAACTATAATCTCTAAATGTCATTGCAAATATGTTTACCTCATAATAAGTTGACTCGGAAACGATGAACTCATCATATTTACAAAAACAAGAGAGGTCGAGTTCATACCAGCTTTTCTCATCTCAATAAGTCCATCATATATCGTCATTATTGCCTTTCACTTGCACGACCGAACGATGTGTATAATAATAAGAGTGTATGTGCATTGGACTAAGCTGGAATGTGCAAGCATTCAACTCAAGAGAGAAGACAAGTAATATGGGCTCTAAGTTAAATAAACAATCATGCATATGAGAGCCACTAAACATTTTCAATATGGTCTTCTCGACCCCCAAAGGAAAGAAAAGAAAATAAAACTATTTACACGGGAAAGCTCCCAACAAGTAAAAAGAAGAACTAGAAATATTTTTGGGTTTTCATTTTAATTTCTACTACAAGCATGGAAATTAAACTAACTAATTTTTTGGTTTTTCTCAAGGTTTATCAAACACACAAGAAGAAAACTAGAAAAAGAAATTTAAACTAGCATGGATAATACAATGAAAGAGTATGAGCACCGACGACTAGTGTGTGAACATGAATGTAAAGTCGGTGAGAAATACGTACTCCCCCAAGCTTAGGATTTTGGCCTAAGTTGGTCTAGTACCAAGGACCGCCTGGCTGATATTCATAAGTGAAATCAGGGTCGTACTGAGATGCAGCGGCAACTGCCTCCTGAGCTACAGCATGTCGGCGGGCTGCCTCCGCTCTCCTCTCGTGTTCAGCTGCTTCCTCCTTGGTGACAACATATCTTCCTTTTTCCTGATAATCAAAAGGTAGGGAGCAGGAAGAGTAACATGACGATGTTGCGTCTATCATAGATTAGTCGATATTGGAGGAATTGCTCATTCCTCCCAAGAAATTGATGATGGACCATAGCTTCAGAATCCAAATAAACAGGAGGTATTATCATATCTCCCTCTCGTGGGGCTATACCAAGATAATTAGCCACACGTGTTACATAAATTCCTCCAAATAAATTTCCCTTTCTACTATTATACTGCAACCTACGTGCAACTATTGCCCCCAAGTTATAACCTTTATAACCTAACACAGCACTCTTGAGGACACAAAGATCAGGAACACACATGTGACATGCTTCGTCCTTACCGTTAATGCATCTACCAATAAAGAGAGCAAAATAATGTATAGCAGGAAAATGAATGCTCCCTATGGTAGCTTGTGCTATGTCCCTAGATTCTCCCACAGTAATACTAGCAAGAAAATCTCTAAATTCAGATTTGTGAGGATCATTAATATTACCCCACTGCGAGAGTTTGCAAGCAGTTGTGAAATCCTCTAAATCCATGGTATAAGATGTATCATAAATATCAGATATGACACTAGGAGAATTACGCGCACAATTATATTTGAACCTCCGCACAAAAGAATCAGTCAATTGATAGTACCACGGACACTTATCTTGTAAGAAGTCCTCCAGCTCAGCATTACGCACATATGCGTCAAATTCCTCCTTGAAGCCTGCTTCGACCATAAAATCATCGGATGGCCACTCACAAGCTCGTACATCCGCGTCTCTCGGCAATTCAACATCTTGCTCACGTATAGCAATCCTGGGCCCTTTCTTCACCGAGGAACCACCTTGGTACATTCTTCTAAGCATAATTCTTTTTCTGAAATAATTCTGAAATTTTAGTAACTTCAAAATAAAAGTAAATAAAACTAAACAATATTGGTAGCAACTACTCCTACAAGTGCCTAGAGCCTATATCATGCATTAGAATTGCTTGGGACCTCATAAATTTAACATGCAAGCTCAAGAACATGGTCACCTATGCAGCAAAAATTTGCAATGAATAAAGCACTAGAACAAAAACTAATTGGACCAATGGAGGAGTCACATACCAAGCAACAATCTCCCAAAGCAGTTTTGTGAATGGAGCTTTGAGCAAGGAGATCGAAAATCGCAGCAAAATGATCTAGAACTCATGCTCCAGCTAGATGGGGATTTTTTTGGGTAGAAGATGAAGTGTGTGGGTGCTGGCATAAGTGGAGGGGAGCACCAGGGGCCCACCAGGCAGGGACGCGCCCTATAGGGGGGCGTTGTCGGATTTCGGGTTTCGGCAAACCCTTGAGGTTCGAACTCTGGGGTGCGCGCGGAGATCACCCCCCTACCGGCTCATGTCTCATCGCCTCGCAAGAGATCTAGACTACACAAAGAACAACTCAAGGGACGCAAGGTTTATACTGGTTCAGGCCACCATTGTGGTGTAATACCCTACTCCAGTGTGTGGTGTGTGGATTGCCTCAGGGGCTGATGATGAACAATACAAGGGAAGAACTGCCTCGTGAGGGGAGGAGTTCTTGTGTTGGTATGGGTGGTTCTGGCTAGGGTTCGAATGGTTGATCCCCTCCCAATCTGTCTCTCTCTATCTCCCCTCAATCTGTCCCTCCTAAATCTGTCCTTTCCTTCGAGGGCGGCTAGTCCTATTTATAGAGCAAGGCCCTGGTCCTCTTCCCAAATATTGAGCGGGAAGGGCGCCAACAATTGGCCATTTTGAAGGGCAACATCTAGTACACTTATCCTGACTAAAGTTGGTCCTCGCCTACCAAAGGCTCTGACGATGACGCCTTCCTGGGCTCCACGATGACCTCCATCCTACCGTTCTGCTGGTCTTGATCTTGTTGCACCAAAACGGTAACCGTTGCTTGATGCCTTGGCCTGTGCTTGCCTCCTTTGCACCGAAGGGGAAACAAGGACACTGCCTAGGCCGGCGCCCTCCTGGCGCCAGCCTGGCTTCGATCGTCATGGATTCCGTCACGGGCACCTCGTGAGGTACCCCGCCTTGATCTCTCCGCCTCCTCGCGAGCCAGCCTGACGAGGCTAAGCCTGAGGAAGCTTCCCGTCGTCCGCCCCGCGAGGCTTGGCCCCTCGCGAGGGTCTTGAGCTTGTGTTGGCGAAGATGGGCCGTACTGGGCCACTCCTTGAGCCACGCCGCAGGCCGTAGGCAGGCAAGTCTGGGTACCCCCGTTCACAGAAGACCGACAGTAGTCCCTGGGCCGAAGGCGCGCCCGGACTTGGCTTAGCGGAGAAGCGAAGGGGCAAGTGTGAAGCGCTGCGGGCCCCAATAGCCTGCGGCCTTGGGCACCGCATGGCGGTTGATTGGATGTGAGCGTCCTCACTTCCTCACAATGCCTTGGAAACTGTGTGACTTGACAGAAGAGCGGCCTCGGGCCAGGCTTACCTCCTTTGCCTTCACCAGTCATTTGTCCCAGATCCCCTTTCTCTCTCTCCTCCTTCTTGCTTCCGAAATCCTCCAGATCTGCTTCAATCCTGCACCTTCGGCAAGCCATGGCACCTCGCCAGACTCCGGCTGAGGCCTGGTACTCACCCGCTCTGGATCCTCCGAACCTGTCGGAGAAGAACCTCGCCCTGACGTGCCAGATGATGGTGGCGCAGGGCAACGAGGGGGCAGTCGTGCTCAAGGTCGGCTCCGCCCTGCCCGAAGACAAGGGGACCACCTTCTACCCGCTCTTCGTGAGCGCCATTGTCGCTGGGCTGGTGCCTCCCTTTTTCGAATTCTTCCTTGTTGTTCTCCGCCAATACAACTTGTAGGCTCTGCACCACCACCCCAACTTTGTTCTCCTTCTGGCGGTTTTCGCCTATTATTGTGAGGCTCGCATTGGGTTAAAGCCCTCGGTGGCCTTGCTGCACCATTACTTTTACCTTCGGGTTTCTCGTGGTCCCATCTCCGCGTGTGCTAGCTTTGTCGCATACTCCAGCTCCAATGCCATCTCGAAGCCCGGGAAGAGGATCGAAGGCTTACGGAGCAAGTGGGTCATGGTGGATGTTGGGCGCATCCACCCTCGGCTGGTGCTGCCTACGGAGCAGCCTAAGGGCGTTGATGCTTGGTCCCGCGCAGAGCTCGTCGATCCCCGCGCAAAGCCGGTGCTGAAGAGGATGGACGCGGACCTGAGGCCGGGCAACCTGGCGGCGGCAAAACTGACCGGGGCGACGCTCCTGAGGGAGTTCCTGGAGCACCGGGTGGCTCCGCTTCGGGAACACTCGCTCCCAATATGGAGGCTCGGGGAAGTCGATGCCGCCCAGCGCCTGAGCTCCGCAGCCCTGGCCGACAAAGATCTGGCCACGGTCCTTCATTCCTTGGTTGGTGGAGACATGGTGAGACTGGAGGGTGCTCCTGTACCCATGTTCCTTCGTGGTGACTAGGAGCAGGTGGTGAACTCCATGCCCACCTTCAATAGGGAGGGGCTAGTGCATGCGGAAGTTCCCGAGGATCTGGCGGCTCTGGCGATGGTGAACTTGTCTTCCAGCAACTCCGGCAGGGAGGAGGAAGAAGAGGAGAAGGAAGAAGAGTCTGACTCCGAGGCGACCGACGAAGAGTCGGGGAAGTCCCTCCCTCAGTGTAGGTCCCGCACCCTCCGCCTCATGCCGGACAATGATGAGGGCGGCGATGAGCGAGACGGGGAGAGCCCGCCCCCGGTCCAGAGGAAGGACAGGACGGGGCTGGTTCCCCACGGGTCTGCTCCAGCTCCAAGGCGGCCTGAAGCCAGCTCCAACTCCTCCGACGTGCCCCCTTCTTCCGAGTCTCCTGAGGCTGACCCTAGCAGTCGGCTCTCGGGCTTCAAGTTCGGCCGGAGGCTGCTTGATTCCGTGAACGATGACCAGTAAGTGCTTGACTTTTGTTTTGCTTCCTGCTTCCGTTGCTGAGGTTTGACGTCCGCATCCTTCGGCTAGGCCGGTGCCTGCAGCGAAAAGGCTGAAAGGGGCCCTAGAGGCCTCACCTGGGGCAATGCCTCCATCCGCGAGGGAAAGAGGTGACGGGGCTCGAGCCTCCCCTGCCCGGCCATCCTCGCGAGGCCAGGTGGGGCGCGCAGGCATGGGCTCAGCCCCCGTGGCCTAGGCGACTCCCGAGGCGTCCATGCCCGATGCCACTGCTGCGGCCGCTAGGGCTCAGAAGGTCCCGAAGCTTGATGTTGTGATCACGCTGCCGTCTTCTCCTCCTACTCCGCCAACCGCGGTTTCCCCGACTCCTTCCGCTGTCTTGGATCATGCTGCTGCTGAGCTAGACCAGCTGCGAGAAGATCTCCAGGGCGCCGACCCTCGCCTGGTGGCCGGGCGCCTGGAGTTGGCCTCTGGCTGGGTCCGCTCTGATGCCTCCGTCCAAGCAGCGTTGAGCCAGGCCGTGACGGATGCGATGAAGAGAAGCAGACCCTACTCCAAGCCAAGGCCGCTCGCGACACCGCCTCGGGTGAGGGTGAGGATGTCCGGGGCCGCTGCAAGGCGCTGGAGAGCGAGCTGCAAGGCCTGCGCGACAAGCTTGCCAAGGAGGTCCATGACCGCCATGAGAAGGAGAAGGAGATGAAGACTCGAGAAGCTGCTGTCAAGGACCGGGATGCCGAGCTTGATGAACGTCGTGGTCGGTCGGAGACGCTGGAGCAGGCGTTGGAGGTGGAGAGGATTAAGATGGACGGCAAGGTGAGGGTCCTGGCCGAGGACCGTGTGGCCTTCACGCAGTTGGAGGAGAGGGCTCGCACCTCGCTGAAGACACTCTATGACGGCAGCCTGGAAAAGCCGCTAGCTGGCGCCGAGGATGGCCCCACCAAGTTGCTTCCCTTCCTGGTCCGCGCACTTGAAGATGTCGCAGACGGCCTTGGCCCCACGGCCGAGGCCGAGGCGCGTGTCCTTTCTTCTGCAGCGTTGGCGCGTGTCTTCACCCATGTCTATCTTCGCGACCCCAACGTCGATCTTGACAACCTGATGGAGCCTGCGAGCGGCGAGCTTGCCGCTGCCGCTGCTGAGGCAGTGAAGGGTCGAGCGGAAGCCCTGCTGGCGAGGTTCTACGCCTTCAGTACCAAGCCAAGGCGAGATGCTGCCAACTCTGGGGCTCCGGGAGGTGGAGCCGCCCAGCGCAACTCCACCACCAGCGATGGCACCGTCGGAAAGTGACCCCTCCGCGGCTTCTGTCCTATTTTAGTTCCTGCAACATGCATCATGCCTCGTGGAGGCGTTTAAACTTGTGTTTGGTGTTGTGAAAACAACCTATGGACTATAATATTTGCTTCTAAATTCCTTGAGATTTGCGCTTTTCCTTCCTACTTGCTTGTGTTCTACGTCGGCAGGGCCCGGCCCCACGCATACCTCAGCCGCCGTTAGCCCCGACAGGAAACCAGGATGGTACCAAGGAGTGACGGGCTACGTGACTAGTTAGGCTCCTGAGTCGTGATGCTCAGGAGTCCCCCTTGATGTGCAAACAACAAGTAGGGAGGGAAGGCATAGGAGTGGAACTATCGTTCTACATCGGCAGGGCCCAGCCCCGCGCATACCTCAACCACCATTAGCCCCGACCGGAAACCAGGACGGGACCAAGGAGTGAGGGGCTACGTGACCAGTTAGGCTCCTGAGTCGTGATGCTCACGAGTCCCCCTTGATGTTCAAACAGCCTTCGTACCTTGGCTCCGCTCGGGGAGGGGGCGCGCAACGAACCAGGCCCGAGGGGCCTGGCTGGGTGGCGTGCGCCCGGGAGTGGCCCGGGTGTAGCCCCCGTGCCCAGCCCCCTCGCATGGCGCTGCCGAGGGGAGGCGTTACGATAGGGCCGGACACTAAGCTCTGGGCTCCCTAAGGTTGATGCGGTCGTGGGCCACCCTTAGTTGTTTATCACCATG
The DNA here is from genome assembly GCF_002162155.2 of Triticum dicoccoides. Lineage (NCBI taxonomy): Eukaryota > Viridiplantae > Streptophyta > Magnoliopsida > Poales > Poaceae > Triticum > Triticum dicoccoides. The sequence continues at coordinate 511,778,060 of NC_041381.1, read as the reverse complement.
GCGGAGCATAGCGCTTCCGTATGTGTACGGGCATAGCCGCTCCTCGGCAATGTCGTCAGTCAGCGCGGAGCATGGTGCTTCCACTGGTGAGTGGGAGGGGGCTCCCCTCCGAGAGGAGCCCCTGGGGCGTGTGCAGCCCCGCCCTGACATGTGGCCGGCACGGTAGGGCTTGACGAGGTGTATCTGGGCACCCGTGAGCCAGCACGGGACTCACGGGGCCCTACCTCAAGGCGGGTTGCGCCTCGCTCTGGGCCTTTATTTGTAATGTGCTCCTGCAAAAATTGGTTAGATGCCAACGCTCTACGTCCTCAGGTCCCGGCCCTCGAGCGAGCTCAGCCGTCGCTGGTATGCCAGGTCGCGATGCAGTGGACAAGGCCAGGAAGTGAGGGCTGGAGAGCCAGTAAGAGTCCATGAGTCGTGATGCTCAGGTACCCCCCTTTTAACGCGCAAGCGGTTGGCATGAGGGAAGAAGGGCGCCGTCCCAGGCATCAAGCAATAATCATGGCGGGTCAAATGCACGACCTAAATAGATGCGAGAAAGATACATGCCGCCGGGTCAGGCCCGAGTGGCTTGGGGATAATGCAGCCCGACGGGCGCCCCCAACAAAGTAACCTAAAGGCATGAACAAAAGAGATACATGCCGCAGGGACGGACCCACGCGGCCTGGGAATGATGCAGCCTGGGGGCGCTCCCAACTGAAAAATGAAACTCGAAGGATGTCACCTGATGATGTTGGAGACGAAGGAATGTTGAAGTAGCAGACGACGCGCGCTGCGGAAACCGACCCTTACGAGCCCCTAGGCCCAGGAGCCTCGGGAGGCTCCTGGGGCGCAGGCGGCTCTTCAAAGGCCATATCCATCTCTGCCAGGACTATGGAATGCCTGGCCTTCTGAGCCTCCAGAATGCTCCTCAGCAGGCGTTGGTGAGCGGCAATTGCATTCGGTAGGACAAAAGGCATGCGAACGTAGCTGTGAGGTGGTCCCTCACAACACCCCACGCGCGAAGGCCAGAGGCGCTCTTGAGATGCGGCTCGGTTGAGCCCTGGTACGTCGATGCAGACGCGCAGCCCACCATCCTCGCCTGGATGGGGAGCTACGGCGGGTAAGCGGCGGCTGCCACTCAAGACTCTTGACTGCTGCAGCTCCTGAATGCTCCTCGCGATGAACTCCTGAGGGCCTGGCCCTCCTTGCCTTGTTCCTTCCTGAGGGAAACGTGCTTTGAAGCACGCCTCCAAGTGGTGCCCGAACGCCTCCCTCGTGACCTTGGCAAAGTCGATGGCCCTCCAAGAGAGAGCCCCGAGCCTTGCCCTAAGAGGGCACCGGGCGCGCCTTCCTATGCAAGTGAAGGAGGCGCCCCTTGAACGGGCGTGGACCCTGACACAACACCACTCGAGGGGCCTGCCTCCCGAGGGTTCAGACCTAGTGATGCCTTCTTCTTCTTAGGGACTGCCTCGGGAAGTCTTCCGCTCCTGTGATCTGGGTCTTCGATTGCTACGGCTTGAAAAGCACGCTCAAGAGAACACACCGCATCCCTCTCCTCACAAGGCACCGTGATGACTCCACCGCTTCCTGGCATCTTGAGGACATTGTAGCCGTGATGAGTCACTGCCATGAACTTGGCTAGAGCTGGGTACCCGAGGATGGCATTGTATGGCAGGCGAATGTGAGCAACGTCGAAGTCAATGAGCTTGGTGCGGTAGTTGTTGCGCTGCCCAAAGGTGACAGGAAGGCGAACTTGCCCTATTGGAATGGTGGAACCATCAGTGACTCCTGAGAAAGGCTTGGTTGGCTGAAGCTGATCGTATGCTACTTGGAGATTGTCGAGTGTCTCGACGGATAGGACGTTGAGTCCTGCTCCGCCATCAATGAGGGTCCTGGTGACTTGCACGTTGCTGATGACTGGGGAGCAAAGCATCGGGAGGACTCTGGCTGTGGCTGCGCACTTGAGCTGATCCGCTGAGCTGAACGTGATAGCGCACGCTGACCACCTGAGAGGGTGTGTGGCCTCAAGCTTGGGGAGGACTGCATTCACCTCGCGAGCAAACTGTTTGAAGATGCGCTGAGAGGCTGGGGCCTGAGCGACGCCCAGGATGCAAGCGATCGCGCGCGGCTCCTGGAAGCCCCCAGCCCCTTCGTCCTGATGATGGTCTTCATTCCTCCTCGGTGGTGGTGGCAGAGGAGGGAGGCCTGCGTTGCCTTGAGGGCGATCCTCACGAGGCTGATCCCTCCAGCCTCCATCATGAGGCTGGTCTTGCTAGCGGTCCTCGCGAGGTCGGTCACGCCACCCTTGGCGAGGGCCACGGTCTTCCCATTGTCCTCCACCTCTTCCTCCTCCTCGGCCATAGCCCCGGTCATTGCGCTCGGGGCGTCGGCCGATACACCCATCTCGCACGGCCCTGAGCTCTTGGCATTCGTTGGTGTTGTGGGTGTGGAGGTCGTGGTACATGTAGTATCGGCTGCCCTTGGATGACTCGGGCTGATCCCTGCCTCGCTTGGTGTCTGGCTCTGCTGCAAGCACATCACCCCCCTTGCACTTCACGTCCTTGACCTTGGGCTTCTTCTCTTCTGGATCGGCAACCGGAAGCTCGAGGAGGGAGAGACGCCCTTCCTCAGCCCTGGCACACTTGGTCGCCAAGTTGAACAGCTCCAGGGATGTGCACAGGTCTCCATGGATTGCTAGCTCCTCCTTCATCTTGATGTCACGCACGCCGTTAGAGAAGGCTGAGATGATGGCTTCCTCAGTCACCCTGGGGATCTTGAGGCGAGCGTTGTTGAAACGCTGGATGTACTTCTGCAGGGTCTCTCCTGACTGTTGCTTGATGCAGTGAAGGTCGCTCATGGTCGGGGGCCAGTCGCGAGTGCCTTGAAAGTTGGCGATGAAGCGAGTGCGCACTCGTCCCAAGAGGAAATCGTGCCAGGAGCCAGGTTCAGGAGCCAGGTTCAGGAGCCAGGTGCGGGCACCGTCCTTGAGCGCCATGGGAAACCAGTTCGCCATGACCTTCTCGTTCCCGTTGGCAGCCTCGATACCCAGCTCATAGAGCTGGAGGAACTCCACTGGGTCAGCCATGCCGTTGTAGCGTGGAGGCAGATCGGGCTTGAACTTGCCCGGCCAAGCTACGCTGCGCAGCTCGACGGTGAAGGTGCGGTAGCCCGCAGTGGCCACAGGAGGCCTTTGGTGACGGAGGGCTTGATCTTGGAGGTCTTCGCCCGCTGCCGCCAGGAGCAGCACGGGGTCTTAGCGCGTTGGAGCAGGAGCGCGGTCATGACGTGCCGGTGCAAGGAGCACGCGGGCAGCTTCTTGGGGACGAGGGATCTCTTGGCAGCTCCTTTCTTGTCGCGCGGGCACCGGACGCGGTGGGTCTCGTCCCGGAGCCGCACGCCGTGGAGTTAGGGCGCCTTCTTGGGGAGGAGGTGGCGGAGGCACCTCCTGATCACGCCTCCTGTGCAGGATGGAGGGCGAGACAGCGAGAGAGAGGGCATAGGAGAGCCCCCTACAGCGCTGACGAGCTCGGTGATGCGGGCAAGCCAGTCCTCGTAGAGGTCATCGATGGGACGGTAGTGCAGGAGCTCTCGCGCCAGGAGCAGCGCGGCGTGCGCGTCCGCGAGGGCGCGACGGGCGTGGGATGACGAACCGGCTGGAGTCAGTGACGGGGTGGCGGTGCGGCCCTCTCGCTGCACCGAAGGATGCAGGGATGAGGCCTGCTGCTCATTCCCCGCCGGGCCGGTGGCGGCGTTGGCGGCTGGCAACGGGGAATGACGAGGGCATCCGCCGACGGGCGCCGTCTGGGCGGCGCGGGTGGCGAGGGCAGCCCGGCGCTCGGCGCGGGCTCGACGAGCGTCAGACATGGATGCGACGGACGGTGAAACGCAAGATGGCAGAAGGCATGATTCCGGCACACCCCTACCTGGCGCGCCAAATGTTGGATTTCGGGTTCCGGCAGACCCTTGAGGTTTGAACTCTGGGGTGTGCACGGAGATCACCCCCCTACCGGCTCACGTCTCATCACCTCGCAAGAGATCTAGACTACACGAAAAACAACTCAAGGGACGCAAGGTTTATACTGGTTCAGGCCACCATTGTGGTGTAATACCCTACTCCAGTGTGTGATGTGTGGATTGCCTCAAGGGCTAATGATGAACAATACAAGGGAAGAACTGCCTTGCGAGGGGAGGAGTTCTTGTGTTGGTATGGGTGGTTCTGGCTAGGGTTCGAATGGTTGACCCCCTCCCAATCTGTCTCTCTCTCTATCTCCCCTCAATCTGTCCCTCCTAAATCTGTTCTTTCCTTCGAGGGCGGCTAGTCCTATTTATAGAGCAAGGCTCTGGTCCTCTTCCCAAATATTGAGCGGGAAGGGTGCCAACAATTGGCCATTTTGAAGGGGAACATCTAGTACACTTATCCTGACTAAAGTTGGTCCTCGCCTGCCAAAGGCTCTGACGGTGACGCCTTCCTGGGCTCCACGATGACCTCCGTCCTGCCGTTCTGCTAGTCTTGGTCTTGTTGCACCGAAACGGTAACCTTTGCCTGATGCCTTGGCCTGTGCTTGCCCCCTTTGCACCGAAGGGGAAACAAGGACACTGCCCAGGCTGGCGCCCGCCTGACGCCCGCCTGGCTTCGATCGTCATGGCTTGCATCACGGGCACCTCATGAGGTACCCTGCCTTGATCTCTCCGACTCCTCGCGAGCTAGCCTGACGAGGGTGCGCCCAAGGAAGCTTCCTGTCGTCCGCCCTGCGAGGCTTGGCCCCTCGCGAGGGTCTTGAGCTTGTGTTGGCGAAGATGGTCTGTACTGGGCCACTCCTTGAGCCACGCCGCAGGCCGCAGGCAGGCAAGTCTGGGTACCCCCGTTCCCAGAACGCCAACAGGCGTGCCCTCCACTCTCGTGGCCTGGTGCTTGCCCCTCCTGTAGTGTTTTCAGTGCCTAAAATCCTCAAATATTTCATAAAAAAATCATACTAAATTTGCAAGGCATTTGGAGCGCTTTTATTTTTGGGATATTTTTTAATTCACGGATAATTCAGAAAACAGACGGATAATACTATTTTTGCTTTATTTATTCTAAATAACAGAAAGTAAAAAGAGGGTACAGAAGGTTGTGCCTTCAAGTTTCATCCATCTCATGATCATCAAAATGAATCCACTAACAAGGTTGATCAAGTCTTGTTAACAAACTCATTCTGAATAACACGGAACCCAAGAAATTTCGAATAACACTAAGTTACCTCAACGGGGATATGAAAATCTCCAACAATAAGAATATCATACTTTTTCTTGACAGTAGGAAGAGGAAATTCAAAACCTCCAATAATGATAGTTGGAACTTTTCCAATAGAATTGATGTTATGAACTTGAGATTGTTTCCTCGGAAAGTGTACCGTATGCTCATTACCATTAACATGAAAAGTGGCATTGCCTTGGTTGCAATCAATAACAGCCCCTGCAGTATTAAGAAAAGGTCTACCAAGGATAATAGACCTACTATCATCCTCGGGAATATCAAGAATAACAAAGTCCGTTAAGATAGTGACATTTACAACCACAACAGGCACATCCTCACAAATACCGACAGGTATAGCAGTTGATTTATCAGCCATTTGCAAAGATATTTCAGTAGGTGTCAACTTATTCAATTCAAGTCTACGATATAAAGAGAGAGGCATAACACTAACACCGGCTCCAAGATCACATAAAGCAGTTCTAACATAATTTCTTTTAATGGAGCATGGTATAGTTGGTACACCCGGATCTCCAAGTTTCTTTGGTATTCCACCCATAAAAGTGTAATTAGCAAGCATGGTGGAAATTTCAGCTTCCGGTATCTTTCTTTTATTTGTAATGATATCCTTCATATACTTAGCATAAGGATTTACTTTGAGCATATCAGTTAAGCGCATACGTAAGAAAATAGGTCTAATCATTTCAGCAAAGCGCTCAAAATCCTCATCATCCTTTGTCTTGGATGGTTTAGGAGGAAAGGGCATGGGTTTCTGAACCCATGGTTCTCTTTCTCTGTCGTGCTTCCTAGCAACAAAATCTCACTTATCGTAACATTGATTCTTTGATTGTGGGTTATCAAGATCAACAACAGGTTCAATCTCTACTTCATTGTTTTTGCTAGGTTCAGCATCAACATGAACATTATCATTAACATTATCACTAGGTTCATGTTAATCACCTGATTGTGTTTCAGCATCAGAGATAGAAATATCATTGGGATTCTCAGGTGTGTCTACAGTAGGTTCACTAGAAGCATGCAAAGTTCTATCGTTTTTCTTCTTCTTCTTTTTAGAAAAACTAGGTGCCTCTAAATTATTTCTCTGAGAATCTTGCTCGATTCTCTTAGGGTGGCCTTCAGGATACGAAGGTTCCTGGGTCATTCTACCAGTTCTAGTAGCCACTCTAACAGCAAAGTCATTTTTATTATTTAATTATCAAGCAAAACATTTTGAGATTTGAGTACTTGCTCAGCTTGAGTAGCAACCATAGAAGCATATTTGCTAACGAGATTGAGTTCATCTTTAACTCTAGCCATATTATCGCTCACACGTCCTATCTCGAAAGCATTATTCTTTAACTCTCTACCAACATAAGCATTAAAACTTTCTTGTCTAGCCATAAAGTCATCAAATTCATCTAAGCATGGGCTATGAAATTTAGTAAAGGGGATTTCAACTTTATCATATCTATAGAGAGAATTTACCTTTACTACCTATGTCGGGTTATCAAGACAATGTGGTTCTTCAACAGGCGGTATATTAAGACCATGTATTTCTTCAATAGGAGGTAAATTCTTAACATCTTCAGCTTTAATACCTTTTTCTTTCACTGATTTCTTTGCCTCCTGCATATCTTCAGGACTGAGAAATAAAACACCTCTCTTCTTTGGAGTGGGTTTAGGAATAAGCTCAGGAGTTGGCTTAATTGGTTCAGGAATTGCCTCAGGAATTGGCTCAGGAAGAGTCCAATTATTTTCATTAGTCAACATATTATTCAATAATATTTCAGCTTCGTTGATTGTTCTTTCCCTGAAAACACAACCAGCACAACTATCCAAGTAGTCCTTGGAAGCATCGGTTAGTCCATTATAAAAGATATCAAGTATTTCATTTTTCTTAAGAGGATGATCGGGCAAAGCATTAAGTAACCGGAGAGCCTCCCCCAAGCTTGTGGGAGACTCTCTTCTTTTATTTGCACAAAATTATATATTTCCCACAAGGCAGCTTGTTTCTTATGAGCAGGGAAATATTTAGCAGAGAAGTAATAAATCATATCCTGGGGACTACGCACACAACCAGGAGCAAGAGAATTATACCAAGTCTTAGCATCACCCTTTAATGAGAATGGAAATACCTTAAGGATATAATAATAGCAAGACTTCTCATCATTAGTAAACAGGGTGGCTATATCCTTTAACTTGGTAAGATGTGCCACAACAGTTTCAGATTCAAGGCCATAAAAAGGATCAGATTCAACTGAAGTAATAATCTCAGGATCAATAGAGAATTCATAATCCTTATTAGTAACACATATAGGTGAATTAGCAAAAGCAGGGTCAGGTTTCATTCTAGCATTAAGAGACTGCTGCTTCCATTTAGCTAATAATTTCTTAAGATCATATCTATCATTGCAAGCAAAGATTTCCCAGCAGCTTCTTCATTCATAACAAAACCCTCAGGAACAACAGGCAATACATAATCATTGGGAGAATTTTCATCATCACTATCATCAATAATAGCATCTTCAATATTTTCATTCCCCCTAACTCTAGCAAGTTGTTCATCAAGAAATTCACCTAATGGCAAAGTAGTATCACGCATAGAAGTAGTTTCATCATGCATAGCAGAAGTGGCATCATCAATAACATGCGACATATCAGAATTCATAGCAGTAGCAGGTTTAGGTGTCGCAAGCTTACTAATAATGGAAGGTGAATCTAGTGCAGAGCTAGATGGTAGTTCCTTACCTCCCCTCGTAGTTGAGGGCAAAATCTTGGTTCTGTCGTCTTTCAAGTTCTTCATAGTGATCAACAGATATAAATCCCAAGTGACTCGGAGAATAGAGCTATGCTCCCCGGCAACGGTGCCAGAAATTACTCTTGACAACCCACAAGTGTAGGGGATCACAACAACTTTCGAGGGTAAAGTATTCAACCCAAATTTATTGATTCGACACAAGGGGAGCCAAAGAATATTCTTGAGTATTAGCAGTTGAGTTGTCAATTCAACCACACCTGGATAACTTAGTATCTGCAGCAAAGTATTTAGTAGCAAAGTAGTATGATAATAAAGGTAACGGTGGCAAAAGTAAAGATAATAGTTTTGGGTTTTTTTAGTAGTTGTAACAGTAGCAACAGAAAAGTAAATAAGCGAAGAACAATATGTGAAAAGCTCGTAGGCAATGGATCAGTGATGGATAATTATGCCGGATGTGATTCCTCATGTAATAGCTATAACATAGGGTGACACAGAACTAGCTCCAGCTCATCAATGTAATGTAGGCATGTATTCCGTAAATAGTCATACGTGCTTATGGAAAAGGACTTGCATGACATCTTTTGTCCTACCCTCCCGTGGCAGCGGGGTCCTAGCGGAAACTAAGGGATATTAAGGTCTCCTTTTAATAGAGAACCGGAACAAAGCATTAGCACGTAGTGAATACATGAACTCCTCAAACTACGGTCATCACCGAGAAGTATCCCAATTATTGTCACTTCGGGGTTGTCGGATCATAACACATAATAGGTGACTATAGACTTGCAAGATAGTATCAAGAACACACATATATTCATGAAAACATAATTGGTTCAGATCTGAAATCATGGCACTCGGGCCCTAGTGACAAGCATTAAGCATAGCAAAGTCATAGCAACATCAATCTCAGAACATAGTGGATACTAGGGATCAAACCCTAACAAAACTAACTTGATTACATGGTAAATCTCATCCAACCCATCGCCGTCCAGCAAGCCAATGATGGAATTACTCATGCTCGGTGGTGAGCATCATGAAATTGGTGATGGAGGATGGTTGATGATGACGACGGTGACGAATCCCCCTCTCCGGAGCCCCGAACGGACTCCAGATCAGCCCTCCTGAGAGAGATTAGGGCTTGGCGGCGGCTCCATGTCGTAAAACGCGATGAAACTTTCTCTTTGACTTTTTTCTCCCTGAACGTGAATATATGGAGTTGGAGTTGAGGTCGATGGAGGTCCAGGGGGCCCACGAGATAGGAGGGCACGCCCTATAGGGGGGGCGCCCCCTGTCTCGTGGACAGGGTGTGGGCCCCCTGGTGTATTTCTTTCGCCCAGAAATTCTTATTAATTCCAAAAAGTGCCTCCGTGGATTTCCAGGACATTCCTAGAACTTTTCTTTTCTACAAATAAAACAACATCATGGCAGTTCTGCTGAAAACAGCGTCAGTCCGGGTTAGTTTCATTCAAATCATGCAAGTTAGAGTCCAAAACAAGGGCAAAAGTGTTTGGAAAAGTAGATGAGTATGGAGACGTATTAGCTGACTATGCTAATTATATTGTTGCTAAATACATACCACCTAGCTTCACTTACCAACAAAAGAAAAAAATCTTCTATTATTTAAGACATTACTTTTGGGATGACCCACATCTTTATAAAGATGGAGTAGATGGTATTATTAGACGTTGTGTACCTTAGCATGAACAGAAACAAATCCTACGGAAATGTCACTCCGAGGCTTATGGAGGACATCAGGCAGGAGACAGAACCGCTCATAAGGTATTGCAATCTTGTTTTTATTGGCCTACTGTCTTCAAGGATGCCCATAAGTTTGTCTTATCTTGTGATGAATGTCAAAGAATAGGTAATATCGTTAAGCGTCAAGAAATGCCTATGGATTATTCACTAGTTGTTCAACCATTTGATGTTTGGGGATTTGATTTCATGGGACCTTTTCCTTCCTCTAATGGGTATACACATATTTTGGTTGCTGTTGATTATGTTACTAAATGGGTAGAAGCTATTCCAACTAGTAGTGCTGATCACAACACCTCTATTAAAATGTTTAAGGAAGTTATTTTCCCAAGGTTTGGAGCCCCTAGATATTTAATGACTGATGGTGGTTCACACTTTATTCATGGTGCTTTCCGTAAAATGCTTGCTAAGTATGATGTTAACCATATAATTGCATCACCTTATTATCCTCAATCTAGTGGTCAAGTTGAACTTAGCAATAGAGAAATAAAACTAATCTTACAAAAGACTGTCAATAGGTACCGGAAGAATCGGTCTAAGAAACTAATGATGCACTCTGGGCTTATAGAACAACATATAAAAATCCTATGGGTATGTCTCCTTATAAAATGGTTTATGGAAAGGCTTGTCATTTGCCTCTTGAGTTAGAACATAAAGCATATTGGGCGATTAAATAACTCAACTATGATTTCAAACTTGCTGCTGAAAAGAGGTTATTTGATATTAGCTCATTACATGAATGGAGAACCCAAGCTTATGAAAATGCAAAGTTATTCAAAGAAAAAGTTAAAAGATGGCATGACAAAAGAATCCAAAAGCGTGAGTTCAAAGTTAGAGAGTATGTTGTTTTGTACAACTCTCCTTTCGGATTCTTTGCAGGAAAACTCCTCTCCAAATGGTAGGACCCTATGTTATCGAGAAGGTCTATCGATCCAGAGCTATCAAAATAAATAATGCCGAAGGTACTAAACCGAAGATTGTTAATGGGCAACGAATAAAACATTATATCTCAGGTACGCCAATTAATGTTGAAAGCAATATTATCCAAACTATGACACCAGAAGAACACATAAAAGAAACCTTTCGAAACACTCTAGAATCGTGAAAAAAAGAAGAGGTACGTGATACAGTAAGTAAACAGACTCCGAAAAATCTGCAAAAATGTTTTTGTCAGTTTTGGAATAATTAAAAAATTAGGAAAATAAGAAACTTCCAGGAATGTGACCCTGGTGGGTTGTGCCCACCTCGGGTACTTTCTGGACTCTGTTTTTCTTCCGTTCTACTTATTCCCCAAGCTAAAAAATCTTTATATACCCCTCGAACCTGTTGACCTCCGTATCTCAGAGAATTCCTCTATTTTCTTTTCTCCTTGTTTTCTGTTAGATCTGTTGAGCCAGGCGTCATGTCTTCTTCTTCCTCTAATCATATGGAAGAGGATGCTTGGTTGATGAAGATAGAGATGAAGAGGGAGGATCCCGTTGGAGCAGCCAAGGAGGACAAGAGCAAGGAGGCCACCAGAGATCAAGTGCCGATGGTCAAGCAAGCCTTGCCTGCCGATGAGGAAGAGGAAGATATCCTTAAACCTTACTATGCTCATCTTACCCCCACTGAGATTGCAGCCTTTAGGGTCATTGAAACGGTTCGTGTGCAAAATAAGTATCTCACTCGTGAAAATATTCTACATCTGGAGCACATCACTTCCTCCGGAGCATCATCCGAAGATTGGAGAGTCTCTTGGTCCTTAAGGACCAAATTGCTTCTACTTCATCACCACCACCTCCTTCTTCATCACCAAAAGAAAATTGAGTATCGGGTATGGGCACTCCCCTTGGCTTTCGCCAAGCTTGGAGGAGGTGCCCAGGTATTGTATCATCTCCACTTTATTTTGCCTTACTTTTCTTAGTTTGATCCATGGTTATCTTTTGCTTTAGATGAATAAAAGTTTAGTTCGATCCTTTCTTTTCGAGAGTATGCTTAGTGATCAGTCTTTGTAATCGTGTGCGAGATATATAATAAAGTTAAGTTTGAGTTTTGCCTTCTTTACTTTCTTGTTTCAATAAAAAGAAAGGAAATAAATGAAAAAGATCATATGCTAATCTTATGGTAAGTGATGACATTACACAAGGAAAAGTATAAGTAGAAAATTTTATTGTAGATCGACAAACATAGCATTAGTCAATGATGCAACTCATGAAAGAATTAATAAGGGAAGATAAGATTCACCTGCAAATACACTATCCTGGAAATCTTTTGTGATTGTGAGCACCCATCAAAATATTATATGCCAAAATTGTTGACGTTGGACAAGGAAGACAACGTAATGAATTATGATTGTTCATATTCACACAGAAGTTATATTTTCATAGATCCTTCAACATGTGGTGTTTGCCCCTATCTTTGCTAGCCAAAAACTCCGCACTAAGTAGAGATACTACTTGTGCATCCAAAACCCTTAAACCCAAATCTTGTTTGAGAGTCCACCATACCTACCTATGGATTGAGTAAGTAAGATCCTTCAAGTAAGTTGTCATCGGTGCGAAAAGGGCAATAAAAATTGCTTCTAAAAGTGTAAGATCTAGTGTAAGGGAAAATTGAGCGTTGTACGAACTTGTGATGGCGAAGAATAAAAGCAACAGACTGCATAATAAAGGTTGCCATCACAAGGGGCAATATAACCTGACGTTCTCTTGCACTAAGGGGTTGAGCATACAAACAAAAAGCGCATGGCAACCTCTGCTTTCCTCTGTGAAGGGCCTATCTATTAGTTTCATGTATTTACTTTCATGCAAGAGTCAAAGTTCTTCTCTCTATTCCTTTTTATTTTCTCCTTTGGCAAGCATCATGTCGTGAGGAAAGATCTAGGCACATATATCCAGTTGAATATGGGTAGCATGAGTTATTATTGTTAACATCACCCTTGAGGTGAATGCGTTGGGAGCTGAAACTATAAGCCCCTATCTTTCTATGCGTCCGATTGAAATGTTTTGCTCATGTGTACACGATGAGTGTTAGCAATCATAGAAGACTAAATGATGATTGAGTATGTGACTTGCCTAAAGGATCCGATACGTGACCCTTCCTGAAAAGATGATGAATTGTAGTTGCAAAGTTGACCGAGAACATAGTTTGTTGGTTTCCAATAGAGTTTAAGCTTTATACTTTGATGTTGTGATGAATTGTCACTTATTCATGAGATCCCTATGATAAAAGTTTTACGTTAAAGTTTGTTGCTGTTATAATAAGTTACATGATGCTGCTATGTCCGTATTTTTTTTATCGACACCTCTCTCTCTAAGCATGTGGACATGTTTTTCGATTTCGGTTTTCGCTTGAGGACAAGCGAGGTCTAAGCTTGGGGGAGTTGATACATCCATTTTGCATCATGTTTACCTACTGTAATTTATGTTGTTTTATTGTATAATAATGCTTTTTGGAGTAATTCTAATGCCTTTTCTCCCATAATATGCAAGGTATACACAAAGGGGGAGAATTCTAGCAGTTGGAAATCCGGAGCTGAAAAAGCTACGCCGGGCTACCTATTCTGCACAACTCCAAATGAGCTGAAACTTTACGAGGAATTTTTATGGAACATTTGAGGAATATTGGAGCAAATAAGTACCATAGGGGGCCCACCAGGTGGGAGCAACCCACCTGGGCGCGCCAGGGAGCCTAGGCGCGCCCTGGTGGGTTGTGCTCACCCAGGCCCACCTCCGGTGCCCCTCTTCTAGTATATAAGTCATTTTGACCTAGAAAAAAATAAGGAGAGGACTTTCAGGATGAAGCGCCGCCGTCTCGAGGTGGAACCTGGGCAGAAGCACTTTTGCCCTCTGGTGGAGCGATTCTGCCGAGGGAACTTCCCTCCCGGAGGGGAAATCATTGTCATCATCATCACCAACAACTCTCCCATCTTGGGAGGGCTATCTTCATCAACATCTTCAACATCACCAACTCCTCTCAATCCCTAGTTCATCTCTTGTGTTCAATCTTTGTACCGAAACTATAGATTGGTGCTTGTGGGTGACTAGTAGTGCTGATTACATCTTGTAGTTGATTACTATATGGTTTATTTGGTGGAAGATTATATGTTCAGATCCATTATGCTATTTAATACCCCTCTGATCTTGAGCATGATTATCATTTGTGAGTAGTTACTGTTCTTCAGGTCACATGAGAAATCATGTTGCAAGTAATCATATGAACTTGATATGTGTTCAATATTTTGATGATATGTATGTTGTGATTCCCTTAGTGGTGTCATGTGGACGTCGACTACATGACACATCACCATATTTGGGCCTAAGGGAATGCATTGTGGAGTAGTTATTAGATGATGGGTTGCGAGAGTGACAGAAGCTTAAACCCTAGTTTATATGCTATTACGTAAGGGATCGATTGGATCCAAAATTTTAATGCTATGGTTAGAATTTATTCTTAATACTTTACTCATAGTTGCGGATGCTTGCGAGGGGGTTAATCATAAGTAGGAGGTTTGTTCAAGTAAGAACAACCCCTCAGCACTGGTCCACCCACATACCAAATTATCAAAGTAGCGAACACGAATTAAGCCAACATGATGAAAGTGAATAGATGAATTCCCGTGTACCCTCAAGAATGCTTTGCTTATCATAAGAGACTATTTTGGCCTGTCCTTTGCCTCAAAAGGATTGGGCTACCTTGCTGCACTTTTGTTACTACTACTGTTACTTACTCGTTACAAATTATCTTGCTATCAAACTACTCCGCTACTTACAATTTTAGCATTTTGCAGACATTACCTTGCTGAAAACCACTTGTCATTTCCTTCTGCTCCTTGTTGGGTTCGACACTCTTACTTATCTAAAAGGCTACAATTGACCCCATATACTTGTGGGTCATCAGTAACCCCTTGGTCTATAAAAGGAGGCCAATGGCAAACGTAAAAAGGGTTCAGTTCACGAGGTTGCCAAGCTCAAGATCTCACATACCCGTACGCACATAACCACTTCACTTGAGGCAACCCTGCCAGGAAAAGTGTGTTGCGTCCACCACCACCTATTCCACCATCAATCCACCAAAGCAAGAGTAGAGTTTTACGCCTCACGGTGGCCCGAACCTGGGTAAATTGCCTGTGTGATTTCTGTCACGCTGCGTGACGCTTCTCTGCTCTTTGTGCAACATGCCCATCCCCCCATCGAACCAAAAGGGGCTCATAGCCCCATAGGTGGACGTGGTTTCCCGTGACAACTTTGTCGCGCCAGGTAGGGGGAGCACTTGCGTGAACTTGAGAGCGCATGAAGCGCGTCATATTCGCCAAAGGCGTCACTCCTGGCAATGCCTGAGAGGATGGCTGGGGCGGGGCAGAAGGGCAACGCTGCTCGCTCTCCGCCATCCCCATTTACCGTGGTCAAAACAACCATGGAAGCTAGCAGCAAGGACAACAATACCACCCCGAACGGTCCAAGCAACAAGAGTGCTCGGTAAATCCCGTTTGAAAGGAAGAAATGGTGTGCAAGATGCCAAGCTTTTTCTCTCTCTGCCACTCTCACTCTTTGACAATCATGCTACTTTGGATTTTAGCACCATCAACGTCGACGAGCCTGCATGATGCTCGGTTCAGCATTTACCCTACTTAGGGAAATCCTGAGTATATCGCCAGCGCAAGTCCATTGATTGATGCCCCTGCAAGTATGCACCGGCAAGGCCGCCCGCGCTTCCATGGCTTTAGTGCCATTTGCTGTTAGGATTGGTCAAGGAGTGCGGAGAGGAAGAGAGAGAAACCGACTGTACCTCGCACCGCATCCTACTACTACAAGTTGCATGCGCCTCTAGCCGACCCATGCCGGGGGTTAGAGGCCAATATATAAGCAATGCACTTCTTCCCGAAACATGCGGGTCACGTGAGCGCTCGCAGCCAGAGGAAGGACAGGCGAAAGCCCAAATAAGCTAAGTACATGCTACCTCTACGTCCTTCCGGACCTTTCGGATTTACATATTTGTTTATCCCCTAAGCATCTAAGTGTTCCTATGAAGAAATCTTGCGCAAAATGGTACCTTTGCTAGACTCTTGTCTGCACCCTCATTTCGTTCAGAGTCCGCTCGCGGAATGAGAGGCTGCATCGGAAAGTACTAAGGAAAAACCCGCGGGGACGCATCCACGCCAAGATAAATGTTAAGGGCCACACCCTTAGAACTTTCGCAAAAATATGGTACCGGCAGGCAATCAGAACGCATATAGAGACTAATCATACAAACACTAATGGGTAAAGCTCGGAAGGGATAAACACGCAATTCAGATTAAGCGATAACATCAAGTTCACATGAAATCATAAAATGGCATGAGGTCTAAGAACGGGACATTCATCATTGTTTTGGTTACATGCCAACATGGTGGCGGGAATAGTTCAGTGTCGGGCCTGGTGGCTTCATGGAGCAGAAGGAACCTTAAGAACCCTGTCGGCGAGGGGAGTGGCCTTCTCTTTGGCGGCAGGGACATCTGCACCCAGCGACAGCTTCCTGAAGCCATCATTAAGGTCAACGTCAGGGTGGCGGCAGGCAAGGTTGCTCAGGACCATAAAGAGGGCATTGCGGGCGAGCTTCCGGGATTCAGTTGCGAAGCGACCAGCTCTTCCATCCTCATGCACCTTCAGCTTACAATCAGCTTGTTGAAGAAGAGCCCAATCTTGACGCTGGGCAGCTCATGCTTACCGACAGAGAAGGCTGGCCCATCCATGCCCATTGCTGCAGTCTGAGCAGAGAGGCGCTCAGTAATGTCGATCAAGCTCTTGGTCCAGAGGTCGACCTACTGAGATTGATTCGCCAGCTTATCCTCTGCATCCTTCCAAAGGCGCCTTGCAGTTTCTAGATCCTTTGACAACAGCTGCTCGCGGCCCTCCATAGACTCCATTGAGCTTTCCAAGGAGTCGATCCTTGCCTTTAGATCATTGATGGTGTCGTTGGCAGTTTCGAGACCTTGGCTCTTGGAGGAGAGATGCGACTGCCAATCCTTCAAAAGGGACTCTATTTTTTGCACCTCCTCCTTGAGGGACGAGACCTCCCCGGTGTTGTTGGCAAGCTTCTCCATCAGGTCAGCTACCTGTCGGTCAAGGTCCACCTTGGTGGCATAAGCGTCTGCAAGGTCATCAACAAGCTTCTTCAACTGAGCGGCAGAGTTAGTGGTGAGAGCGTCCAGGGCGGCTTTGTGCCCGTCCTCCAATTCCCTGATGCATTGTTGCATGAGGGCCTCCAGGTCAGCATCTTTGGCGCGGAGAGTGGTGATACGTCTCAAACGTATCTATAATTTTTGATGTATTCATGCCATGTTTATAATATTTCTACATGCTTTTGGTATGATTTGGTCAGAACTAACTCGGACTGACGTTGTTTTCGGCAGAACTACCGTTGTGTTGTTTTTGTGCAGAAATAAAAGTTCTCAGAATGCGCTGAAAATCAACGGAGATTTTTTCTGGAAAATATAAAAAATACTGGAATAAAGAGTTACCGGAGAGGAGGCTCGTGGAGCCCACGAGGGTGGAGGGCGCGCCCACCCCCCTGGGGCGCGCCCCCTGCCTCATGGACACCCCATGGGTCCTCCTGACTTGTTCTCGATGCCAAACCCTCCTATAAATACCCAAACCTCCAGAAAGAAACCTAGATCGGGAGTTCCGCCGCCGCAAGCCTCTGTAGCCACCAAAAACCAATTGGGACCCTATTCCGGCACCCTGCCGGAGGGGGGATCCCTCACCAGTGGCCATCTTCATCATCCCTGCACTCTCCATGACGAGGAGGGAGTAGTTCACCCTCGGGGCTGAGGGTATGTACCAGTAGCTATGTGTTTGATCTCTCTCTCTCTCTCTCTCTCTCTTTCTCTCTCTCTCTCTCGTGTTCTTGATTTGGCATGATCTTGATGTACCGCGAGCTTTGCTATTATAGTTGGATCTTATGATGTTTCTCCCCCTCTACTCTCTTGTAATGGATTGAGTTTTCCCTTTGAAGTTATCTTATCGGATTGAGTCTTTAAGGATTTGAGAACACTTGATGTATGTCTTGCATGTGCTTGTCTGTGGTGATAATGGGATATTCACGTGATCTACTTGATGTATGTTTTGGTGATCAACTTGCGGGTTCACTGACCTTGTGAACTTATGCATAGGGGTTGGCACACGTTTTTGTCTTGACTCTCCGGTAGAAACTTTGGGGCACTCTTTGAAGTTTTTTGTGTTGGTTGAATAGATGAATCTGAAATTGTGTGATGCATATCGTATAATCATACCCCATGGATACTTGAGGTGACATTGGAGTATCTAGGTGACATTAGGGTTTTGGTTGATTTGTGTCTTAAGGTGTTATTCTAGTACGAGCTCTAGGATAGATCGAACGGAAAGAATAGCTTCGTGTTATTTTACTACGGACTCTTGAATAGATCGATAAGAAATAATAACTTTGAGGTGGTTTCATACCCTACAATAATCTCTTCGTTTGCTCTCCGCTATTAGTGACTTTGGAGTGACTCTTTGTTGCATGTTGAGGGATTGTTATATGATCTAATTATGTTATTATTGTTGAGAGAACTTGCACTAGTGAAAGTATGGACCCTAGGCCTTGTTTCAAAGCATTGCAATACCGTTTGTGCTCACTTTTATCATTAGTTACCTTGCTGTTTTTATATTTTCAGATTACAAAAACCTATATCTACCACCCATATTGCACTTGTATCACCATCTCTTCACCGAACTAGTGCACCTATGCAATTTACGATTGTATAGGGTGTGTTGGGGACACAAGAGACTCTTTGTTATTTGGTTGCAGGGTTGTTTGAGAGAGACCATCTTCTTCCTACGCCTCCCACGGATTGATAAACCTTAGGTCATCCACTTGAGGGAAATTTGCTACTATCCTACAAACCTCTGCACTTGGAGGCCCAACAACATCTACAAGAAGAAGGTTGCGTGTAGACATCAAGTGGCCTCGAGTCTCTCCTCCTGGAGAGAAATTTCTCGCTCCTTGGTGTCCAGAGATGCTTGGCGGTCCACCAAGCATGCCTCACGGCCGATGACGTCCTCCCTTGCCATCGAGATTGTCTCCTGCTGCCTCGAGAGGACCTGAAATTGCTTGTCATGCTAGTCATGCAGTTCCGCGCCTTTGTCTTCAGCTTCTGGTGCATCTTGCCGATAGGCTGGCGCTGCTCCTTGAGCTCCTGCCACTTCCGATTATGCTGCTTTCGCATATCTTTGAGGCCTATCACCACGGATTTGATGATGGACAGGTCCATGTCAACAGCAGCGGAGTCATCCACCTCCTGGGTACAGAGATGTTAGGATATGCCGGAGTTCTTTGTTGAGCTCTGTGCTCGCCGCCATTGGCGAGACGGGGGCTCCGAACTCAGGCTGTGCCAGTACCAGCGCCAAGCGTCTTGAAGGTGGCGGCGGGGCTTCCGCTGAGACACCAAAGGAAGGGAGGGGGGCCATGGTCAGGAATGGCACCTTCTCCTCAATCACGGCCCCTGACCCGGACACGTTGCCGAGGTTTTTGTCAGGCTTCGTCAGGGGACCCAAAGCACCCTCGGCAGCCTGCACTTACTCCTCTGCGGTAGTGATCTTGGTGGCTTCAACCACGGCATCCTCCCAATATTGGACACCTCCTCCAGCAGGTCCAGATTTTCACTCAAGGGGGCTGCTGATACGTCTCCAACGTATCTATAATTTTTGATTGTTCCATGCTATTATATTACCCGTTTTGGATGTTTATGGGCTTTACTTTACACTTTTATATCATTTTTGGGACTAACCTACTAACCGGAGGCCCAGCCCGAATTGCTATTTTTTTTGCCTATTTCAGTGTTTCGAAGAAAAGTAATATCAAACAGAGTCCAAACGGGATGAAACCTTCGGGAGCGATCTTTTTGGAACAAATGCAAACCAGGAGACTTGGAGTGGGCGTCAAGCAACAAACAAGGCGGCCACGAGGGTGCCCGGCGCGCCCCCTGGGGGTGGGCGCACCCCCCACCCTTGTGGGCCCCTCGTTGCTCCACCGATGTACTTCCTTCGCCTATATATACTCTTGTACCTTGAAAACATCGAGGAGCACCACGAAAACCTAATTCCACCGCCGCAACCTTCTGTATCCGCGAGATCCCATCTTGGAGCCTTCGCTGGCGCTCCACTGGAGGGGGAATCGACCATGGAGGGTCTCTACATCATCTCCAAGACCTCTCCGATGAGTTGTGAGTAGTTTACCACAGACCTTCAGGTCCATAATTATTAGCTAGATGGCTTCTTCTCTCTCTTTGAATCTCAATACAAAGTTCCCCTCGATCTTCTTGGAGATTTATTCGATGTAACTCTTTTTGCAGTGTGTTTGTCAAGATCCGATGAATTGTGGGTTTATGATCAAGTTTATCTATGAGAAATAATTGAATCTTCTCTGAATTCTTTTATGTGTGATTGGTTATCTTTGCAAGTCTCTTCGAATTATCTGTTTGATTTGGCCTACTAGATTGTTCTTTCTTGCAATGGGAGAAGTGCTTAGCTTTGGGTTCAATCTTGCGGTGTCCTTTCCCAGTGACAGCAGGGGCAGCAAGGCACGTATTGTATTGTTTCCATCGAGGATAAAAAGATGGGGTTGATATCATATTGCATGAGTTTATCCCTCTACATCATGTCATCTTTCTTAATGTGTTACTCTATTCTTCTTGAACTTATACTCTAGATGTAGGCAGGAGTCGGTCGATGTGTGGAGTAATAGTAGTAGATGCAGGCAGGAGTCGGTCTACTTGTCACGGACGTGATGCCTATATACATGATCATGCCTAGATAATCTCATAACTATGCGCTTTTCTATCAATTGCTCGACAGTAATTTGTTCACCCACCGTAATACTTATGCTATCTTGAGAGAAGCCACTAGTGAAACCTATGGCCCCTGGGTCTATCTTTTATCCTATAAGTTTTCCATCTACTTTTATTTGCATCTTTTATTTTCCAATCTATATCATAAAACTACCAAAAATATTTATCTTATCTTATTATCTCTATCAGATCTCACTTTTGCAAGTTACCGTGAAGGGATTGACAACCCCTTTATTGCGTTGGTTGCGAGGTTCTTGTTTGTTTGTGTAGGTGCCTCGGACTTTTGAGGAGCCTCCTACTGGATTGATACCTTGGTTCTCAAAAACTGAGGGAAATACTTACGCTACTTTGCTGCACCACCCTTTCCTCTTCAAGGGAAAAACCAAC
>NC_041381.1:511736389-511756733 GCF_002162155.2 Triticum dicoccoides | reverse complement strand
AACTCATCTCCCTCGCATTACATTATTTGCCATTTGCTTCTCGTTTTCCTCTCCCCCACTTCACCCTTGCCGTTTTATTCGCCCTCTCTTTACCAATCTCCTCTCTCTTTCACTTGTCTTCTTGTGTGCCTATTTGCCCTTATGGCTTTGCCTAATAACACCGACCTTCATCTTAGAAGGTTGGAAGAGATTCAATTAAACATTAGAAGCTTTATGACTTTACAATTTGAGCATAATAGTTTCTTTAGGAAAGAGCTTAAAGAACAAAAAAGCTTTATGGAGTACATGAACAAAGAGCTTGATGATATGTCTAAGGAATTTTATGGTCTGAATTCTCAGATTGCTCGTCTTGAAAAATCAATAGCCCAAATTTCTGATAAGCAAGCCACCTTGGTCAATAAGATGGCTGTCAAACCAGAAGGGTTAGGTGAAAATAATGATGAAGATCTAAAAGTTATTGATGTGTCCCCTATTAAATCCTTGTTTTGCAATATGAATCTTAATAATGATGGGACTGGAGATGAGTCAACTTTAATTAAAAGGCGTCCCAATAATTCGGAGTTTTTAGATCTTGATGCTAAATTTGGTAAAAGTGCGATTGGAGAGGTCAAGACTTTACATAGGATTGAACCCACTATTATGGATTTCAAGGAATTTAATTATGATAGTTGTTCTTTAATAGATTGTATTTCCTTGTTGCAATCTGTGTTGAATTCTCCTCATGCTTATAGTCAAAATAAAGCTTTTACCAAATATATTGTTGATGCCTTGATGCAATTATGAGGAAAAACTTGAGTTGGAAGTTTATATACCTAGAAAACTTTATGATGAGTGGGAACCTACTATAAAGTTTAAAATTAAAAATCATGAGTGATATGCTTTGTGTGATTTGGGTGCTAGTGTTTCCACGATTCCAAAAACTTTATGTGATATTCTAGGTTTCCATGATTTTGATGATTGTTCTTTAAACTTGCACCTTGCGGATTCCACCATTAAGAAACCTATGGGAAGGATTAATGATGTTCTTATTGTTGCAAATAGGAATTATGTGCCCGTAGATTTTATCGTTCTTGGTATAGATTGCAATCTTTCATGTCCCATTATTCTTGGTAGACCTTTCCTTAGAACGATTGGTGTAATTATTGATATGAAGGAAGAGAATATTAGATTCCAATTTCCATTAAGGAAAGGCATGGAAAACTTTCCAAGAAAGAAATTTAAATTACCTTATGAATCTATCATGCGAGCTACTTATGAATTGAATGCCAAAGATGGCAATACTTAGATCTATTCTCGCTTATATGCCTAGCTAGGGGCGTTAAACGATAGCGCTAGTTGGGAGGCAACCCTATTTTATTTTCGTTTCTTGCTTTTTGCTTCTGTTTAGTAATAAATATTTCATATAGCTTCTTCTTATATGTGTTTTCATGTTTTAATTAGTGTTTGTGCCAAGTAGAACCTATAGGATAACCTACGGTGATAGTTAATTTGATTCTGCTGAAAAACAGAAACTTTTGTGCGCACGATAATAATTTTAGTAAAGCACATAAATGTGATTTTGCATTGATTATTTTTGCTTTAGATCAATAGACAAATTTACCAGGACTTCATATTTTGGTAGGATTTTAGAGTTCCATAACTATTCGAAAGTTACAGATTGCTACAGACTATTCTGTTTTTGACAGATTCTGTTTTTCGTGTGTTGTTTGCTTATTTTGATGCATCTATGGCTAGTATCGGGGGGTATGAACCATAGAGAAGTTGGAATAAAGTAGGTTTAACACCAATATAAATAAATAATGAGTTCATTACAGTACCTTATGTGGTGATTTTTCTTTCTTGCACTAACGGAGCTTATGAGATTTCCTGCTGAGTTTTGTGTTGTGAAGTTTTCAAGTCTTGGGTAAAGATTTGATGGACTATAGAATAAGGAGTGTCAAGAGCCTAAGCTTGGGGATTCCCATGGCACCCAAAGATATTCAAGGACAACCAAAAGCCTAAGCTTGGGGATGCCCCGGAAGGCATCCCCTCTTTCGTCTTCGTCTATCGGTAACTTTACTTGGAGCTATATTTTTATTCGCCACATGATATGTGTTTTGCTTGGAGCGTCTTGTATGATATGAGTCTTTGCTTTTTAGATTACCACAATCATCCTTGCTGTACACACCTTCTGGGAGAGACCCACTTGATTTGGAATTTATTAGAATACTCTCTGTGCTTCACTTATATCTTTTGAGCTAGATAATTTTTGCTCTAGTGCTTCACTTATATCTTTTAGAGCACGGCGGTGGATTAATTTTGTAGAAATTGTGGATCTCTCATCCTTAACTTATATTATTTTGAGAGTCTTTTAGAACAGCATGGTATCTGCTATGGTTATAAAATTGGTCCTAGAATGATGGGCATCCAAGTTGGGTATAATAAAAACTATCATAGAAAGTGAATTGGGTGCTATGATCAATTTGATGCTTGATAATTGTTTTGAGATATGAGGATGGTGATATTAGAGTCATGCTAGTGAGGTAATTGTGAATTTAAAGAATACTTGTGTTGAAGTTTGTGATTCCCGTAGCATGCACGTATGGTGAACCGCTTTGTGATGAAGTTGGAGCATAATTTATTTATTGATTGTCTTCCTTATGAGTGGCAGTCGGGGACGAGCGATGGTCTTTTCCTACCAATCTATCCCCCTAGGAGCATGCACGTAGTACTTTATTTTCAATGTCTTGTAGATTTTTGCAATAAGTATATGAGTTCTTTATGACTAATGTTGAGTCCATGGATTATACGCACTCTCACCCTTCCACCATTGCTAGCCTCTCTTGTGCCGTGCAACTTTCGCCAGTACCATACACCCACCATATACCTTCCTCAAAACAAACACCATACCTACCTATCATGGCATTTCCATAGCCATTCCGAGATATATTGCCATGCAACTTTCCACCGTTCCGTTTATTATGACACGCATCATCATTGTCATATTGCTCTTTGCATGATCATGTAGTTGACATCGTATTTGTGGCAAAGCCACCTTCATAATTCTTTCATACATGTCACTCTTGATTCATTGCATATCCCGGTACACCGCCGGAGGCATTCATATAGAGTCATATTTTGTTCTAAGTATCGAGTTGTAATCTTGAGTTGTAAGTAAATAAAAGTGTGATGATCTTCATTATTAGAGCATTGTCCCAAGTGAGAAAATGATGATGGAGACTATGATTCCCCCACAAGTAGGGATGAGACTTCGGACTTTACAAAAAAAAAGAGAAAGGCCAAAAAAGAGAAAGGCCAAATAAAAAAATGAGAGAAAAAGAGAGAAGGGACAATGCTACTATCCTTTTTACCACACTTGTGCTTCAAAGTAGCACCATGATCTTCATGATAGAGAGTCTCCTATGTTGTCACTTTCATATACTAGTGGGAATTTTTCATTATAGAACTTGGCTTGTATATTCCAATGATGGGCTTCCTCAAAATGCCCTAGGTCTTCGTGAGCAAGCAAGTTGGATGCACACCCACTTAGTTTCTTTTGTCGAGCTTTCATACATTTATAGCTCTAGTGCATCCGTTGCATGGCAATCCCTACTCACTCACATTGATATCTATTAATGGGCATCTCCATAGCCCGTTGATACACCTAGTTGATGTGAGACTATCTTCTCCTTTTTTGTCTTCTCCACACCCACCATTCTATTCCACATGTAGTGCTATGTCCATGGCTCACGCTCATGTATTGCGTGAAAGTTGAAAAAGTTTGAGAATACTAAAGTATGAAAAATTGCTTGGCTTGTCATCAGGGTTGTGCATGATTAAATACTTTGTGTGATGAAGATAGAGCATAGCCAGACTATATGATTTTGTAGGGATAACTTTCTTTAGCCATGCTATTTTGAGAAGACATGATTGCTTTGCTAGTATGCTTGAAGTATTATTCTTTAGCATGTCAATATGAACTTTTATTGTGAATCATTTGGATCTGAACATTCATGCCACAATAAAGAAAATTACATTTAGAATTATGCTAGGTAGCATTCCACATCAAAAATTCTGCTTTTATCATTTACCTACTCGAGGACGAGCATGAATTAAGCTTGGGGATGCTTGATACGTCTCCAACGTATCTATAATTTTTTATTGTTCCATGCTATTATATTACCCGTTTTGGATGTTTATGGGCTTTACTTTACACTTTTATATCATTTTTGGAACTAACCTACTAACCGGAGGCCCAGCCTGAATTGCTGTTTTTTTTTGGCCTATTTCAGTGTTTCGAAGAAAAGGAATATCAAATGGAGTCCAAACGGGATGAAACCTTCGGGAGCGATCTTTTTGGAACAAATGCAAACCAGGAGACTTGGAGTGGACGTCAAGAAACAAACAAGGCCACGAGGGTGCCTGACGCGCCCCCACCCTCGTGGGCCCCTCGTTGCTCCACCGACGTACTTCCTTCGCCTATATATACTCTCGTACCCTGAAAACAACAAGGAGCACCACGAAAACCTAATTCCACCGCCGCAACCTTCTATATCCGCGAGATCCCATCTTGGAGACTTTGTCGGCGCTCCACCGGAGGGGGAATTGACCACGGGGCCTCTACATCATCTCCAAGGCCTCTTCGGTGAGTTGTGAGTAGTTTACCACAGACCTTCGGGTCCATAGTTATTAGCTAGATGGCTTCTTCTCTCTCTTTGAATCTCAATACAAAGTTCTCCTCGATCTTCTTGGAGATCTATTCGATGTAACTCTTTTTGTGGTGTGTTTGTCGAGATCCGATGAATTGTGGGTTTATGATCAAGTTTATCTATGAGAAATAATTGAATCTTCTCTGAATTCTTTTATGTGTGATTGGTTATCTCTGCAAGTCTTCAAATTATCTGTTTGATTTGGCCAACTAGATTGATCTTTCTTGCAATGGGAGAAGTGCTTACCTTTGGGTTCAATCTTGCGGTGTCCTTTCCCAGTGACAGCGGGGGCAGCAAGGCACGTATTGTATTGTTGTCGTCGAGGATAAAAAGATGGGGTTTATATCATATTGCATGAGTTTATCCCTCTACATCATGTCATCTTTCTTAATGCGTTACTCTATTCTTCTTGAACTTAATACTCTAGATGCAGGCAGGAGTCGGTCGATGTGTGGAGTAATAGTAGTTGATGCAGGCAGGAGTCGATCTACTTGTCACGGACGTGATGCCTATATACATGATCATGCCTAGATAATCTCATAACTATGCGCTTTTCTATCAATTGCTCGACAGTAATTTGTTCACCCACCGTAATACTTATGCTATCTTGAGAGAAGCCACTAGTGAAACCTATGGCCCCCAGGTCTATCTTTTATGATATAAGTTTTCCATCTACTTTTATTTGCATCTTTTATTTTCCAATCTATATCATAAAAATACCAAAAATATTTATCTTATCTTATTATCTCTATCAGATCTTACTTTTGCAAGTTACCGTGAAGGGATTGACAACCCCTTTATTGTGTTGGTTGTGAGGTTCTTGTTTGTTTGTGTAGGTGCGTGGGACTTTTGAGGAGCCTCCTACTGGATTTATACCTTGGTTCTCAAAAACTAAGGGAAATACTTACGCTACTTTGCTGCATCACCCTTTCCTCTTCAAGGGAAAAACCAACGCATGCTCAAGAGGTAGCAGCTGTAAACAAGTATGCAAAAAATTATGAGCCTCCAAAGATGCAAATGATCATGTGATCCAAATAAACTAAACCATGTCCGATCATCACGTGAGATGGAGTAGTTTTCAATGGTGAACATCTCTATGTTGATCATATCTACTATATGATTCACGCTCGACCTTTCGGTCTCCAATGTTCCGAGGCCATATCTGCATATGCTAGGCTCGTCAAGTTTAACCCTGAGTATTATGCGTGTGCAAAACTGGCTTGCACCCGTTGTATGTGAACGTAGAGCTTATCACACCCGATCATCACGTGGTGTCTCGGCACGCGAACTATCGCAACGGTGCATACTCGGGGAGAACACTTATACCTTGAAATTTAGTGAGAGATCATCTTGTAATGCTACCGCCGAACTAAGCAAAATAAGATGCATAAAGGATAAACATCACATGCAATCAATATAAGTGATATGATATGGCCATCATCATCCTGTGCCTTTGATCTCCATCTCCAAAGCACCGTCATGATCACCATTGTCACCGGCTTGACACCTTGATCTTTCATCGAAGCATCGTGGTCGTCTCGCCAACTATTGCTTCTACGACTATCGCTACCACTTAGTGATAAAGTAAAGCAATTACATGGCGATCACATTTCATACAATAAAGCGACAACCATATGGCTCCTGCCAGTTGCCGATAACTTCTACAAAACATGATCATCTCATACAACAATTTATGTATCATCACATCTTGACCATATTACATCACAACATGCCCTGCAGGAACAAGTTAGACGTCCTCTACTTTGTTGTTGCAAGTTTTACGTGGCTGCTACGGGCTTAGCAAGAACTGTTCTTACCTATGCATCAAAACCACAATGATTTTTCATCGATTGTGTTGTTTTAATCTTCAACAAGGACCGGGCGTAGCCACACTCGATTCAACTAAAGTTGGAGAAATAGACACTCACTAGCCACCTGTGTGCGAAGCACGTTGGTAGAACCAGTCTTGCGTAAGCGTACGCGTAATGTCGGTCTGAACCGCTTCATCCAACAATACCGCCGAATCAAAGTATGACATGCTGGTAAGTAGTATGACTATTATCACCCACAACTCTTTGTGTTCTACTCGTGCATATAACATCTACGCATAGACCTGGCTCGGATGCCACTGTTGGGGAACGCAGTAATTTCAAAAAAAATCCTATGATCACGCAAGATCTATCTAGGTAATGCATAGCAACGAGAGGGGAGAGTGTGTCCACGTACCCTCGTAGAGCAAAAGCGGAAGCGTTTCAATAACACGGTCGATGAAGTCGAACTTCTTCGCGATCCAACTGATCAAGTACCGAACGTACGACACCTCCGCCTTCAGCACACGTTCAGCTCGATGACGTCCCTTGTACTCTTGATCTAGTTGAGGCCGAGGGAGAGTTTTGTCAGCACGACGGCGTGGCGACGGTGATGATGAAGTTACCAGCGTAGGGCTTCGCCTAAGCACTACGACTATATGACCGAGGTGTGTAACTGTGGAGGGGGCACCGCACACGGCTAAAAGATCAACTTGTGTCTATGGGGTGCCCCTCCCCCGTATATAAAGGAGGGGAGGAGGGGAGGCCGGCTCTCTCTATGGCGCGCCCAAGGGGGGGAGTCCTACTCCCAGTAGTAGGTTCCCCCCTTCCCTAGTTGGAGTAGGACAAGAAGGAAGAGGGAGAGGGAGAGAAGGAAAGGGCCCCCCCCTCCCAATTCAGATTGGGCTTGGGGGGTGCCTCCACCTTGACTGCCTCCTTCTCTCTTCCACCATGGCCCATTAAAGCCCATTAACTCCCCGGGGGGTTCCGGTAACCTCCCGGTACTCCAGAAAAATGCCCGAACCACTCAGAACCTTTCCGGTGTCCAAACATAGCCTTCCAATATATCAATCTTTATGTATCAACCATTTCAAGACTCCTCATCATGTCTGTGATCACATCCGGGACTCTGAACAACCTTCAATACATCAAAACACATAAACTCATAATACCAATCGTCATCGAACGTTAAGTGTGCGGACCCTACCGGTTTGAGAACTATGTAGACATGACCGAGACACATCACCGATCAATAACCAATAGCAGAACCTGGATGCTCATTTTGGCTCCTACATATTCTACGAAGATCTTTATCGGTCAAACCGCATAACAACACACGTTGTTCCCTTTGTCATCGGTATGTTACTTGCCCGAGATTCGATCGTCGGTAGCATCATACCTAGTTCAATATCGTTACCGGCAAGTCTCTTTACTCGTTCTGTAATGCTTCATCCCGCAACTAACTCATTAGTCACATTGCTTGCAAGGCTTATAGTGATGAGCACTACCGAGAGGGCCCAGAGACACCTCTCCGAAATACGGAGTGACAAATCCTAATCTCGATCTATGCCAACCCAACAAACACCTTCGGAGACACCTATAGAGCATCTTTATAATCACCCATTTACGTTGTGACATTTGATAGCACACAAGGTGTTCCTCCGGTATTCGGGAGTTGCATAATCTCATAGTCTAAGGAACATGTATAAGTCATGAAGAAAGCAGTGGCAATGAATTGTAACGATCATGATGCTAAGCTAACGGATGGGTCATGTCCATCACATCATTCTCCTAATGATGTGATCCCGTTCATCAAATGACACCACATGTCTATGGTCAGGAAACATAACCATCTTTGATTAATGAGCAAGTCAAGTAGAGGCATACTAGGGACACTTTGTTTTGTCTATGTATTCACACATGTACTAAGTTTCCGGTTAATAAAATTCTAGCATGAATAATAAACATTTATCATGATATAAGGAAATAAATAATAACTTTATTATTGCCTCTAGGGCATATTTCCTTCACAAAGTGCACACGGTATCATATTTTCCATCCAAGGCTCTCAAGATCTTTTTGATGATGAATTTGTCGGTCATCTCTTCACTTCCTAAGCCGGTAATCTCATTTGTGATGAGAGCAAGCCTAGAGTACATTTCAGCGATATGTTCACCATCCTTCATTTTGAACTTGTCAAGTTGACTTTGAAGCACATCCAACTTGGATTCCTTGACGGAGTCGGTACCTTCGTGCATATCAATCAAAGTATCCCAAATTTCCTTTGCATTCTCAAGACGGCTGATTTTGTTGAATTCTTCGGGGCACAATCCGTTGAAGAGGATATCACAAGCTTGAGCATTGTATTGAAACATCTTCAATTCTTCCATGGTAGCTTCACGATTCGGTTCACTCCCATTGAAGAATTCACCTTGCAAACCAATACACACAATAGCCCAAACGGTGGGGTTATGTCCAAGAATATGCATTTTCATCTTATGTTTCCAACTAGCAAAATTAGTACCATCAAAGTAAGGACCTCTACGATGGTAATTTCCCTCGCTAGACGCTATACTCTCCTAGGTTGCGAAACCAAGGATAAGAGCACCAAAGCTATGGAAATCAAGGCAAATGGAGACCAAAGCTCTGGTACCACTTGTAGGATCGAAAGTATGTCTAGAGGGGGGTGATTAGACTACTTGACCAAATAAAAACTTAACCTTTTCCCAATTTTAATTCTTGGCAGATTTTAGCAACTTAGCACAAGTCAAGCAATCTCGATATAATTCAAGCAAGCATGCATAGAGTATATGAGCAGCAGAAAGTAAAGCATGCAACTTCCAAGAAAGTAAATGGGAGGAGTTTGGAGGGTGCAAACGCAATGTTGACACGGAGATTTTTGCCGTGGTTCCGATGGGTGGTGCTATCGTACATCCACGTTGATGGAGACTTCAATCCATGAAGGGTAAGGTTGCGCGAGTCCACGGAGGGCTCCACCCACGAAGGGTCCACGAAGAAGCAACCTTGTCTATCCCACCATGGCCATCACCCACGAAGGACTTGCCTCACTTGGGTAGATCTTCACGAAGTAGGAGATCTCCTTGCCCTTACAAACTCCTTGGTTCAACTCCACAATCTTGACGGAGGCTCCCAAGTGACACCTAACCAATCTAGGAGACACCACTCTCCAAAAGGTAATAGATGGTGTGTTGATGATGAACTCCTTGCTCTTGTGCTTCAAATGATAGTCTCCCCAACACTCAAATCTCTCACACAAATTTGGCTATGGTGGAAATATGATTTGAGTGGAAAGCAACTTGGGGAAGGCTAGAGATCAAGATTCTTGTGGTCGGAATGGAATATCTTGGTCTCAACACATGAGTAGGTGGTTCTCTCTCAGAAAATGAATGCTGGAAGTGTAGGCACGTTCTGATGGCTCTCTCCACAAATGAAGAATGGGTCGAGGGGTATATGTAGCCTCCACACAAAATCTAACGGTTACACATAGGTTCCCAAACTCGGTGAGACTGAATGGTAAAACTCGGTCAAACCGATTCAGGTCAAAATATGAACGTTAGGCTTTTTGGTGGGACCGATACGATCAACTCGGTTGGACCGATGTGCTAGGGTTAGGGCATAACGTAATCTCGGTGTGACCGATCACATGAACTCGGTGGGACCGATTTCAGTAATAGGCACATAGAGAGTTGGTCAGGCAAACCCGGTGGGACCGATTCACTCACTTTGGTGAGACCGAAGTGTTACAAAAAGGAAATAGTGAATTTGCATTGCAGACTAGGTGGGACCGATTCGCTCATTTCGGTGGGACTGAAATGTTACAAAAAGGAAACACTGAGTTTGCAATCCCATCTTGGTGAGACCGAGATCCCTATCGGTAAAACCGAAATGACTAGGGTTTGTGGCAGTGGCTATGTCAAATGAACTCGGTGGCGCGGTATAGATCAAATTGGTGGGGCTGAGTTTGACTTTTAGGTTTAGGACATATGTGGAAATGAGAAAGTGGTTGAGGGTTTTTGGCGCATATCACTAAGCACTTTGAGCAAGTAAGCCATTAAGCAACACCTCATCTCCTTTTAATAGTATTGGCTTTCCTATGGACTCAATGTGATCTTGGATCACTTAAATAAAAATGTAGAGTCTTGAGCTTGTTGCCAATATGTGTCCTTAGCATTTTGAGGGGTCCACATCTCTAGTCCATGCCATGCCAATCATTGAACTTTCTGAAATGATCATCTTGAAAGAGCATTAGTTCAATGAGCTATATGTTGTTAAGAATTACCAAAACCACCCAGGGATTAGTTGCACTTTCAAGATTGTTTCATTAATATTCATAATAGTTTCGAGAGGAACCGGAAGCATTTCGGGGTCACGGAAGGGTTTAAGAGTTTATCGGGCAATACCGGGTATTACAGATAAATATAATATAGTTGGAAAATGTTTCCGGAGGTGTTAAATTAATAATAAAATGCTCTAAATTTTTAGAGGGCTTTTTTTGAGAAGTTAGAAGGCTTTTATATTTAATTTAATATTAACAAGCCTTAAAAAGCCAATTGGTGGAAGGAATATTGGGCCACCATGGCCCAATAGGAAAGGATCCCCACTTTTCCAAGTGGGGAGGCCGAATTGGAATGGGGGGAGGAGTCCTCCCCTTGGTCGGTGCACCAAGGAGGGGCTTTCCCTCCTTGCTGGCAGCCTCTCCTCTTCCCTCTAACCTATATATACATGAGGTGTTGGCCCTTTTCTATTCACAAATTTTGGAGCCTCCTCTAGTTCATCTAGTTCTAGTCCTAGTTAGTCCTAATTGACTAATTAGAGCTATACCTAGTTCCTCTAATCCTCATAATTAGAAGCTTAGTATGGTTGTAATCTCCTCCTTCTAATTCTCCAATGAGGATTAGCTCTGAACGGCGAAGAGTTGCCAGATCGTGAAGATCATGCACTTGCAACCATGTAGAGAGGCTGTACTTTCGGTCTTCCGTTTGAGGTATCATTCAAGAGCGGTTCGCGGGATCGTCATCTACGGTTCGAGGGACTCCAAGTATGATCTACACCGACTCGTCTACTTCTGTTGCACTCCGGACTCGGTAACGATCGTTGATCCAAACCCTATATGCATCTTCATATTGTTCCTAGTTGATCGTAGGGCGATTTTTTTGTTTTCTACTACGTTTCCCAACAATGGCATCATGAGCGGTTCTATGAGTAGATGCAGGTTTCGATCTAGATCACATGTGGATGTGATGTTCTTGCTATGCTTCCCTTGAGTGTTGCTTCGATCCAGTTCATTGACGGCATGATGTCGCTTTTACAAGGTTTTGACAATCGATCGGCTTTGGCTGTCGACGATCTGCTAACAGTTCCTTGGGTTTCATCATAGTCAAGAATAATGAACCGTCGCGTATGTAAGAGGGCGATGAAGATGAATGATCTTCTAGGGCGTCACACATGTTTGACGAAGTTTAGTGTGGGGGCGAGATTTTTAATTAAGTATTTTCTTTGACACACCCCGAAAGTTAATCTAGCAACAAGAATTATCGACTTGATGGTGTGCGTAGGTAGCTAGTGTTATCCGGAAACCTTAGAAGTCACGTAATTAGATTTTGCCAAACCGATTAGAGGACGTCTAACTTGGTTTTGCAGGGTTTCACGTGATGTGGTATTGCCTTCGTCATGATAATGAGTTTATGTATGAGATGGTTATATGTTGTAATGTTAAGTGGCCTGCGCATCACAGCATGATGGCTGAGCCACGGGATTGCCACCTTGATGTAATAGATGTAGAGATAGCCTACAGGTTTCGCGGAGGACCCGGAGCTTCACTAGGCATAGGAGAACAAAATTGGAGCCACAACGGTAGTTTTTCAAAATTGTCGCCGCGGCAACGATTCTGGAGAAAACTTCATGAAGACCTCGAAGGACCACGGAGACGTTCCTGGCATCCAGGGCTATACCATATCATGCTATTATGAATTTCCTAAGATGTTTATCCTTTTTGTTGTTTGCACCCTTTGATTGCGCGGTAGTCAATTATTAGGGTGATCTCTCACAGTAAATATCAAGTTAAAAAAGGTGCTCTTCCTAGTGTTGCTACCATCTATAACACGTAACATTCCGGAGTGCCCCATGTCCACATGAGTACAAATGGGTTGTGAGGTGTAAGACGGGTGTATGGTCAGACCATTATAATATCTCGCACGAGGTATCCCTCTACCATGAATAACAAGAAGAAGTAGGATGTAGGGTATTACTCTACGGAGGCCCGACCCTTGGATAAATTATGTATGCGGGCTCCGTCCCGGTACTTCCGACCTCGTCATGAACCCTACCGAGAAATCTAACGGTATTTTACGTCGTCATTTGGATCCTCCAGCACCCCCACCACGTCCTCTGTCTCCTGCAGGCTCTTCTCCGGTTCCATGCGGCGGCGGTGGCAGGAGGGAAGAAGAGAGTGGGAGAAAAGGGCGGGAGTTGCGTGAAGAGCGACGGTATGGAAGAAGAGATTGGGGATTTTGGTTCGGAAATAGGGCGGGCAGCTACAACAGCGCGGGCTCCGCCTGCCTTTTGGGTGGATCAGGGGTGTCGGAGTCCTATGTGTCTGCTATCCAGACTCCCGCAAACCCCCCCACGTTTGATACCAGTTTGCCGGAAAAACGTGGTTCAGACTGCTTGGCAGACCGATACATGACCGCCTTGGATGGCACAACTCGTACGGTCCGCTCGGTCCGGAAGTATGCGAGCGATTTGAGGGTCGGTGTTGGAGATGCCTTTACACGGTGATAAACCATCGCACTCCCTCCGGCTGCGAATAAGTATACTTCCACCGTTTGTCATAAGTCAAAGTTTTAATTTTTCTTACCAACTACTCCCTCCGTCCCAAAATTCTTGTCTTAGATTTGTCTAGATACGGATGTACCTAATACTAAAACGTGACTTGATACATTCGTACTTAGACAAATCTAAGACTAGACAAATGTAAGACAAAAATTTTGGGACGGATGGAGTATATAGAAAAGATTAGTAACATATATGAAATCAAATTTGTATATTATGAATGTACATTTCAAAACGGATCTAGTGATACTAATTTAGTGCCATAAATACCGCTACTTTTTTTGTTCAAAGTTTTAAAACTTTGACAAGGGACAAAAGCTAGACCTACACCTTGTTCGCGGAGCCGAGGGAGCACATGGTACAGATAGTAGTACATCTACGTTTCCAGAGTCTAGACTGGTCTATTCACTCGCCCTGATCCCTGATTGATTTTATTAAAACAACCGTGTTAACCCAATCGCCAGCACGTACCCGCGCCCACGGCCAGCCGTGCATGCGGGGCGAAAGCAGAAAGCTCGGCGAAAGCCCACCCAAAGCGACCCGCTTTCCCTGCCGCGAGCCAGCGAAATGCGCGCAGGTAGCGAGCGACGCAGGCGGCAGCAGACTCGGGAGACGTCAGGAAGGAAGAAACTGGAGCGGCAGGAGGGACGCTGACGCCGTCACGCCCCGCGCGCAAGTCGGCACACACACACACACCCACACGGCAGGAGGACATGAGACGGAACGGAACGGAGAGGTCAACCGAACGCCCCGTGGACCGGAGCGAGCGAGCGAGCGCGGACGATAAACAACAGCCGCGGCACCCGCCTCGTGTGTGTGTCTGTGCGCCTCCTGCTCTCTCGCCTTTCCCCATCCCCCTCCGCTCGCTCGCTCCGGGTCTCCCTCCCTCTTCACACCCACCTCACCTCCTCCCCCTCCCTCTTCGCGTGCCCAAGAAAGGAACCACCAGGCAGGAACGGCGTGAGCGCAGCTGGGGCTGGAGCCGGATCGACCCCGTTCGTCTCCAGAGGCGGCGGCACGGGCGCAGGAACTCCGGATCGGCGCTCAAGAACCCAGAGTCCGCGCTGATGTGAGTTATTTCGGCTCCAGTTGCCGGTCTTCCGTCCTTGATTTGATTGACGCGCTGGTTGTGCGGGGGGGCGAGCTTTTCGGGGGCGTTTACTGTCCGGATCAAGCGGCCGTGCGTCCGGATGCGGCAGTAAATGCCGTCCTATCAAGCGGCCGTGCGTCCGGACCAAGCGGTTGTGCGGGGGGGCGAGCTTTTCGGGGGCGTTTACTGTCCGGATCAAGCGGCCGTGCGTCCGGATGCGGCAGTAAATGCCGTCCTATCCGCCGAAAATCATAGGTATCTTGGCATCTTTTTGTTAAATTCGTCCGTGCCAAGAGTTCTTTCAGTTCAGCTGTCCTAACGCCTCGGATTGACTGCCGCAGTCGTCGTTCTTGTCCTCGCCCAAGCCTTGCAGATCTTGGCGATTTGTTTTTTTAGCAGTACATATGTTCTTCACAGATCCCTCTTTTTTATTGTCTCTATAATATCCGGGGCGGAACGGAGCCTTCTTTGATTCTTTTTTACCATGGAAATGACTTATTTCCAAGTTTGTCGTGGGATAGCTGTACCAGGGTGGAGATTTCTTTCTCGAAATGTCGCAACATGCCACCGGGGTGTCTCGTGTTCTCTTTTTTTACGGCACCGCCATGGCATCCAAATCCATTTCGGATGCGTAGACTATTCTTTCCTCTTGAGCTTTTCTCAAAATGAGGCGATTTGTTTCCAGCGGGATGTGCTTGAATTAATATGTTTTTCACCAAAGATGGGTGTCTGTTTCACGCTATACTCACCAAAATTATGCTTTTCTCTCTCTCGCAGGTACACGTTGGTGATTTCTTCTACCTAGACATACTCCAGAGCAGCAGCTCAGCCGCCGTGATCTGTAATCGCCGTTCCAAAAGAGAGCAGTTTAGAAAGGTTGTCGGTGGCCCAAGCTCTGATCTTCAGCCTGCATCTAGCTAGCGCAGATGTCGTTCCGCAGCATAGTTCGTGATGTCAGGGACGGTTTCGGCAGCCTGTCGAGGCGGAGCTTCGACGTGACCATCTCCGGCCTCTCCGGCCTCACCGGGCACCACAGGGGCAAGTGCCAGAGCACGGTGCACGAGCTCCGCGACGCCGATCTCATAGTCCAGGAGAGCCGCTGGGCTAGCCTCCCTCCGGAGCTCCTCAGCGACGTGATCCGGAGGCTGGAGGCAAGCGAGAGCACCTGGCCGTCGCGCAAGCATGTGGTGTCCTGCGCGGCCGTTTGCAAGGCCTGGAGGGAGATGTGCAGGGAGATCGTGACGAGCCCGGAGTTTTGTGGAAAGCTCACCTTCCCCGTCTCTCTGAAGCAGGTGAAATTTCTGCCTTAAAACTGAAAAATGCTACCTAGTACTCAAGAGTAGATGGCAACATCCGAGACTGAAGAGAG
Organism: Triticum dicoccoides; assembly: GCF_002162155.2. NCBI lineage: Eukaryota > Viridiplantae > Streptophyta > Magnoliopsida > Poales > Poaceae > Triticum > Triticum dicoccoides. The sequence continues at coordinate 511,740,926 of NC_041381.1, read as the reverse complement.
TTCGTTGTGTTGCTTATTCTCATGCCTCTTAAGTCAAGACATCTGCACTGACATTTGTTATTCTTTCAACAGCCTGGCCCTCGAGATGGAATGATTCAATGTTTTATAAAGCGAGATAAATCAAAGTCTACCTATCATCTCTACTTGTGCCTGACTAATGGTATGCTATCAGTATTTTCACCTTTAGAAGTATACCATTTCTATATTGTGCTAACATCACTGTGAGGACTTGTCTTCTTGCGGAATACGGAGTACTAGCCAATATGCTAGCATGAATTCTCGTACCTTTTTTTTTTTTTGTGAAATCATGAAGTTAAGATGCTGATCTTTTATTTTCATTTATTTTGAATCAGCGGTACTTGTGGAGAATGGCAAGTTCCTCTTGTCTGCTAAAAGGATCCGCAGGACAACCTGCACAGAATATGTTATCTCAATGGATGCTGAAAACATCTCAAGATCAAGCAGCACCTATATTGGAAAACTGAGGTACTAGTTATACATGTGTACTGTAACCATTTCCTCCCGGTCTCATGCATTTGCGGATAATAAAACCGACCTTCTTTTCATTTCCAGGTCAAACTTCCTTGGCACAAAATTCATAGTCTACGACACGCAGCCCCCCTACAATGGGGCTATAGTTCCTTCCATTGGACGGAGTAGCCGGAGATTCAACTCCAAGAAAGTGTCTCCCAAGGTGCCATCTGGTAGCTACAACATAGCTCAGGTGTCTTACGAGCTAAATGTTCTTGGCACGAGGGGCCCTAGGCGGATGAACTGCATCATGCACTCCATACCGGCCTCGTCGGTTGAGCCCGGCGGCATAGTCCCTGGGCAGCCTGACCAGATCATGCCCCGAGCTCTAGAGGACTCGTTTCGCAGCATGAGCTCCTTCTCCAAGTCATCCATCATGGACCGGTCCACGGATTTCAGCAGCTCCCGTTATTTCAGCAGCTCCCGGTTTTTGTCCGACATCGCCGGAGGTGCGATAAGCCGCGACGAAGACGGAGAGAACAAGGAGAGGCCGCTGGTGCTCCGCAACAAGGTCCCGAGGTGGCACGAGCAGCTGCAGTGCTGGTGCCTCAACTTCCGTGGCCGCGTGACCATCGCCTCGGTGAAGAACTTCCAGCTGATCGCGGCGCCGAGCCAGCCCGCGCCGCCCCCCGCAGGGGCGCCGACCCCGACCCCGGCCCCGTCGCAGCCCGCCCCGGCGCCGGAGCAGGACAAGATCATCCTGCAGTTCGGCAAGGTGTCCAAGGACATGTTCACCATGGACTACCGCTATCCGCTCTCGGCGTTCCAGGCCTTCGCAATGTGCCTGAGCAGCTTCGACACGAAGCTGGCCTGTGAATAAAACCGGCGACCGGCGGAGGTCGACGACGACACAGGCGCGGTCGAGGGAAGGAAGCAGTAGAACCCTCATCCCCCCATAGGACTTCCATTCTAGATCACGGACACGCCCTTTGTTTGCTTGTAATTCTGCTTTGTTTGTAGCTTGTTGGAACTGGACTCGGTAGCATGTGATGCTTCGCACCATGATTGCTTCCTTTGAAGCTAAGTTTCGTGGATGCGGTTGGTTCCGGATTTAACCTAAGGTTCCGTCACCTTCATGATTGCCTTTGAGCTTTCTCTATGGATTCCTGTTGTCTGGTAAAGAACAGAAAAAGGTTCAGTGCTTATGTTCTTTTACAACTGTTGGCCTGCTTGCTGAGCATGTGTGCTTGCCTTATTCTATGGCGCAGACGAGGATCATGCGCACTGGGCTTGTCTCACATGATGAAGCCCTCTCCCTCCTCGGTCCATGCCCTTTTGGTGTGGTTGGTGCATCTTGTTTTAGCAAGCATAAACAGTGGTTTTGTCTAATAGGAGAATCATTGCACATGTACCTGCCACCTTTTCTCATAAGCTTTTGAGTGTTCCATGATCTCCTTTAGGTTGAGCTACCATAATTTCTGGGAGGTGGGTTGAGTTCTTTTCAGCATGGAGGATGACACATTTCCTGACTTCCTGTAGTGAGAAAGGTGAGTACTCCAGTACAGCTAGGAGAAGAGAAGGAATAAAGTAGTAAAATAGAGGCATCTGGGGCTGGGTCCATGGTGAGGGTGACTGGATGGTGGAGGAAATAGTCTTTTTCCCAGAAGAAGTTATCATGTGCTACGTGACTGAGCTGGAATGCATATGACTGACAGCGAAATGAACCCACCATACCAGAAAACCATACGGACGATACTAGTACAAAGGTGGCTTGCTTGCTTGCTCGGATGGATGAAATAATTGAGCGTATCGTGCATGGCGATCATTCATTCCTTCTCAGTCCGGGCCGGGGCAAGGGCGAATGGGAGGAAGCTTTCATGGCTCCCTGGGCGTGTGACAGCGCGCGGAGTACCAGCACAAGCGTCACATTATGATTATGTATATCCTGATGATTGATTAGGTTGAGCGGCGCGAGTGGCCTCGGCACTAATCCGCTACGTGACAGCGGCCATCAAATCAGGCGGTTGGCGCCGTGGGCATTGCGTGTAGTTTATCATCGCCTCCCGATGGAGTTGGATCCGTGGTCGCCATCGTGCGGCGAGATGTTGAGTGGCAATGGCATGTCGAGGTCTGGAACGCGGAACGATCTCTCTCTCTCTCTCTCTCTCTCTCTCTCTCTCTCTCTCTCTGGTTAAAGTTAAAGTGGGTGGGATGGATAGACGCGGAGCATCACCTCGCTATAATTCAGGTGGGGGAATTTCCCATCACCTCGCTATAATTCAGGTGGGGGAATTTCCGGTCGATAGAATCGTGGACTGGATAGATGGACGTGAGGTCAACTCCAACGCGCGACCCCAGCTCCACCTCGCCCAGCGCACAGCCACCGCGGCCGCATCTTTTACCCCATCCTGTCCGTGTCTATTTCTTTTTAAAAAACATGTCAAATGCCAAGCCTACGGCCGCAGTTCATCACGCACGCCGACAACAAAGCTAGCGGCCTATACGTCCATCGCCGGCATTAGCCAGCGGCCGGCAACACAGTCCGCACTCCAAAATGAATGGTTGTCCTTGCCGGCAACATAGCCAGCGGCCGGCAACACAGCCGACCTTCAAAATGAATGTTTTTTTCGCCGGCACACGGCCAGCGGCCCAGCGGGCGGGCGGCAACCATGCCAGCCTCCAAAAAAGAACGGCCACGGTCGATCGGACGACCTAGTTCATGCCGTCGGCGTCGAGCATCTCTTTCTGCCTGGCCTCGAATCAGGCCCTCGTCTTCTCGCTCATCTTCAACAAGTCCACGCTTATGATCGCCAGGGCCACCTCTTTCGCTTTGGTGGCGGCATTGGTGGCCTCGATGTCAAGCTGCCTTTGCCTGGCATTGACGTTGTCGGCCTCGATGTCGAGCTGCCGTTGCCGGGCCTCCTCCTCGACGTCGAGCTGCCTCTGCCGGGCCGCCTCCTCCATGTCGATCTTCCTTTTCTTGGCTGCCTCCTCCATCTCAAGCTTCTTTGTTTGGAGCTCTAGGTATTGCTTCATTTGCTCGTCCTTGCTTTGCCGCTTCTTTTCGTCCCTCACATCCTTTTGCGACATCATGCCATGCAAAGTGTCATGCAATGCCATGGATGAGGCATCACGAATGTCGTCAACCTTGGAGTTGGTCTTGCCCCTCGGCCTCTTCAACGCCTCGCCATCTCCACCTCCGGCGAACTTGGCCGTCTTGAGGCCTCTCTTCCTTTGGAGTTCACGGTATTGGTCCTTAAACTTAGGGCAATTGTTGATCATAGTCCAACAATGCGTGAGAGTGAATGACTTGTCATTGTGCCGGGCCTTGAATGCTTCCAAAGATTGAAATGCCTACACCATATGATCAATAACAAAATGAACATGCAACCATGCACAAGGCCGAAGTCTCATGTCCGTAGCAAGGAAAGGGCAAGGAAGGAGAGCATACCATGTCCCCAACGCCGGTACCACTCACGGGTCGTGCTTGAACGCTCTCAAAGGCGGCTTGATACTTGTTGCACTCTTGTTGTATGAACAACCATCTCTTTTGAATCGAGCCGACGCCACGTTTGCTTTCAAATTGGTAGGGCTCAAACATCTTCCTTTCATGGAATGTTTTGTGGACTCTCATCCAAAAAACAATGCCCTTTTGTTGCACGCCGGTCCTTGGATCTTGGCTTATCTCCATCCAAGCTTAGCAAATCAACTTGTCTTCATCTTGTGTGTATGAACCCGTGCGAATGCTCTTCCTCTTGTTTTGTGCTTCCGCTCTTTGTGTTAGCTCGTCAATGAACAATGGCTCGCCACTAATGTCAACGTCATTGATTTCTTCTTCATCACCTTTGGCATAGATGTCATCGTCTTCATGCCACGAGTCACCATGGTCGTAGTTAGCACGGTCGTCGCCATCTTCACCGACAGTGAACTGGCCGCGACCATCCTGACTTTGGGTCTCCACGGGGTCGTAGACAGGGACGTGACCTCCATCATAGATCACTTCCTCCATGAACTGGTCGTAGTAGGGGTCATCGACCAGTGCCGTTGGTGTTGGCATTCCGTCGAA